>NC_068403.1:14274402-14628593 GCF_023724105.1 Carassius gibelio | reverse complement strand
ATATATATATATATATATATATATATATATATATATATATATATATATATATAGTTACAGAACTGATTATTTGTTAGGGACGCAAAAGGCACCGATTTCACGGAATCAGCCCCTGTGTTAACCAACAAGTAATATAATGCTCCATCGTGTAATTGCGCGTGTAGACAGCAGGTGGCACTGTAGACAAACAAGTCATGCGCACATTCTTCTTGGCCGAGTTACTGCAGAAATGGAAAGGTTGAACGAGTTCAAACAGCTGGAGGAGAAATTATGTGCAGAGGGAAGAGAATAGCCAGCCATGCGTGCTTAAAGCCAACCAGGAGAAAAGAGAAAGAAATATGACTGGAAAATGTATGTGTTTTGTGTGCATGCGTTTTCACTTGCTGTTTTTAAAGACGCCACCATCCTCACAGCTCTCTACACGGTCTCACAGTGTCAACATGCAAATACATATCGATATATCTTGGACAGAACAGAATGTTCGTTGACGGGCAGCCATTAAAGCGATAGTTAAATTAAATATGAAAATACTGTATTTGCTCAGCTATTTTGTTTCGAACCTGAATGGCTTGCTTTATTTTGTGTCTGTTTCATAAAAGGAGACTGCTTTACAATTTGGAACACGTTATTGTGTGTGAGTGTGTTTGTGTGTGTGTGTCTGAGTACAGGGTTATGAGGCACACATGTGTATAATGACATAGGTATTACAGTGTGAAGATGGTTTATGAGGACACTTCCCTTCTTGTAAACCAGATGGCCTAAAATCATATTAAATTGTGCACTGCAGTCTGACCGCGAGCACCACCACAAACATCGAAGAAACAGGTTTGAATGCACTCAACACATAAATTGGGGCAAATGGAATGCCAGCAGGGCATATATTTCAGTCTGTGTTTTGTGTGTTTTTGACACTAGAAACATCTAGTAGAGATTGCATATTCAGAGGCGCAGAAGTGGATGTCCAAGAAGCGGTTCCAGGATGTTGTTACCGGCTGCTCTCCTATTCCTGCGCTGGGCCATGCGAGTGTATGGATCCTGTCCTGTTGAACAGGTACCAGCTTATCTACTGCTCGCACAGGCTAATACAGGTGAAACATACATAGAAACACAATGCTATACCAGTTTTAAATCTCTCTTAAGCTGAGAACACACTACACAATTGTCATGCTTATTATGAATGGAATTTGGTATTGACAACTGATCGTGCCCAGTCGGACCATGTCTGTTCCAGTTGGGCTCAGTTGCTGTGTGCAGTTGTCAGAAAAAGTTGCATAGTGTGTGCTGTCTAAAGATTATAATCTTAGAATTCAAGAACCAATTGTTGCCAGTCGTCTTCACAAAGATTTTTTTAACACATTTAATATTTGGGACTGCCACCAGTGATTGTATGCAGTTATGCAATGAAGATGTGTTCACTGTCAAAATCATTTAGGATTCATTTTGTAATTTTGTAATATCTTTTTTTCTTCATTACAAGAAAACTCTCGATTGTTTTTGTTGTGATTTATTTATTTATTGTCTTTCTTTTAATTCATCAGTTAACTGCAAATTTTTTAACTGCAAAACTTTTTTTTCTGCAAAGTATAGACTAGCCAATAAATTGGCAGTGATTTCTCTCATTTTAAAGATTATAAAGAAATGTTTTATTTTGATCTGCAGTCTTAATAAAAGGCCTATATATAGACTAAAGGCTAATTCCATTTTTCTGAACCTTAAACCTCTTAAAATTTGTTATCAAGAATTTTAAATCAACTTAACAAATCGGCTAGGCTAACAAATTTTCTTCATAACGAATATATGAACATAATGAACAGTATTGTTCTATTCTTCAATACTAAGTTTTCATAAAGAAATCTTAAATCAGTTATATGATTATATAAAATTATTATATATTTTTTAATTATATTTAGTAATTTTGTTAAATGGATGAATTTATTAAATAAAGTTTTATTTCCTTTGTAACCTGGAAAAGTGTAATAAAAAATAGCCTAATGTTACAGTTTTTACTTAGAACAAATTAATTTTTAATCCCCAATTTTAGACATACATGAGATAATATATTGTTGCTTGACTAAACGTTTAAAAATACAGCTAGAAATGTTGAGAAGAACTAGGTATAAAATCTACTGAAGCAATAATTCCAGAAAGAAAGAGAAGTGTCAGACTTAATGCAAAACATGTTCAAGACACATTGTTGTGACATTAGAAACATCAACATAGCAGGAAAGCTAATGTTTTCTGTTATATTAAACACAAACTAAGAAAAGTGGGATAAAACAAACCCGTGTTTTCTGCAGTGTTGTCTTTGGAGGAGCAGGAGTGGCTGAGGGAGCGTGGTAGATCCTGCGGTTTTCGTGGGGGTTTTTGGCACAATGGTTAACCAGAAAAATAAAAAATAGCACATCATGCTGAAAAGGTTGCAAACCCATTCTGACAGAACACCTTCTCCCAGCACGATGAGATAAAGCCAATAAAACTTGTTACAAACAAGGCATTTGTTGCATCCATTGGGGACATAATTACTGATTATAATGACTTATACTGTCTTTTTAGCGTTGCGTTGCGTATCATGCTGCGTAAAAAGAAAACTGTATCTGCATTTGTGATGGGAGAAACAATACACAACGAGTCTGCCCTACACTGCTCAAAACTCGCGTTTGAATCATCATTGGCAAATTATTTGAATATAAAAAAACGTACTTACAGATAGTGAGTCAGAAGCGGCAGACTGTCTTTGCAAAGTTAGAACTGCCCCACTTTATAGAAACAGCCTTTGTGCCACAGACGCATCGTAGGCTACTGGTTCAGGAAACAGTCCTCATCCTCCATAAAATGTGTGGCACACACAAATATTTGTGCAGATTTCTAGTTATGTCTTCTTTTGGACCACCAAAGAAAGTAGTTTCACTTTCACAATGAAACATACAGTGTCTCCACAAAATGGTAGCTGTGATAACTCTGAGAATAAAAGTTACACCTTCTTTCTTTGCATGAACATTTGGGCAGCGTTATGCAAATCATCCCACTTAGTGATGTAGACATGTGGGGGCGTGTTTGAATGAGCCATTTAAGGGGCGTGTGGTTGACTCTTAACTTTTATAAAAAATATTTCTTTGGATTCAAGATTTTAGTCTTTGCAACCTTACAGGTCTTCATTATGCACCATACATACAGCTTAACACGCAAGAGAAAGGAAAATGTGAAATCATCATATGACCCCTTTAAGATCCATTAGATTTAAAGCCACAGGTAGACATCACAGTTTGCTTCACTTTCTCAACCTCTCTGGAGGCTGGCAGCAAATAACTTCCACTTCAGGAGAGAATGGAAACAAATGTTTGCTAAAATCGGAGGCTGGCAGAGAGCCCTGTTAACTTCCTGTGGGATGGTCTATTGGTGGGCTCAAGGGCGGTGCTTGGACATGAACTGTAGAGAGAGACAATTGTTATGTAATTCAGGATGTGGCAGACTGGTCATGCAGATGTGTACTGTCTGAGTAAAAAACTCTTACATTGAAAGCTCTTTGTCATGAGCTGCAACTCTGTTTCTGTGAAAAGAAACTGTGCATTAAAATGCATCTGGTATTAATAAACAACCTCACTGTATAATGCATATAGTGCATCTACTTAACAGCTGTTATAAAATATGCCTGCCCTGCATTTTTTATGTTAAACAGGTAATGTGCAAACATAAGATTCAGACAACAACCTAATTAAGCAAAATGATTAAAGTATACAGTAAATAAAACAGTCAGTAAAAACCTTTATAAGAATCAATACTATAATTCAGCAAGAATGTACTAAATTGTTCAAAAGTGAGATTAAAGACATTTATGTTACTAAAAATTTCATTTTCAAACAAATGCCATTCTGTGAACTTTATATAAAAACAGTTGTTATTGTAGTATTTCACAATACTTTTTCATTGTATTTATTTCTTAATCAAATAAATGCAGCTTTTCTGATCATTTGACTTCTTTTAAAAACATTTTAAAAAATTATTACAAAACTGCAGAACATTCATAAATTAAAGTTTTTAATTCAAATAAATGTTGTTTTCCTTTTAATTATATTATAATGAATTAAATTATAAAAACGTATTATTATTTAATTATTACATTTTATAAAAACCCTTAAATCTTTTATGGTCATTAAAAGTTTGCAGGGTGGTTTTTCTTCTGTGAATATTAAGAATAAAAGGTTTTAAAGACAGAAACATAGCTTTGTCTTCATGGATTTACACTTGCACTCATCTTCTCACAACTAGAGAGACTGCAAAAAAGATGACATTTCCAGTAAGTGAATATAGTGAGCAGCTGATGCTCACTAGATTTTATGGTGGATTCAGTGGATTTCTTGGGAGTGAACATGGAATGGTTTTGATGATGACAATGGCCCTAGGAATGGCCAACTCCCTGGGCACTGTATTGTTGAATAAGGGAGCGGATTGAGACACACCCCTGATAATTAAGCTTCTGTCTATGTGGATAGATGCAATGCGTTGTATGCTGAGAATTCACAGTGGCTGCTTTCATCTTCTGTTTGACAGAGAAGCAATCCAGACAGGAATCTTTAAAACACTGGAAAAAGAACTTCTAATAGCTAGGCTCACTTAAATTCAAGAGGCATCAAGAAACTCTTGTTCATTACTTTTGTTGATGTGTGTTTAGGTTTAGGTTCTCTCTCCCAGGCACATGAGTATCTGTCTAAGGCCCAGTGGACAGTAGTGAAAAGACCAGGCTGCAGTCACACTGTCCTTCATCAGCTACACAGAACCCTGGTCCGCCTGCATGCTGCCATGGGAAAATACACATCTGCTCTCCCTCTCTTTGCCAATGACGTGAGTCCTAAAACATGTGGAACACTGTTATTGGATTGCATGTACATAATTATCTGCTATGACTCATTGCTGATGTGTGTCTGTTGTGTAATATATATTAGTATATTGTTAAGAATATTGCAAGGCCCTTTGAAATATGTAATTCTGATTGGTCAATTGGGGCGTACTGGCATTTATAAATGTACCAAATTTTTATTAAATGATTTATTAATCTGTGTATTAACTGTACATAACTGACTATATGTATTTTTTTTTCTATGTGTAGGTGTACTATACCAGTGAGATGTTTGGTTTGGGCAGCACAGAGATGACTGGAGGTTATTTCCTTATGGCTGATGTGTTTCTGAAGCAGAACAAGCCTGACATTGCCCATTCGCTCTGTAGGCAAACCCACCATCAGCACACATTGAGACATCTGTCTCTGTGAAATATCTTTCATTGTATTGTGTGCGGGTGTACAGGTGGCAAATTCATGGCACGCTCACTTGTGTAAGCTGATGGATGGGATCAGTTGGAGCTGCACTCAACCAGAGTGTTTTGGTGAGTGGCATAAAGACAGTTAACCTCCACAAATCTGCAATTTAATTTTCTGAACACCCCACAGCATTAATGACATATTTAACTTCCTGAAAAACATATTTTCCCACCTCAGGTATCAAATCCCTATTATTATTGGTCATTATTTTAAGATATGGGCACTATTAATCTTCAACCCTGTTATGGACCCTATGGAGCTTTCTGAATATGATCATAAAATGTATTTGTTATGAAATCCACATTTTCCTGTTAATCAGATGTCCTCACACTACCTCAGTATTTCCAAATATAAAATTACACAAAATCTCACAGTTTTGATATACTAAAGCCTGAAATTGAATTTTGTGTGACATCAACCTCATAATGTTTGATCAAAGAAGTGGGTAAACTTCAGAAGTTGAACTAAAATCAGTTTTCTTATAATTGCATTGAACATTTCAGAGTTCAACAAGCATTAAATCATTTTTTCATAAACTTTTGGTGTGACGGGGTTGAGACTAGGATAACAGGGTTGAAGATGGTCATGGGGTTGAAGAGACAAATAGAACTTAACATGTAAATAGTTGTTTTTTTACTCCAATTCACTGTAAGATTTTCTATAAACGCTGTATTTCATTATGTGACCAAGAAAGACAACAGATATAAATTGCAACTGAACGGCGTTTTATTAACCCGACTGCAGTTAAACAACAATAACAGCATACATTAGAAGATAATAAACTGACTCAATAGGTCATGATATATAAAACATATAACTTGTGTGGCATTCAATATATGGCCCACACCTCTTTCAAGAGCTCTACATAAAATAAAGAACACAGGCTCTGGTTTTAAACCAACATACAACAAGCCTGTATAGTGCATCCAGAAGGTATTCACAGCGCTCCACTTTTTCATAACAACAATTTGTTATGTTTCAACCTTGTTCCAAAATGGATTTAATAATTTTCCACAAAATTCTTAAAACAATACCCCATAATGTCAATGTGAAAGAAGTTTGTTTGAAATCTTTGCTAATTTATAAAAAAAAAAAAAAATCACATGTACATAAGTATTCACAGCCTTTGCCATGATACTCCGAATTGACCTCAGGTGCATCCTGTTTCAACTGATCATCCTTGAGATGTTTCTACAACTTGTTTCGAGTCGACCTGTGGTCAATTGAGTTGATTGGACTTGATTTGGAAAGGCAAACACCTGTCTATAGAAGGTCCCACAGGTAACAGTGCATGTCAGAGCACAAACCAAGCCATGAAGTCCAAGGCATTGTCTGTATACCTCAGAGACAGGATTGTATCAAGGTACAAATCTGAGAGATGGAGAGATCTGAAAACTGATGCACTGACACTACCTTTCCAACTTTGTTCACCTTGTCATTATGTGGCATTGTTTGTTGAATTTACTGAACACTGAGATATGAAAATCTAGGAAGAACACAAACACACAGCTTTGACATGGACATTACTACATTCAACATATGCATGTGGGATAAGATACTTGATCAAATATAATAATTATAATAAATAACGGCCCCTGACCTAAATGTAGTGAATAACAGGAGAGCACATGGTATGCATGATATTAAGAAATTATCTATATTGTTAAAATAAAAAAAGGATAATTTTCACAAGTAATCATTTTCTATCTTTATTTGATGTAATTAAGATGTAATGAGTCATTAAGCTTGACAATCACAATATAATTTATGTTATAGTTATAAAAGAAGTTAACTTGCCTATGTCTGCTCACAATGTTGTTCAGAAGAGTTGTATGGTGTCACTTCCTATTAATGATGTTACGTAAGGATCAGTTCATTATTTTTATGGGGCGAGAATGATTGTGTAATGGGGTTGAGGGGTTACTGAGGTAGCACTGCCAGATGCAGTTAGAAATTTACTAAAAACAAGCCTATCGCAAGACATCTGAAAGGGGGGGGGGCACCTGGGGTGGACATACAAATTTCGGGTGGGGGTGGGTGTTCTGGTGCCACCCCTGGCCTCCACGTAGACATGCAACTGTTTATTGTCCAAAGATACATTAAATGAATCACTTACAGTAGAATGTAGAATATTACAAAAGATTTTTGTCAAATGGATGCTGTTGTTAAACATTTTCTATTTATTAAAGAACCCTGGAAACCCTGGCTTCCACCAAAATCATCTGTTTTAAACATTGATAATAATAAGAAATGAGTCTTGAGCACCAAATCATATTAGAATCATATTACAATGATTTGCAGAAAGCTTTGCTGTCACAGTAAAAGATTAGATTTAGAATCTATTCAAATAGAAAACAGTTATTTACCATTTCATTGAATTGCAGTTGTTGTTTATTTAAAGGGGGACTTGGGAACGTTTTACTCTTCTCTCCAAAACTGTCCATAGTGTTTTGATAATATTCATTCAGAGAATTGAACTGGCCAGGGCAGATGTTAAAATTCACCCTGGTGCTCCAAATATTCAGGTTTTATGATCATGACAATATTGTTCTTGTTTTTGTTTTTTGCATTTTAGCATTGGTGTGTCTATTATTAGTGTTTTAGCTTTTTCATGAATGCCGGCTTTGTGAAGTTCTCTGTGGTGCGTTTTTGTGGAAATACTGTCTTCAATTGTGCATACTGAGGTTTGCTGTCACTTTGCAGAAGTAGTTCTATGTTGTTTCGACACAGACCTTCTCAATGTTGACCGTCCCTATCATGCATTTTCTGTTTCTGCCCACTGTTCTTCTTCTCTAATGAAGTCTTGCTGTCCTTTGTGTATGCATTCATAATGAAAAAGACTGTTGTTCCTAAAACAATTGGGCCATTAAGTTTACAGACGCTCCTGTTAAACAGGCTCCCATGATTCTCACTCACTTCACAGACGGCTTTTAATATAGATATATTAAAAATAATTCAAATTAATAAATTCATGTCTATAACACTTTGAACTTGCAAATAAAAACTTTATTTTAATATGTTATCTATATACATTTAAATTGTTTATGGTAGCATGAAATGTCACATCTGTATGGTGTGGAATTCATTTATCAATCTATTATAGCAGCCTGTACAGTCATGATTGTATGTATTGTGTATTGTTTGTAGTTCGTATGAGGTTAGCGTTATAATTAGAGCCACGAGGTTGTGTCCTAGAGCAAAACCTAGTTCATTCCACTGATAACTGAGATCAAACATGACACAGCCGAGAGTACGTGCTGCGCTTCTGCCCTAGTTCTCTCTCTAAGCCTATTAACCACAGCGGTGTTTTGGCTAAGTCTTACAGTGACGTGGCTGGCTTTGCTCAGTGAGGCTGGCTTGCTGGTCAGTACGCTTGATCCTTCCTGCTCTCTGGCCTCATGCTGACTGACCCGAGGTCAGTAGACTGGCGCCGGTTCCGCCCTCTGGCCAGCCACATCATATTATAACTTCTGACCAGATGACTCTATAGCAGGAAACAGCTCAGCCGGCCTTGCTCTGCATGTCCTAGTGGATGTGACTGCACAGAGCAACAACAACAAGCATGACCTGGTATCAATCAGGGACACAGGCTAGCCAGTTTTATTCTCTTTTCTCTGTAGGGCAGACAGTCATTTCATGCAGTGCTCAGTGAAGCCCAACACCAAACTATTTTCATTGTTCAGTCAAGCAACTCAGTCACTATTTACAATAGTTTAATTTGCTGACAATTGGTAATGTATTCTCAGCATTATTATTCTTACTTAGTTAATAAATGAATTAATTTAATGTTAAATCTGCGTAATGTTAATTTTTAATAACAATGTTTATTTATAAAAAAACACTATTGTTTGTTTGGAATGCATGAACTTTAATTTTAGAAAATAACAAATAAACTGATATAACCAAACACTTATAAATTATTGAAATGTTATTACAATTTTAAATATTATTTATTTTATGAACATGGCAAAGCTGAATTTACAAGTCACATAATATGCTGATTTGCTGCTCAAGAAACAGTTCTTATTAGTTCAAAACTTGTTTTCTTGGAAACCTAATGCTTCTCCTAATAAACCAAGCTGGCATGGTTATCAGCCAACTCAGATGATCATAAGGAATAAGAATATATTTCAAAACACTAGATAGTGGATCACGTTGCTGAATATCTCCTAGAGATTATTCAACAGAATTCATCATTCAGCCTCAGATAGATCTGGTTTCTCAGAATCCAACTGCTGCACTCACCTGTGACTATTATAGCTGACTTGATCTTCCTCTTTTGTTTGTAGATGAGGCCCGGTGCGTGGAGGCTGATCAGTTGTTGAGATGTATGTTAGAGTTTGAGGAACAGTGTTTGTAGATGAGGCCCGGTGCGTGGAGGCTGATCGGTTGTTGAGATGTATGTTAGAGTTTGAGGAACAGTGTTTGTAGATGAGGCCCGGTGTGTGGAGGCTGATCGGTTGTTGAGATGTATGTTAGAGTTTGAGGAACAGTGTTTGTAGATGAGGCCCGGTGCGTGGAGGTTGGTTGATCGGTTGTTGAGATGTATGTTAGAGTTTGAGGAACAGTGTTTGTAGATGAGGCCCGGTGCGTGGAGGCTGATCGGTTGTTGAGATGTATGTTAGAGTTTGAGGAACAGTGTTTGTAGATGAGGCCCGGTGCGCGGAGGCTGATCAGTTGTTGAGATGTATGTCAGAGTTTGAGGAACAGTGTTTGTAGATGAGGCCCGGTGTGTGGAGGCTGATCGGTTGTTGAGATGTATGTTAGAGTTTGAGGAACAGTGTTTGTAGATGAGGCCCGGTGTGTGGAGGCTGATCGGTTGTTGAGATGTATGTTAGAGTTTGAGGAACAGTGTTTGTAGATGAGGCCCGGTGCGTGGAGGTTGGTTGATCGGTTGTTGAGATGTATGTTAGAGTTTGAGGAACAGTGTTTGTAGATGAGGCCCGGTGCGTGGAGGCTGATCGGTTGTTGAGATGTATGTTAGAGTTTGAGGAACAGTGTTTGTAGATGAGGGTGGAGGCTGATCGGTTGTTGAGATGTATGTTAGAGTTTGAGGAACAGTGTTTGTAGATGAGGCCCAGTGTGTGGAGGTTGGTTGATCGGTTGTTGAGATGTATGTTAGAGTTTGAGGAACAGTGTTTGTAGATGAGGGTGGAGGCTGATCGGTTGTTGAGATGTATGTTAGAGTTTGAGGAACAGTGTTTGTAGATGAGGCCCGGTGCGTGGAGGCTGATCAGTTGTTGAGATGTATGTTAGAGTTTGAGGAACAGTGTTTGTAGATGAGGCCCGGTGCGCGGAGGCTGATCAGTTGTTGAGATGTATGTTAGAGTTTGAGGAACAGTGTTTGTAGATGAGGCCCGGTGCGCGGAGGCTGATCGGTTGTTGAGATGTATGTTAGAGTTTGAGGAACAGTGTTTGTAGATGAGGCCCAGTGTGTGGAGGTTGGTTGATCGGTTGTTGAGATGTATGTTAGAGTTTGAGGAACAGTGTTTGTAGATGAGGGTGGAGGCTGATCGGTTGTTGAGATGTATGTTAGAGTTTGAGGAACAGTGTTTGTAGATGAGGGTGGAGGCTGATCAGTTGTTGAGATGTATGTTAGAGTTTGAGGAACAGTGTTTGTAGATGAGGGTGGAGGCTGATCAGTTGTTGAGATGTATGTTAGAGTTTGAGGAACAGTGTTTGTAGATGAGGGTGGAGGCTGATCGGTTGTTGAGATGTATGTTAGAGTTTGAGGAACAGTGTTTGTAGATGAGGCCCGGTGTGTGGACGCTGATTGGTTGTTGAGATGTATGTTAGAGTTTGAGGAACAGTGTTTGTAGATGAGGCCCGGTGTGTGGAGGCTGATCGGTTGTTGAGATGTATGTTAGAGTTTGAGGAACAGTGTTTGTAGATGAGGCCCGGTGCGTGGAGGTTGGTTGATCGGTTGTTGAGATGTATGTTAGAGTTTGAGGAACAGTGTTTGTAGATGAGGCCCAGTGTGTGGAGGTTGGTTGATCGGTTGTTGAGATGTATGTTAGAGTTTGAGGAACAGTGTTTGTAGATGAGGGTGGAGGCTGATCGGTTGTTGAGATGTATGTTAGAGTTTGAGGAACAGTGTTTGTAGATGAGGCCCGGTGCGTGGAGGCTGATCAGTTGTTGAGATGTATGTTAGAGTTTGAGGAACAGTGTTTGTAGATGAGGCCCGGTGCGTGGAGGCTGATCGGTTGTTGAGATGTATGTTAGAGTTTGAGGAACAGTGTTTGTAGATGAGGCCCGGTGTGTGGAGGCTGATCGGTTGTTGAGATGTATGTTAGAGTTTGAGGAACAGTGTTTGTAGATGAGGCCCGGTGCGTGGAGGTTGGTTGATCGGTTGTTGAGATGTATGTTAGAGTTTGAGGAACAGTGTTTGTAGATGAGGCCCGGTGCGTGGAGGCTGATCGGTTGTTGAGATGTATGTTAGAGTTTGAGGAACAGTGTTTGTAGATGAGGCCCGGTGCGCGGAGGCTGATCAGTTGTTGAGATGTATGTCAGAGTTTGAGGAACAGTGTTTGTAGATGAGGCCCGGTGTGTGGAGGCTGATCGGTTGTTGAGATGTATGTTAGAGTTTGAGGAACAGTGTTTGTAGATGAGGCCCGGTGTGTGGAGGCTGATCGGTTGTTGAGATGTATGTTAGAGTTTGAGGAACAGTGTTTGTAGATGAGGCCCGGTGCGTGGAGGCTGATCGGTTGTTGAGATGTATGTTAGAGTTTGAGGAACAGTGTTTGTAGATGAGGGTGGAGGCTGATCGGTTGTTGAGATGTATGTTAGAGTTTGAGGAACAGTGTTTGTAGATGAGGGTGGAGGCTGATCAGTTGTTGAGATGTATGTTAGAGTTTGAGGAACAGTGTTTGTAGATGAGGGTGGAGGCTGATCAGTTGTTGAGATGTATGTTAGAGTTTGAGGAACAGTGTTTGTAGATGAGGGTGGAGGCTGATCGGTTGTTGAGATGTATGTTAGAGTTTGAGGAACAGTGTTTGTAGATGAGGCCCGGTGTGTGGACGCTGATTGGTTGTTGAGATGTATGTTAGAGTTTGAGGAACAGTGTTTGTAGATGAGGCCCGGTGCGCGGAGGCTGATCGGTTGTTGAGATGTATGTTAGAGTTTGAGGAACAGTGTTTGTAGATGAGGCCCGGTGCGTGGAGGTTGGTTGATCGGTTGTTGAGATGTATGTTAGAGTTTGAGGAACAGTGTTTGTAGATGAGGCCCAGTGTGTGGAGGTTGGTTGATCGGTTGTTGAGATGTATGTTAGAGTTTGAGGAACAGTGTTTGTAGATGAGGGTGGAGGCTGATCGGTTGTTGAGATGTATGTTAGAGTTTGAGGAACAGTGTTTGTAGATGAGGCCCGGTGCGTGGAGGCTGATCAGTTGTTGAGATGTATGTTAGAGTTTGAGGAACAGTGTTTGTAGATGAGGCCCGGTGCGCGGAGGCTGATCGGTTGTTGAGATGTATGTTAGAGTTTGAGGAACAGTGTTTGTAGATGAGGCCCGGTGCGTGGAGGCTGATCAGTTGTTGAGATGTATGTTAGAGTTTGAGGAACAGTGTTTGTAGATGAGGCCCGGTGCGTGGAGGCTGATCGGTTGTTGAGATGTATGTTAGAGTTTGAGGAACAGTGTTTGTAGATGAGGCCCGGTGCGTGGAGGCTGATCGGTTGTTGAGATGTATGTTAGAGTTTGAGGAACAGTGTTTGTAGATGAGGCCCGGTGTGTGGAGGCTGATCGGTTGTTGAGATGTATGTTAGAGTTTGAGGAACAGTGTGTGAACCCTCGCCCTGACCAGTCAGCCATGTTGGCTCATTCTCTGGATATGCTCTGGTGGTTACTATGCAACAACTACATCAAGGTAAACAATAAAGTTTGACTAATTAAAGTATTCAATTCAGACACTTCATGAGATACATTTACAGTATGCTCCTGAATTCAACACTCATCTCCTCAACAGTACCCAGCGTATCCAAATTATAGTAAATATGATCGTTGAATTGAATGCTGAAATGGAACATTTGAATTCCATTGACTTGTATGGAGTTGAGCTGTGAACATGCAGATTAACACTAAAGACTAAAGCCATGATGGAAATTGACAGTCTGACTGTTCCATTGCTATTCTGGTTGTAATGGGATTCTCTTTTAAGATTCCTCCTACATCCCCCTACTACAGCTTAAATCCTCTGTTCTAATCACACACTTGTTCAGCCTCCCAGCTCTCATATCAAACTACAACGAAACTCCCTGATTTATCACTTCACAGCTCCTGAGCTCTTATACCAAACTGTTAATATCCCAATATTCATTCAGCTAAACTATACTCCCTAAATTAAACAGCTAAACTTGCCACACCATCATTTAAATAGGTGATATTGTTTAGCAAATTTTCTGTTTAGAAACTAGATTGTCTTTTTTTGTTTTTGGTATATATTCCTTTTATTTTAGTGTATGTAGGCTTTGGAGTATGAGAAGAAGGCTGAGGTGTTGATCCAGGAGTTAAATGAGCAAAACACACTGAGAGTCAATCCATAATCTACTACAACATGCTGAAAAACACTTGGAACGAGACTGGCCACTAACCTAACAAATACAAAAAATCAAAAAGGACCCCAATATACAGCACAGCAACAGTGTTTTTACAACGTACGGTGTTCATATTCATTAATTCTATGGATAGTAGGAGATGTTGTTTAATTAAGATGAGGTCACATTTGCGAAATTTTCTCAATAGCGATGTATGATGCATAGCTTACACTCAAGTTACTTTAAAACCAAGCAGCTTTCTCTTGGTCAACGTGGTTAATTTGTGACCAACTCAGCCCAAACGTGTGGATTCCTGTTAAAATGACTGGATTGAGCCTGCGAAAATTTGCAGAACAACAGTAAATGTGACCACACTTTCTTTAGTGAGGTAGACTACAGCAAAAGATCAGGGAAGAAGGCCTGTCAACTGTGACGTGAGAAAAATAGACAAGCTGACACCGCTTCACATTCTGGACATTTTTAAAATGTCTTTATTGGTATTATTACGTAATAACACATAACATCAACGTTAGCGTTCTATCACTAGTTATTTCTTGTTTTAAAATATACAACATTGCTTGTTTTTTTGGCATTTAGGTTCCCACTAAAAAAAAAAAAACAAGAGGCAATGAAATGAACATGGAGTCTTCAAAACATTTCCCTTTTCCATAACAGAGAGCTAAGTGTTCATAAGCAGCAACTGTTGTTTTTCATCTTTAGTTAGGCGACGCTAGTTAATTGCCAACTCAAGTCGGAGGGGTATAGTGGTACCTTAACAATCCAATTCAGCATACCTTCATATTGACAAGTGAAAAATCTGATGCTATTGTAGCTCTCAGTTCAGATGCAAGTCATGGGAGTTTGACCTCTCCATTCTGAATTTGCATTTTATTAAGCGTTAGGGCAGAAAATACTTCCTGTTTTGTCCTAGAAGTGGAGGCAGAGCTTGAAAGAGTTTGACAACCATATGGTATGTTATCGCAAACACCAAAAAGTGTAGAGTTTACAGGGACACTTGTTCTTGTGTGGGAAGAGGTGGAGGGTGCAAGTCTCTGGTTGCATGGAATGATGGAACACATCACACTAAAGACAGCAAATCACAACGCTTGAGAGGGAGATGTGAGAAGAGTGTGTGTGTGTGTGCATCTCAGGTGGTCAATGGCTGTTCAGTCCAACTCACACCAAAACCCTTTGTCACATCTTTCCCAAGCAAGATTAGCGCTTATAAACAGGTTTTCTTTTTTTCTCAAAAAAAGAAACAAAAAAAAATTATAAATTAGGAAAACAAAAGACAATAGCACACTAAATATTATAAAACAAAAAAAGAAAAGATTGCATGTAACCGTCAGGTCTCACAGCATCTGTTTCTTAATATTTTATAATGCTTTGTCCTTTTGTTTATTGATACACATAGGCAGGACTGTCTAGCATGAATGTGTCACATGTTTCCAAGGAGAGGAATTTGATCAAGGCTGCTTCCCTGAGTTGACACTAAATTTCAAATCTATATTGAATCTTAAATGTAAATGACTTTTCATCTAAAGTCCGGACTCAAGTTTAATTAATCTAAACTATGACGTCTATCACTGTAAACCATTCTGAGCTGGTATGGATTGTGAGCTTGGTCCACTTTAGGTTTGCTGTTTGGTATCTTTAAGACTCGATGTGAATTTCATTACATGCAAATGTGCTGAAGTTAAGAATTTGTGGATTTTGAGAAACCCAGATAGAAAAAGGGACATGAATAGAGTTGCTTAAGTTTAAATAGAAGAATTAGACTTATGAGAAATGTGTGCTATAACTAGAGTACAACAAATAGATGTCAATTTAGCTCAAGTCAATACAGTTCCTGGTTCTCTTTCAGGTAATCATTGGCTTTTAGACCACTGGGCTGAATTAAGAGCAGATGTAGCACCCATTTGAGTTGACATTTCAGTTTTATTGTTGCAATACAAACAAATCGTTGAAGACAAATAGCTTATTCATCGTCAGCGCTTAGTGTTGGCAAATCGTTCAGCCCCTTGTGGTAAAAACATTAGTATTTAAAAGTCTATTTGCTCTATTTCTATGCAACTCACTGTTTAGACTCTAATGTGTGGGAAATTTCCTTTGGGGTGGCAGACATGCAGATTGGCAAGTGGTCATTAGCAGATTTGCATAGTAGACATTGGAAAAAGAAGCTCAGCAAGTTTTTCCGTTCTCAATATCTTCCATACTATTGATCCGAAAGTTTAAAATGGGGGACTTTTAAAATGGCTGCCTCGTTCACAGAATTACCTGACAGAAGATGCCTGTGAGAATAAAGTTCCTATGGGCCAAATCCTCACTTACACATTACGGAAGGTAATTCAAAATGGGTCCCACATCAGTCATTCAGTTTTACAGACACCAGCAAAGCAAATGAAACCTTTACGCTTGTCTGATCAGCAGTAATTCATTTACTACAGGCAGCCACAGCAACAGACTAAAACAACTCATTCATTCTTTTTAAAAGAGATGGGATGGATGAGAATATTCACAGCTTTCCAGTTTTTGTTCTTGCTGACCCTCTATGGGTCTGTCTATGTGGGCTTTTGAGGGCAGGGAGGAATGTGCCTTTGTATCCTGGTGGGCAGTTGAAATTTGGGTCCATTTTGGTTTCCTCTTTCTCGCCCCACACATTCAATGCATTATACCTTCAGCCAGGCCTTACCACAAAGTTTGTAACAGACAAAATTCATTCATTCTCTCTCTATAATACAGACTTTAATATTTTCTCAAGTGTATGTAAGTATGTGTGTACCCTAACCCACAGTATGTATATCAGAATCCAGTTGATGGAAGCTGAAAGGTTAAATTTGGGAATCATGTCCTGGTAAAACCACTCTACAGTGCATGCACCCTCAAATTACAGTGGCAAACGCATATTCAGCTGCTGCACTACAGCCAGGCAGGAGTGTACACCATCTAGTGCACTTCCAACTGCACTGAATGCCTGTATAATTCTATAGTCTGTGAATGGAGATGAAACATCAGGGGAGCAGCCTCAGATGGGGGTTTACAGGGAGGGTTAGTATGATTACACGTGTGCATCTGAATGAATAATGTCCACTTCAGTATGTGTCGCTCTTTGATGTTTGTGTATATCTGTGTGTGTGTGTGTGTTTGTGGCTGTAATTCCAGCTCACTCAGTCAACAGTTTTATCTCACTCGCAAGAAGGGAGTTGATATTGTAGGTGGGATCTGCGGTGACAGGAGCGGGGCCCGTTTCGGTTAGATCCGCCTCGCTCTCGCTGGAGGTGGAGCTTGTGCTCATGGCAGAGACGCCGGTAATGCCAGGCGGGCAGATCTCATTGGGAATACACACCTCTGTGGGGATTATCACCTCGGTCGGGATACAGACCTCAGTCTCGCTGCTGGTCTCGCTGGTGCTGGAGACCACGGAGAGCAGCGACATCTTCCTGCTAAGGCGGCTTGGCAGGAGGGAGAGGGCGTAGTCGGCCACGATGCCCGCCACGTCCATCCCGCAAGCCTGGTCAAATGCTATGAAGCCCACGTTAGCATTGGCCTCGCACACCACGAAGGAACCATCGTTTAGCTGCAGCAGGTCAATTCCACAGACGTCCATCCCCAAAATATTGCACACCTGCACTGCCAGCTGTTTCCCCTGCTCACTGAGTGGGCACATCATTCCCACTCCACCTAGAAAAGAAAAAAAAGTAAGTCTCATTATATATATATATATATATATATATATATATTTTTACTGTATATAAACTGTACTAATATAATGAATTTTACATAAAGTCAAACATTTTAGGCGAGGTGAGTGTGCAAATGCGTACCAAGTGAGCAGTTGCTCTGCATGCGTCCGTCGGTAGAGCAGCGCAGCATAGAGCCGATCACTCTCCCTCCGACTAGAACCACTCGCACATCCCGTCCATGACTCTCCTTCACATACTCCTGAAACAGGTATGGGGCATCATGGCGAATCAGATGACACAGGTCTGAGAGGTGCTGCTTGTCCCGGGCCAGGAACACTGCTTTACCTGTACAGATCAAAAATGTGACGCCATTAAAGACCAACTCTGTCCAAGTGCAAATTTATTAGTAGTGAGGTTTTACCAGTAAAAAATTAAACAAAACTTGACTTGCTCTACAATTCTCAATTCATTTTAGGAACTGCTGAAACAACATGTGTCTTCTGCTACTTCAGGAAGTTATGCAGTATGTAAGTTTCAAAGAGTCACTGCCAAAGGGTCAACTGATGGTTAATTTTATCTGCATAGCAACCAAACAGAACAGGAAGAACCTTTAACAGACTAGGGTTAAATGCATGAACCTTCATGTGATGACAATCACATAAATTAGGGTCAAATTCATCCCTTTCACATAATAAGAAATACACAGCCAGGTGTAGCAGCATGTTTTTGGACATGCAGAATGTCCTACTTGTTTTCAGTGAACAAAAGGAAGAAGAGAAATAAATAATTGCCATCTAACAGATTCAACAAGATGCTAAAGACACTAAATGCAGGGAGAGCAACCAGGGGTTAAGTGTCTCGCTCAAGGCTACAAAGGTGATACAGCAGGGCCATGGACTCTCCAGATGTTTAACTATCCGGCTGCTACTACCCCACCCAATTCCCCATGGGTCCGAGGAAACCTTTAAAAAAAAAATATTCACAGCATGACAAAGGTCAACATTGTGTGCAATGTTTTATTTCCATCTGTAGTTCATCGACCTGATAACCTTTTTAACAAAGGTTTGACTGAAATGTGTGCGCACAAGTCCTGCTTTACATAACCAGTGTTCCCATACCTTTAACCAATAATTTCCATGACTTTCCCAGTTTATGGTCACTACTAGATATGGATTTTAAAAAGATAAGAGAGAGACGAGGGAAAAATGTATTTCTAGCCTATCAAAGTTTAAGAAAGAAAACATTGAACTAGAAAAAAAACCCTGAAACATTCACTAAGTGAAATTATTAGTGACTATTACGGTAATAAAATTGAATGTGAATTGTGATACTATTTTAGTTATCCATTAATAGATTTGTAACAATAAAAATACAAATTAATATTCTATTGTAAATTAACAGGACAATAAATTCCATTGTAATTGTATTAAACAATTTTCAGGTTCCACAAATTCAAGTCATGATGCAATGCACAATTTCACAACTCCACAGATCGGCACATGCATGAACCTGCAGAATTCTGAACCGGCATGCACAGCTTGATTGAGATGATTTGGGAGAATCTTTTAGCACAAAAATAAAATATTAATACTGTAATTAATACATTACATCATGAGGTAATGACATTGTTTAATCATTTTCTTCACGTTTGGCCGCTGGTCTTGGAATCAAAGCAAGTTCTAATACGACTGAGTTCTTTCAGAGCCTTTTGTGTGATTCTGCAAGATTGCAGCAACTACCATTAAAAAAAAAAGCAGTTGAAAAGAAAATGATGCTTTCAGCACACACACCTTAAATGTGCTTGAAAAAACAGTGCAGGACAAAGATGCCTTATGTGCACTGTGAGAGAGAAAGAAAGACTACCTTTTGTTTTACCTTTTTTTTTTTAAGGTAAAAGATGATTCTAAGTAGGGGTTGAATGACTTCAGAAGTTTATGTGATTAAAGCGGAGTTGACATCAACTTGTTGCTGATTAAAAGTAATTATACGAACAAATAAGCCTGAACCTGTAGCTGAGACTCAAACAGCTTGTGCACAGTTATGGCATATGACACAGCACTGCACACATGGCTACTGCTCCCATGACAGCTCATTTTTAACAGAGCTTTTGTCTTTGCGTTATTATATTTCTCACAAATTTCTGCTTGTTCAAAATCAGATATTAGTGAGAGCGATTGTCTGTAGGGCTGCAACAAACCATTATTTTGATAATTGATTAATCTAACGATTATTAGACCGATTAGTCAACTAACCATTGCTTATTCAACTTGTTAATAATTAGACATTTATTGATTATTCAGCTTTTATCATTTGTTAAAATATACCAATTCTAACAAATAAATTAAGGTAATACTTCAGCTATTATGTAATTACAATTAATTTATACAAATAAATATATTTGGTACACAAAATTAGATGAGAGAGAGAGAGAAACACTGCAATTTCGTAAACATAGTTGCCTAATGTATTTGTTGGTCAGCGTGATCTCTGGTTGCAGGTTGGAGATAAGACAACATTTTTGTTATCTGTCAGTTTCCTATTTTTGTTTCCGCTTGTTAAAACAAATATCATACCAGGGCTGTACATTGCCTTTTTTGTTATAGATATTGAATGTTTTTACATTAATATTCTGTATTTTTATAGATTAATATAACTAATTTTGATTATGATGATTATTATTTAAAAAAGAAAAGAATATTACCTTTGTAATATTTTGTAATAACACTTTCACTAGAATATACAAAACGGAATATTCAAGAATAGATGTATTAATAAATCTAGCTGCAAAAAAAAAAATTTAAAATAAATAAAGTACTCTTCTCTACCCTGGAGAAAAACGTACAGATTTGCAAATGTTTACCTCAAAGTTCTTAATTATTTTTACCCACATTAGGGTTTTGTGAGCAGTAGTGAGAATCAATGCATTTTCTTTTACATTCATACTCCTAGCCAGAGGGCACCTTAGCACAGAAACTCCAGGAGTGAGACTCCCTAATGATGCTCCAGGAAATCCCTTATACGAAGAAAATAAGAAATTTAGTCTACTAGTCGGTGCAACCCACTGATCTATAATAGAGAACTGGACTGCTCATGATGTCATGAAAGTGAAGCCGCCATGCCACCATATTGGTATCCCCCAATATTCCAATACAAACCATTGAATTAATAGTAAATCGTATCAATTTAATTAGAAAACATCACCTAAAAAGTCAGTGTTTTTAAATCTGAAGTATCCCTGTTCATTATTACAATGCAAACACCCTAGGCAGGTTTTTCTTTTATGTTCGTTAGGGCTATGCAATTAATCACATACGATTGTCACACACATCTCATCAGTGAAGCAAGTCCCGTTATTAGCAATAAATCTCCATCATCTGCTTTCAGATGGAGTGGAACTTACTACACAGAGCCATAGTTCACTGACAAGTTACACAATATCACGTTCAGAATCAAAGGTGATTTGATCTGCGGTACTGATCACGATATTGCCTAATTGTCAGTGAAAAGCAGGTGATGGAGATTTACTGCTAATCATGGGACCGACTTTACGGACAAGATTACATGATAAATCGCATGCTATTAACTGCACAGCCCTAAATGTTGGGAATTTTACCCGCTTATTAAATAGTTACGTTACAGTAGTGAACATCAGATGAACATGATTAACACCAGATGGACACAACCTCAAGATACATATACACACACACACACACACACACACATATATACACATAACTATAAAAACATACAAATATTATTTGTATAACAGTTATACATAGTCTTACTGCAAATGTTTCAACAATGATTTCGTTAACAGCATTCATCTTAAAGCAGGTTATGATTTAAATGGTGGTTAAATGATTAATTTAGCATATACATGCTAGTAAACATTTGCACAATCTTGGAGAGTCTGAAATAGATACTGCTCAATCAGGACATTAAAAATATACCCATCAATTTATTCGGAGAAATAAATGACTACATACAGTACAGACTTAAAGACATGAAGCTTTATTTGGAAGATAAGCGTTTCAGTTCAGTACAACAAAGCAATAAAGTAAGAGAGGCTATTGTATTATTCATTGTAAATTCAAATCAATTTCTGACATCAATACATTTATGTTAAATAATTCCTGAATAATTACATATTTAAAGAATTTGGCTGTATTTGGTGTTCAATCAGTTAACGTAACATTACCGGTGTCAGCAGTGCGCAGCAGACACACCCACCTTAATGATTTACATATATCTAAAATGTATATATAAAAAGACCATAAACATTGCCGATAACATCTGAAGTAAAAATTAATTTACATACGCCTAACATAAAAACTAACCCCGTTTGACTGATTTGCTTCAAATCAGGTGATTTTAGGTCAATCTTCTAGTAAGATAGTAAGATGGCGGATCGAACACTTCCGGTGGCTTCACTGCTTGTCGGCAGTTTAGAACGCAAGAGCGATCCAGTCATTATATATAGATCAGTGGTGCAACCCCTATTTCTAAGCTGCTTGAGTTTTTTTTTTTTTTTTGGAGAGATCATGCGTGCTGTATAACTTTGCAAAGTTGAGGTTTGTCAGCATGCAGATCTGAAGTCTAACTTGGTATGTTATTTTCAGTTCCCAAAGGACCCATTATATACACGGCTGTTCTAGAAACAGTGATTTACCTCGGTGTCCACGAGCGTTCTTCACCACCACAGGGTAACCCAGTGGCTCGGCTTCATCGATCATCTTGCGGAAGTTATCGTGTCCTCCTGGAGAGAGACAGACGCACACAGATGTTGGTTAGTGAATATGTAATGAATGTAATTAAAAGCGAGATTTAATTTGAGTGAGAGATTCCTGAGCAAGATGCAAACGGCTCTAATGAAACAAGCAACACTGAGACATTCAATATCCACATGAGAAGGACTGCAAGACTGACAGATTTTTTTGCTATGCACAATGTTTCCTGGACCGTATCCTGTCCAACTACGCGGCCAGTTTTTCAAGGTTAATGGCCTGAAGATGTTTTAGGAGAAACATGACGGCCAAGTCTGTAACGTTGTAACACTTTATAAAAGCTTCCATCATTATCTAGCTTAATACTTTTACAGTAAATTTGATATCTCTGTAATAAGTAACATTTCCATTAATTGACAAATGACAGTTCATATCCAGAGTTCAGTAGATCTGTTAAGTTAAATGTCATTTAATCAAGTCTATGACTTGAAAGACTTGATCTGAACAAAACTGCCTACAAGCTAAAGATGTTTAAAGGGGAAAATATATAGGTTTAATGGTTTTCTACTTTGTATTTATATTCAAAATACTAGACAACAAAATTAACTGGTTAGTATTTGGTAAATGACTAACTATTTTCATTTAACGCAACAAGTTTAAACAAACAGAAGCCTATAGAAAGAGTACAAGGAGAAGAGAAAGAGAATGTGTGATGGAGTGGGTGGAAATATAATTTAAGCTCAAACCCAAACCACATAAGTATAACTTCTGGATGTTTCTGTACCTTCTACATGCGGAAATATAAATATTCTTCATGCTTGTGAAGAGAAGATTCTTTGGGATGCAGAATGTGTTTGAGCAGATGAACTAGCGTTCAAGGTGAAAGAGAGAAATGCAGGGTATGTCAGACCAGCTCTGCCAGGGACACGTCACTAAAGCAGCTGTAACTGCTGTTATACACCCCCTCCCCTTTTCCACTCTCTCACTTTCTCTGGATTTTTATTTTGCTTTTCTTTAGCTAGTCATGAGGGCTTCCAATTTCATTCTTTAAACAGTAGACTGTCACATGAACAGCCGTTGTCTGTAAGAATGAATGACCCCCCCCAGGTAAAATTGTGAAATATTACTACTATTTAAAACAACTGTTTTCCATTTTAAATAAAATGATGCTAAAAATTATATATAATGTTTTTAATCAATTTAATGCATCTTTGATCAATAAAAGCATTTGTTTCTTTTAAAAATAATTACTGCGCCAAAAGTAGTGTGTTTTAAAACATTTTAGTGCGTTAAAAAATATGTTATATATATTGGCAAGAATTTCAAATGCCAGTGCATCTTTGTGTAAAACACGAAAACCATTTCTTTATTACAGATTGGGGATCAGCGTGTTTCAGAGATAAAGATGATCTCTCACCGTAGGAGTACGTGTCTGGCAGAGGCACTCCATGCCCGGCGAGCTCTTGGAAGGTCCAGAACTTGTTGACACAGTTGAGGATGGCCTGAGGCCGGTTGACCAGACGACAGCCCATCTTCTCCAGGTGACGCAGAACGGTGATGTCACTGTCCGACTGGACCCATGGGGTTGGAACGCGCACCACAGCAACTTGCGGGTATGAGGTAACGATTTCCTGCTCAACCCGCAGACCTGAAAGAGAGAGAAAGAAAGGGAAGATAAATCACAATGCTGCAGTACAGTGCAGTGCAGTTTGGCCGGCACAGTATTGTGTGAAAAGATTACACTCATGTATCTGGGCAACCAATGAGAGCCAGACTTTCATTTGGATGCGTTGCCCTTTTCTCTCCCTCCCTCTCTCACAAACACTCAGTATGACAGATGAGCTGGCCTTGGTTTAACAAACAACACACACGACAGCATCTCTGCAATACTAAATAGCTGATCTCCTTCTGAGAGCAATTACACAACACTGCAGAAGGTCGCTCGCTTGCTTGCCTGGCCTCGCTACTGCGACGTTCATGCTGACCCACTAACCCAGTTTGCACTGCTTTCAGTTAAGATGCCACTTAGGTTTTATGCTCCCTTAACACCAGCCTTCACTTAGCAAAATCTAAAATCGGTTTTAAAACCGGCACTCATTGGATTTGACTCCACAAATAATGTGTTTCAACTGTGATTATAAATACAAGAGCAATCAAACTTTCATAGAAATTACATATGTCATTTTGTTGTTTGGACGGAAAAAAACCCCCCACATAAACAGCAGATGACGACAAGAAAGGATTTCAGAGATTACATAAAGGCAAGCATGTTTGAGCATTCAGGAGACAACAGGAAATGTAAAAGAGGATATAAAAGGAGGCATGAGAGAGCAAGAGAGAGACAAAACATGAATGAGTCACAGAATTTCTCATCTCTCCAGTTTCTCCGCCATCTTAGGATGGAGCAACACACACAAACCACGACTCAGCATCTTCACTAGCAACTGCTACATCAGCACTCCCTCTTCCTCTCATGGATCAAAGCAGATGGGACTCGAATGAATGCAGTTAAAGCATAAAACAGGACTATACAGGCATAAAGAGACCAATATTTAAGTATATAACATTATTTAATGTATACTGACTGAATAAACAGGCATTTGCTTAGAATTTCCTATATATTTTAGCTCTGTTCTGTTCCCTATCAAGGCATTACCCTAGACATCATAGAACCTCATTAGTACTTTGCACGCTACACAAATAGCACTCACATATCGGATACTCGCAATGAATCATGATTGATTTTTAATAGAATTGTACTTTAGCATACTGCTAACCTAAAATTCATTTCTAATTAAACTATGGAATACAGACATATTTATAAATGTTATACAATTTAAAATAAATAAAAAATATTATAAAATATAAATTAATCTTGTGATACAAAGCTGGATTTTCAGCAGGAATTACTTCAGTGTCACATGATCTTTCCGAAATCATTCTAATAGGCTGATTCGGTGCTCAAGAAACATTTCTTAATGTCGAATTAAACTATATTTTTGTAAACCATGGTTTACAGTATTCTTGTGAACAAAGTTAAAAACAACAGCATTTAAAATCAAAAAAGCTTTGTAATGTAAAAGTTGCTTTAGATCAACTTTGCACATCTTTAGTTCAAACTTCTGAATGGTAGCGTATAATTGCCATTTCTCTTACCATATTGGATGGTGTCAGTGGCTCACACTAGGTTCTGAAACTGCACAAAATTCACACTCAGCATTTGAAAACACTGATTAACAATAATAATATTTTTTCTTATTCGTTTCGTTCATGCTAATTCATTGACTTTCTAATGTTTTAACCTCAACCTGAAACAGCTGTTCATTATATATAGGCCAACTGTTACCAAAAAGGTACACAGATCAGGCGTTCATACCGGTCTGACTAGTTTCCGGAGGAAATGACACTCACTGCGGCAACAAGAAATCAGCCCTCAAGCACTTGTAAGTGTACAAATTTTTATTTGCTTATCTTTCATGTGGGTGTTAAATTAAGACAATCAAGTTTTTTTTCCTGCCTGAGGCTCAATAGGTAAATGTATCCACAGACCCAGAATTCATAGCACACATGCCATCTACTTCCTTCACTTCCCCTTCTGTCAGTTCTGCGGCAACTGTCTCACTGTGGGTTAAGAAACACGAATGATTCTCACACTTACACCAAATCCAGAGCATGTGATAATTTCAGCCAGGGTAACCTACTGTGTTAAGCAAATTATAGACACAGGTTTAACCTACTTCAGAAGTGTGCTTTGAGGGTGAGGAGCTGGTATTAGATGCACATAGATAAACAGACAATATAAACACAAGACAAGGAACCCCATTTAACAAACACCACAGGTAAAAGCACAATACCACACAATTACGCAATATAAACCTCGGCTACAAAAAATGCGGGGTTGGTACAATTTAATGCTACAATTTAACACCCCCACATACTAACCAAGCCTGCTTTTGTTTGCTAAAAATAGAGTACGTCATTTGAAATGCTATAAAAGGAACTGTTTGCTATTTGAATCCATTTTAAAAGTAAATTGATTTCTGTGATGGCAAAGCTGAATTACTTATGTTTATTGTCACATGATCCTTCATAAATCATTCTAATATGCTGACTTGGTGCGAAGGAAATATTATTATCATCATAATCAAGTGTTAAAATTTGTTGTGCTGCTTAATATTTTGTGGAGACAGGGATACTTTTAAGATTCAACTGAATAGAAAGTTAAAAATCTTGGAACTTTAGTCAACTTTGGTCAATTGGAATAAAAGTATTTATATCTTACTGACTCTAAACATCTGAACAGTAGTAGAACTCAGTTTGTTTTACTTAATTGCCCCCCTATTAGCGAATGTAAAGCCATCTTGCATAATTACACATTTCTAATCTCATTCATCCCAAAAAAACCAAGGCTATTCATTCATAAACTAGACCAACATAAACAGCATATTAACATGTATATTCATATTAAAGCATATTAACACATACAATCCAATCGGTGTGCATTAAGGGCTAGAACTGGCATTCATTCCTTTATGACTACACTAATGTGTAATACAACACAGAAATCCTGTATTCAGTACTGAAAATCAGTGAATTGGCACACTAGTGTCATCCAACACCGAGGATCCTAACCCAAGTAAACTGCCTTCCGCATTTGTTTATGAACATGCATTTTGTTTTTTCCTAGTTGAGAATCAAAGAGGAACTACCTCAATCTTAATGCACCACCCGTGCTACTCCTCTTCATCCTCCTTTTATTTATATAAATGAAATGTCTTGGGAAGTGGTTAATTAAATCGTTCCAGTCTAAAGTTTCACTTCCCACCAACTAAAGTCCAATATAGTCACATGTGTGCATGCAATATCTGCATATTTTTTTCTGCATGCTTGGAGTTTGTGCATGTGTGAGACTTTGCATCTATTGGAGGAATGGACACTTGACATCAAAAAGTAACACATACACACTTCTCTCACACCATCAATGAAGTGAAAAATCTGTGTCTTGAACCCCAATTACCCATTGATTGTTTGATTGCTGCATGTGGTGCAACACACACAGCAGGTGATGAGATAAGCGTACACACTCTTGCAGCGCCTGTCAACAGGTTCACTAATAGATTTGCACCATCTTTCAATTAAATGAGACCTGCTCAGGAATTGTGATTTAAGACACTGGTCTCTAACTGCAGTGGTATTACTGACACAAGAGATCACGATCAAGTGTTGGCCTACTCCGTTCCATGTGTCTCACGTTGATGATGTAACTCAGAAGAATGTCAGGATCTCTGGGGGTTTAAATCCCAAAGCTGACCCACGGTCAACCACCTCTTAATCTGACCAAGACAGGATCCAGGCCAGCAGATTAAACAAACACACAGACAAATATGACATGCCAACAACCTGCACCAGTCGTGCTGCTATCATGCTCTCCAGACAGCAGTCTACCTTTGCATTAAAGTAGGTCAATGTGGTCTTAGTTCCACTCTCCTTCAATTATCTTGTCTGTTCGGGACTTCCTGTTAGACTAGATGTCCTTCATGTTGCAAAAACAACACTAAACTTAAAGTAACTGATTCAAAACATTGCTGCATTGGTGCATAGCCACTCCCTTTACCTCAGGTCTATGCAAAATGCACTATGTCCCAGTCCCCATCTGCTGCCCCTAAAAGAAATGCTGTCACCTCAAGGCAAAACAGCCCCACCCACCCACAATGGCAACACTGGTGTCAGTGACTCAGATCATTGTCTTTTGAAACACTTTGCAACTGGCTGTTAGCTGGTTATTAAAGGGACAGTTGAAATGAAAAAAAAAAACCTATATCTTGCTGGCAAGATGTTAAGCAGAATGACCGACTCAGTCACCATTCACTCGCTTTGCATGGAAAGAAAGATGCAATTAAAGTGAATGGTGACTCAGGCTGCCAGACTCTAACATTCTGCCTAACATCTCCTTTGGTAGGCCACTGAGGAAAATCTGCTCGGGACAACATATGGGTGATTAAATGAAAGATGTGTTTGTGAAATGGCCATTTAATTTATACAGCACCACCACATGAATTTTATTCATATCCAAATGTTAGTGAGTTCTACACGCTACAAATTCACACACTTGGTTATAAATTGGCCTGAAATCATCTTTGGTATAGAAGCCATTGTCTCAGATGTTGAAGTGGTTAAGTATATAAGTGGCTATAAAGCTACACTGGTAAAACAACAGAGTAATCCATGACTAAGAGGATTCAATATAGGTTTGTATATCTTTAAGAATCCAGTATAACGTTTCTCAAGTTCATTAGACTGTATCTGTATCTTAAGTATGGCTACCAAACCGTGATGATATTACATAAATACCGTTTAAACGACGGTACAGACATCCTCCGATTGGATTAAACGTTTTAAAAATCGTATTTCAACCTAGGTTTGCACGTGACGAAACGATTATTTCATCTCAAGCCCTTTGTAACGTTATGTGGAACCTCGCGGGAATGCGTCATAACGTCTCAGTTTAATTAATTGGACCAAAGCTTGCGCATTTAATATAAACATACAAGAAAGAGCAAAGAAAATAACGTCATTATAAAGAGTAGAACCTTAATATCGCGGGTCTTTGTGAACGTCGCGCCATCTGCGCTCAAGGCTTTATGTGTTGATAATGAACGCGCTCGCGCCACACACTCGTGACTGTCCGCTCATTCGCGCGCACATGGTGCAACAATAAACGCTGATACGAAAACATTCACGTCAGTATTTAAATACCAAATATTAAATATAAGATTACAACAATTTCTCAACTATTTTAAACGTCGTCCCATTCATCGGCTAGATTGTGGTGGCGGACTGGTTGAAAGTGGGTTAGGTGGTCACCCACACGCACATTTAACGTTACACAAAACACTCTTACGGTGATGTACATCCGCTCAATACGAGCGCGCTAAACATCCACACTAACCAGTTATTTAGCCAACTCAACAGTTTAAACAAAAACAATTTTCGTGCTCGTACAGAAGAAATGTGTATGTAACGTTACATTACGCGTGTGTGTGCGGTTTTTACCGAGCTGTCCATCCGTGATGGTCAAGACGATCTCATCCATGAGAAGATAGCGGAATTCAACATCGTCCTCGGCGCAGCGCTCCTTCAGAGCTCGCAGGATCTGGACCTGCGGGTACTCCTGGCAGATCCGCCGGTCTGTGACAAACCACACTCGGGAGCACATGTTTTGGAGCTCGGAGTGCGGAACTTCGTTAGCTTGCAACAGGGACACGAAGCTGAAGCTACACAAAGAGCCGCGGCACGGTTTTATTTTTTTAAATCCGAGGTAACGTTAATCTGGTCTAACCAGAACCAAAATTAAGCAGCGACACCTCAAATCGATTTTTTAACGACTACGCGGTGAGACTACGGGTTTGCCTCCCAAATAACCGAAATATGACAACCCGCTCCCCCACTGAGGGGCAACAGCAACTGTTCCCCCTCAACTAGGGCTAACAAAAGCCTCGCTGCCTAACTCTGGTCCTAACACTCCCTACGATTCAGAGTCCAACTGTAAAAACTAAAAAATCGCGACAAAATGGAGAGAGAGAGAGAGAGAGAGGGCGGATGAGAAGCTGGATGTTGTGACGAGTGATGTCCTTCTGATCTCCGGCGCTTGCGCTGCTCTCAGCCCTACGCCTCGGCTCTCCCAGCACGCGCTTTGCGTTTACATCTCCTTTCCCTCGCGCTCATGCACGGCCCGCTCCAGCCAATGATCAAGAAGGGCTCGAACTCAGATCGACCAATCGCAGGACAGAGTCCCCACTGCCAACCAATAAGAAGCGATTACAAGAGGAGGCTCGAGAAGGCCGCGGGAGCCAATGGGAGATGTTAGAGGAGCGAGGCAGAGGGGAGGGGCGACTTGTGCAGGGTGCGCGCCCGCTCGATCTCGTTCTCTGCTAAGGTTTTTTTTTTGTTAGTGTGAGCGCGTGGCAGGAATTTCAGCGAGCGAGAGGGGAGGGAGTCTCCAAGAGCGCGCGCTGCTGCCCCCGAACCGGTTCAGACCGGGCTTGGGGAGGTTTGGTTTGGTTTAGTTTGGATACCAACGCCTCTCGCTCATGCTACGTGTTGAAACGTTAAAAAAAAAAAACGGTTGAGAGAAGAATCCCCCACCTGAAGGAGGTGGGGAGCGAGTGCGTCTGCAAGAGCATCCTTGCTCTTTTGTGTAGCTCAACCAGCGTTTTCTTACTGTCTTGACAACCACATAACAACAATACACTAAATATTCTTTTTTTTGGAAAGGCACGTGCCTGATATGGATAGCTTGTCGTCAGTCTGTACATTTGAGTCAATATACTATTATGTCCCAGAGAAACGTTCGTAGTTTGTTTGATTTCTTTTGTGGTTTTAATGACAGATAAATCGGCTCTTTACATGATGAGTCAGGGATGCGGAACCTTTACTATTGTCATGCGAAATCAAACCACGATAAATGACCCACTTCGGCTTTGTTTACACCCAGAGAGGGAGGGGCAAGGGAAGGCTGAAAGAGCAGGCTGCTTTAGATGCAGACATTACTGAACCTGCAAGTAAATAAAGGGTTTTCAAAAAGCAGCCATCTCAATGAAAGTGCTAAATTCGTTTGAAATATGATCTGTAACGTTCACAGAAATACCACGATGCAGTAAATCCTCCTTTCAACCTAAAGGAGTGTCGGTCCAGCCTTATCTTTAGCTAACACCGTCCATCAATCTCCAGCGCCAAACATCTTAACCAATCAGCTTTCAAGAAATGTTTTCAGGGCGGATCATTTATGGTGTGATACTCGTTATTTATTTATTTTCTATCGAAACTGACAAAATAGCAATGTTTATGAAACTACGACCTCCTATTTTCCCAAAGTGCTTTAATATGACGGGCATATTAAATCAAATGTATCGCAAATACATTACTTCTACAAAATAAAGACTAGAAGACACCGGTGATGTGGGCGACGGAGATGTAAATTTCGTTGTGATGCAATCTTGAGTCGATGCTGCCACCCAGTGGTTATTATTGGTATAACATCAACACATGCTTACAACACTGAGATTTTTGATTAAGCGTTGATTATCATCCTTATGTAAAATATATAGCATAATAAATATACATTTTGGATTTTTTTTTGTTCATTCTTCTAAGTAAACAATAAACACTCCCATTTACAAAATATATTTAAATAAAAACTCAGCCCCTCCTCTGTCATCTCACATCTGTTTAATTTAATCTTTTAAACTTCATATTATAACAAACATATATTTAGGATGGCTAGAGTAGAACTTAAAATATGATATGCTAACGTAAAGTTTATGACCTTATTTTGAGTAATGGTGGACTGAACTAGTAACGGAGAGTGCGGGGATACTTAAGTCACAGTTCTAGTTTTGCATAGCAGTCTATTAAATGAGTAAAAAAAGACAAAATAGATTTTAGTCCGATTTAGAAATATAACATGCATTGTCTTAATATTCAGTTTGTTTTAATGAGGCTTGTGAGAGCTGTTAGAATCTGAAATATCAATTTCATGATGCATAATTGTTTGGGTAGGATTAAAAAATACTGATATGTTTTAGATGCTTCTTACTTAGTGTCTGTTCTTTGGCTTGCCCTCATTTCTTCTTTTTTTTTTTTACTTTTGTGTGGCATCATGCTATTAGACAATGAAAGCGAAACACATTCATCAAATGAACTTTAAAACAGAGCAATTTATTAAATCATTCAAGAACAACGTTTCTAAAGTATACATATTCAACTCAACCCTTGAGATGTTAAACATTATTTTACCATTTCCGAGTCTGCACAAACATTTCACATTAAAGAGACTTCTGAAACCCTTCAAGCCTGCAAACTATTTTGGGTCAAGAATATGAATGCCACAAAACAATGGAGATGTGAAATGGGTAATGACTAAATAGAGTCCAGATTTCTCTCCAGAGTTCTGATATTAGTAATGTAAACGTCTCAAATGGGCATGCTTTGGTAACATTTTCGCTCACAATAATCAATCATTGTGTAAACAATTCGGGGTTCATTTGAGCTTTAATTAACTTTTGACCCTTGTTATAAAACATTACAGTTGACCTAATTTAAAAACAAGTCTTCTAATTAAAATAAATATTATTCTGTAACTTTGCATCTATTCTTCATAATGATTTACATATCATTGGCCCTTCCAGGCCTTTTGTTTAGTATAATACCATGTTTACCATCAGAATCTTCACTCAGCAGGACACAAATTTGTGCAAATTTAACAACTGTCTTCAGGGGCACATTTCCAAATCTAATGGAAAAATGCTTTCTTTTTTTTCATTAATTTTCTTTATTAGTTTAGGATAGTGCAGAAGTAGCAGGAAGCAGGGGGGGGGGGGGGTGCAGGATCTGGAAAAGTCCTCGAGCCGGGATTCTCGTAGACCAACAGCTATATGCCGGCCTGTTGCCCTCAATGAGGATAGCACAAAAAAGTAAATACAGAGACTTTTGACCTACACTACTATTCAAAAGTTTGGGATCAGAACGATTTTTTAATGTTTTTTAAAGGAGTTTCTTATGCTCATCAAAACTGCATTCAGGGAAAAATGTAATATTGTGAAATATTATTACTATGTAAAATAATGTTTTTCTATTGTAATATATATTAAAATCTAATTTATTCCTGTGATGCAAAGCTGAATTTTTAGCATGATTACTCCAGTCTTCAGTGTCACATGATCCTTCAGAAATCATTCTAATATTTGTTGGAAACTGCAGCTTAATATTTTTTTGGAACCTGTGATGCTTTCTTTCAGGATTGTTTGATAAATAAAAAGTTAAAAAGAAGAGCATTTATTTAAAATAAAAATCTTTTCTAACAATATACACTACCGTTCAAAACTTTGGGGTCAGTAAATTTGTATTCTTTCTTTTTCTGAAAAAAATTAACCTTTATTCAGCAAGGATGTGTTAAATTGATAGCAAAAGATTTAGATTTATATTTTGAATAAATGCTGTTCTTTATAACATTTTATTCATCAAAGAATCCTGAAAAAAGTAACGCACTTTCCAAAAAAAAAAAAAAAAAAAAAATAATAATAATAATAATAATAATAATAATAATAATATATATATATATATATATATATATATATATATATATATATATATATATATATATATATATATATATATATATATATATATATATATATATATATATATATATTTGTCAGCACAACTGTTGTCAACATTGATAATTCCAATAATAAATAAGCATATTACAGTTGAAGGAGTTCTTAAGGATCATGTGACACTTTATACTGAAGTAATGGCTACTGGAAATTCAGCTTTGCATCACAGAAATAAATGATATCTAAAGGATATTAAAATAGAAATAATTATTTTATATTTTAATACAAACTTTCAAGATTACAGTTTTTTTATTGTATTTTTTATCAAATAAATTCAGCCTTGATGAGCATAAGAGACTTCTTTAAAAAAAATTACAAGTCTTACTGATCCCAAAATTTGAGTAGTGTATATTCATACATATTATTGTGAGCACAATATAATTTTCTCCTAATCCTTAAGGTGCAGATGTTGTCAAGTATGCAGTATGATCTGACCCTTCTTTTTCTGCTGCTGCTGCATTTGTTACAGTACAGAGTCTGATATATAAACACTCACACTATCACTCAACATGAAATCTCTGGCATGCATGAAGAGTTTAGACTGCATCTATTCAATAAAACACAACTAACACAGTCTACAAAAATAGAAGTGAGTAGCCATTACGATAATATATGTGCTCCAGTGAAGCCCACTGAACACACCTTCTTTTAAACATAGAATACTTACATTAATAAATAATAAGTAGTAATGGATTCATTGTATTGCAATGCATTCAAAACTAGGTAAATACGAACTGCAGCATAAAAGTGCATGAGTTCAGGGTTTAATTTAACACACCTAAACCAGCTCATCAAGGTCATTTGAAAACCACACACAGGTGTGTTAAAGCACAGGTATCCAGGAATATCGCCACCTGTATTTGTACGTTACAATTTTTTCAGACAGCAAATGTATTTACAAATGAGAAGTTAATATGTTGATGTATTATTATGTGGACAGTAATGGGATTTCATAATGCTTAGAAGTTCTAAATTATAGCCTGCTGTGTTTTGAAACAATAAATTAAAAAGCCATCATTTTAAGTTTAAATAGTGTCCAATATTTAGATGGCTCATATTTACAAATAAATGTTGCATTAAGGAGGCATTTTAAGAAAACAGATAATTGACATCGATAATATATATTTTTTAATTATTATTATTATTTCACAAGTCTCATTTCTTGACTTGGAGAACAACAGGGTGCATGATGATGTTGTGACTGTCTGGCTGTTTCAGGACTGTTGTTGTGGTGCTGGCCTGCTGCACACTGCGGGTAATAGGCCCTACTCTCTTTCTCAACCTCAGAGACAAACGCTCTTCTCTTCTGGGCTGTATCTTCATGTCACCCACTCTCTGCTCCATTTTTCTACTTAAAACATTTACACGAACACCGGGCTCCTGAGAGTTAACCTGAGCGACAGATGAGATGACTATCTGCTTTGAAGCCAGCTGTGGCATAAAGCCACTCTTTAGCTCCATAGGTTTGCCCTTTTTACTAGACTGAACCACAGATGTTGACAGTATGGTAGATCTTTTAAGCCTAAAATCCTGAGTGGTATCAACTGCTGCATTTTGCTTAATGATCTGATTCTTTGTTATTGTTTTTGGCTCATGGTCTGACACTTGTGGCTTTGCGCTCATGTTTGCAATTTGTCTGCGAAGGCTCCCGTTGTTCTCCTGTGCTGAAACAATGCTGAGTGTTCTTTTTTTGGAGTTTCTACTGGCCGGTCTCATGGGACAGCTAAAAGCTACGTGTTTCTTTAAACTAGCATTGTATGTAAACTCTCTCCTACAATGAGGACATGCAAAAACGCCCAGGTCATCCTGAGCAAAGGCCTTTCTTCCCCCAGCAGGTCTGCCCCTTTGCACCAGCTGAGATTTCTTCTTATTCAGAATACTCATTTTTATCCTAACTGGCGATTCATGAAAGTTCAGTTTTCTTGGTTGGCTGACCTTTTGCGAGAAATTTTGCTTACCATTAACAATCCGTGCAGGTGATAACACCCCATTTTGCGCTTTTGCAAACCGCTTAAGTGGTATAGGGTTCTTTTTAGGAGTGTATCGCTTCTTGTCACTTGCATTAGCACAGGCTAAGATGTGCTTGTGCAGTTCAGGCATGTTGTCAAAGCTCTTACCACATTTGGTGCAACGAATGGCTGTGCTGAAGGTCTGAGGGATGTTATGGGTGGTGAAGTTAGTGGCCGATGCTGCCGTAGTTTCAGATGGTGTCCGATTGTGGTATGGAAAAGGAGGCGGTTTGAAACTTGGGTAATGTTGGTTAATTCCTAATCGTACATCTGGACCTTTTGTTTTGACCCCTCCAGATGCCAAGATTTTAATTGTTGTGAACAGTTCCTCAGAAGTGTTGTCCAGGGAATCATTGTCGACCTTTAAGGCTGTGTTGTCAGGTTCTTGCTTAATTTCTGTGACTGGAAGGCCTGGGTCAGCCATGTCGGTTTTGGGATTGTTATGGTTTTCAGGCCTTAACTTACCATGTACTGCTTCGGTGTGTGAGCTCTCTTGACCAGGATGGAGATCTCGCTGATGCTGTTCCAAGTTGCAGAGAAAAGCAAATTCCTTAGAACATGCTTTACAAACATAAATTTTACCAATGCCATGATAACTGGAACGGTGCTCCAGCAAACCTGTGTCACTCTCGAACAACTGCACACAAAATTCACATTTATAGGGCCACTCTTCTGAGTGCTCACCAACATGTTGACTAAGAATCTTCATGGACTGGAAGGGCTGTTCACAAACATTGCACATGAAGTTCTTGCAAAAAGGATGCAAGGGAGGTAACTCTTCTTCAACTTTGTTTTCCTGCTTAGAACAATCACAGAACTGTAAATTTTCCTGTCCATTCTCATTGCTCTTTGCTTCAACAGCACCGGTGGAATCAGTGTGGGTCAGTTTACTATCTGTAGTGCTTGTTGACTGCTCTGTTGGGGCTGACTGTGTGGAGGTTTCAGGTAATAGGGTGGTGTCAGGACTGAGAGGTTGTGGCTCAGATGAGACATGAGGTTCTTGGTCTAATGCATTGACAGGAATTATATCTGAGAGACATGGAAGGGAATTATGTTGGAGAGCTGGAAGAATATTTTCTGTTGATTGCACTGCAACTGTATACTCAATAACAACAGTGTTTGGAGGAAAAGCCAAGGACGTGACGTTGGACTGGTTCCCAGGCAGAGATGAAGAAAATATCTGTGCATCAGAAGCTAATACAGAGTCTACAACCAATGTTCTTTGAGCTAGTTCACATACAGCAGGATCAGCAACCCAGTGAGGGCTTTGTAAACTCAGTGAAGGGACTGCAGGTATAAGGGTTTCCAGACCTTCAGGAGCAGAGGAACCCCAGCCAGGGATTGTCACTTTCATATCACCCTGTGAAAGATGTACAGAATTATCCGCGCAGTCTTCTACAGACCCTGTGGTAGCTACATTGTCAGATACCACAAAGGCTGAATGAAGAGTTTGAATGTCCTGACTGGGTTCCACTGTGGGAGTTGATAGAAAGGACACAAAGGTTGGAGATGAAGAAGGTGAACACTGAGGTGGTGGGACTGGAGTAACTGGATGGATACTGACTGGAGCGAGCAGTGAAGGGGTTGGATTGATTGAAGCAGGAGGAAGAGCCAACTCAAACAAAAACTTTTCAGGTTTTGGTGGACCTGCATCAGACACTGCCACAACTGCAAGATTTGCTATGTCAGGGACACTGAGGACACCTTCAGCAGCTGGAGCTTCAACGGAAGGAACATCTACCCCACCATACTCATTCATTAGCACCTTCTGAAGCATACTAGAGTTAGGTTTACTCTTCCTTAAAGCAGGCTGAGTGAGATAGACTCCAGCTGAGTCACAGTCTGAACTCTTTCCACTAATACTTAAGTCCAGGATGGACTCTGCTAAAGCCTCGCTGTTCTCTCGATTAACCACAGAATTTGAGAGGTCCAGTGGCTGTTGATTGCAAGAGTTTCCGCCTGTTCTTGATACAGAGCAGTCCAATGGCAATACCTGTTGCTGCATTGGAGCTCCATCAGAGCTATCTATGGGTGAATTCAAAGGCTCAGGTTCTTCATTGCCCAACCTGTGGCTCTCCAACTTTGACTTCTTTGCTTCTGTAGAATCTTGATCTTGCTTTTCTATATTCACATCAAGGGTTTTCTGTGGTGAGCTCGGAGGGGAGGTTGTCCTTCTCTTATATCTAGTTGTTGTTGCAGGTAAAACAGTCAGGGATAAGGGAGGACCCAGTTTTTGGCCATCAGCAATCAATGCAAATGCCAGTTTACTGCCATCCTGATTCTGAAGGATCTGCTTGAGTTTGGGAGACAGATGGACAGTTTTTTCCTCATTAAAGGCAACTGTCTCAATGCACTGAGGTAAATGAGCAGTGACCAGCGGAGTTCCAGACGTAGAGGACAGTGTCAAGCATGACAAGGAAGATGAGGAGGTACTCAAGATGGATTCAGACTCTAATTCTGTTTTTATTTGTGGGAGTAAAGGTGGTGTAGATGTCCTGCGTCTGGTTGAAGACTGCCCAGACAAGTCAGAGGTAAAACTACTGGTAATGGTTTCTAATTTAAGAGCTTGTGAAATCTGAGCTGGACTGATTAGAACAGCATTTAATCCGATCACAGCAGAGCCACCAGAGTTCATCTCAATCACCTCACAGTTACCTACAGCACTTGTGGAGACAATTTTCCCATCTATGTAAAAGCTGAGATTCTCTGAAATGTTACTGGAGATGTCAACCATGTACTCCCTTTCCTGATCAATGTCTTCTACACACTGTGAGGTAGCAGTATGGTTGTCTTGTGCCATCTCAACAAGCGGCTGTCCTTCAGGTTCTTGAATAATACTGACCTTTTTATAAACTGCTCTAGGAAGAAGATGGCGCTCATGGATCCTGCGCTGATGTCTCCTTAAACTAGTATGAGTCCTAAATGCTTTTTTGCAGTACTTGCAGACATGTGCGGCTTTGGCATCACTGTTTTTATCATCCTTTTGTTCACCATCAGCTGCATTAATGCACTTGTTTGGCTCTGGGTTCTGTGATGCTGTTTTCAGAGGTTCAGCACTGCCATGCACATTCTGACTTGCAGTGCAAGGGTTATCTGTGAGATCAACCGTCTTCCTGTTTCTATTTTCATGTCTTTTCTCATGCCTCCGATGACTAAACAATGTACTGAAACTCCTTCTGCAGCGACTGCATTTAAAACGCTGTGTGTGGCAGGTTGAAAGGGCATGTGTTTGTATGTGACGCTGCAGGCCTTGACTAGTCGCAAACCTTCTCTCACAGCGAGGGCAGGGTAATTTACGCTGGGGTTTACTACCAGGTTCAAGGTCAGTCTTAGTGTCATTTAAAGGCAACTCAGTTGCACTTGTCTGACAGGTTTGATTAGCTAGATTTTGGGACACAGTCTGTCTTCCGTTCTGTTTGTCTTTGCTGTCCATCTTCACACCTATTCCTCCTTCTATCCCCTTTTCTATCTCTTCCTCATCTGGCTCCGAGATGCTGTGAAGTGCAGTATCATCAGCGTGGGCATCTTGAACCTCAGGGTGCTGGAGAATAACCTCTGATGGCATACTAGGCCTCTCCTCTTCCATAACTGAAACATATGAACATGTCTGTGTCACAATGAAGAATTTTTATTTGCTGAAATAACAAATAAGTGTTGTAATATATCTACTATGTGTGCAATATTGTCCAACATATGTGAAATCAATTTCCAAATTAAAAAAATTAAGAATTTTTTTATTTACTTTCATTTGATCTCCACATCACTTAACTGCTCTCTTTAATGTTTCTTCTGGGGTATGTAAAGGAGGCCCCTTGTTTGCTGAGGGGAAATAAATACAGTAATAATATTTCTTGACAGTTTCTATGACGTAATTATGCACTCAAAGACAACAATAACTTAAAATAGCAAAGCATAAAAATAACAAAGCATAAGTGAAATCTCTATTAATATTAAAATTTATGTTTGTGTTCAAGATAATTAACTAAATGGGTGACAGAGTGCAGTTGGTGATTCATGGCATGCTGCAATGTCACTCTCATCTGACCTTTAAACTAAGCCAGGACAAACACATAAATGTAATCAAATTACTTCTTTTCATGTCTGAAAATGAGTAAACAAAGGTTAATTAATATAAGGTTACGTTAATAAGGTTAAAATAAATAAGGTTCAGTTATATTATATACAGTGTATATAGATATATATAATAAAAAAAATACATCTCCCAAGAAAACTCTGCCCTTCAACATAACCTTCAACATAAAATGATCAATAATGCAAAGATATTCATACAAAAGAAACTCATTTAAATTACTAATTTGGTAGGCTACACTTACATTTGGAAAACTGATGATCGTTGTAAAATGGTTGAGTTTAACCAAATTAAAATTAGCTAGGGGAAATTACTAAATGTCCACTGTCATCATGAGTTTACAATAGATGTCTCGATTTATGATTTGATTTGTGATCATGTTACTGGATCAAAAATGACATTTAAAACATCCATGTTTTTAAGTGGTGTCACAACCACACTGGAATAAACATTTGAAGATTAAGAACAAAAGAAAGTGAGCTCCTGCGGTTCATGTGCAGTCCACCTGTAACACTGTGGAGGTGTGGGTGGGGTCAGATAAACTTACCTAAGCTAATAATAATAAATAATCTCATTTTACAGACGCCTCTTAGGGTCACAGGGCGTCCTAATGCTGTAAACTGACAATTTATCAACATAATAGCAACAGAACCAGGCAGAGTCGTTGTCTGCGATGCTCAAGAAATAACGTAATGCAGCCATAACTGCCGCATTCCCGCTGTACATATGCGGGGAATCGATTTACCATGCAGCGGCTGTTTATAATGTCAGGCCTTTTTAGATTTATGCATGTGCGCAAATAATTACGCACTTATGCAACATAAGTACATGTTATCGTCGAATAGATTAAACTGCTTAAAATGGATATAATCGCGCAAACTTGTCTAGTGTACAGTCAGGGCGCACATGTTGCGGGTGTCTGACAGCTCTTTAAATAAAACAAACCCCGTTTGGCACTGTCGCTAAGCGCAGACGAGAAGGTCACAGGCAGAGACACACGCTTCATGCTAAAGTGCTTCGACATCCATTTAGTTAGTGCGCCTGTATATCGCTGGGGTTTTTACGGCGTTATTGCATGCACCAAAATAATAAAAATGCACACATGGTTATTCTCAGTGCTGACTCTCAGACAACATAAACAAGACTGACATCGCGAAGCTTCGGCGAGCCATTTCACGCCACATGATTTTGATTAGGTATGCCCTTTGGTCTCTGCATTAAATTGGCTATACCTGTGTATTGCTTACCAGCTTTGTTGTGACGCCTCGCTGCTTGAGTCTGGTGGGCACGCGCAGGACGCTCGCTACTGCAGACTGCACTGATGACAAGGCGCATGTGCGAGATATCATGCACCTGTATAGTTACATGAAATATTACACGTGAAGCACAAGGACAACAAATTACCATTTTGCTTTAACTGCATGCACTTAAATATTTTCAGGGAGAATGTTTTATTGACTAGAGATCTAGAAACAATATTTTGTTTGGAATACTGTTGTGATAAGGTAACCTATTTTGTTAAAATTTTCACTTATAAATGTGAATGCATGAAAACGTGAAAAAATAGTGTTTATATTAGTCATATTCCTTAAAAGTGAAACAACAAACTCATCCATATTATACAGGTATTGAATAGATTGTCATTAATAAATATTATTAATGTTTTAAGCCAGTTGTCACCAACCATTTGATTGAAAAAAATGCATTACATTGCATTACTTTATTATTATTATTTTTCTGTTATTTTCGGGAGCTACTGGGGCAGTGACAAAGAAAAATACATTGCACACGACATCAACAGATGTAAGAGACGCTGAAGACAAGCGCAAAGAATATAAAATACTGTAAAAGACAGAGAACAAGCACACTGTTCACTGTGCTCGAAATATAGGACGAAAATGAGGGACTGCATTGAGAAAAGTTTTGATGCGATAATGGCATTTTCTTCTCTTATCTCAGTATAAAGAGCAGCTCTGCTTTGTTTACAGCGGTAACCAAGGTAACACTATATCGCAGCTGGTTCTTAAGCGCCACCTGCTGTCAGAGAGTGAATTTGCGTCCCATTCAAAGATGTTGCTTTTGTTTCATCTGTGTGTTATGTTGCCAAAAAAAAAGGGTCAGACCATTCTGACATATATATATATATATATATATATATATATATATATATATATATATATATATATATATATATATATATATATATATATATATATATATATATATATATATATATATATATATATATCATTAATATAATATACATATAATAAGTAATTAACATATAACAAGTAATTAAAATACCAAATAAAAAGCCTTAAATTGGAAGTACAAACTGGGATGTCTATTCCTATCAGTTCTTCAATATGTAGGTCTTGTCCTTTATAAAGGCCGAGGTCAGGGATCCTGGGCTTAGAGTTGGTGACCACTATTTTAAGCATATAATTAATAGGCTATAATTTAACATTTAATATAGCCAGTTTGCTTGTTTGTATATAAATTTATATTGTTTCATTATTCTTTTATATAAACAGTAAACATGACTTCATTTATGCAAATGTATTCCAAACTTTAGGCTACAACACCTACGATGTTTTCATCATCCAATGTGTCAAATGATAGCCTCATTGTCGAGAGTAGGCAATAGATCACTGCAGAAATGTTAATCATTTTGCAAACAATGAGGGATTTTTACTCTTGAACGTTCTCTGAAACACTAGTCTATTTTTTTTAGAACATTATTAAAGACCAGATAACACTGGAAGTTACTGGAAGAATGTTTGTTCACAACCAGGGGTGCGTTTCTCCATTGCTAGCTAACGATGCTTTTAGGAAACGCACCCAGGACGTCAGTCAAAGTTCTAGAAATGTTCCCTGCTAGCTGATCTCTTACAATCTCGATTCCTAATTTAAATGTAAAGTTTTACGCTATATAAATATTTTTTTCAAAGAGGAGCAAAGGAAAGGGGCACAGAGTTTTATTAACAGTATGTGTGTGTTCATGTTAATGTATAGACATTCTGAGAAATAACAACACTTTAATTCAATGGCGTAATGGTAAATATCAGCAATAATACGATGCAGCAGTCTGTCCAGTGACAAAACTCACTTTCTTGTAGTTAATACAAGTGACCACGAGAGGCCGCTGTGTCCCAATTTGTACTGATTTGAGATTCTGTGCTGAAAAAGTGATGCATTAATCGAGAGCTCCATAGCTTGGATATGCTCACTACAATATGTTTGAGAGGGTATTAGGAAACATATAATAGAAGCCAATGGATTATTCCTCAAACTGAGATCTGATATGTGTGTTGGTGTATGTTTATGCATGTTTCTGTCAACAAGTAGGACCCTGGGTCACATTTTTGTCTAAAGAGGAGCGGGAAACATCAGTGTCCAGTGTGTAGTGTAAAATCACAGGTCTTATTCAAGCATACAGGCCATCTGTGGAATTTATAGACCTGCTTTTGGTATCTGTGGTCAGCGAGCTTTTGTACTATTCAACAATCACCCATTATAGAACTGACACATTACTCTGCATTAATCTTCACCTACTCATCCTTCATCTGCGGGTTGTCCCACTCTTATTCCATCATTTGCCTTCCGCCCTCACACTCTCACTATCGTACTGTACATTCTTTTACGTTAGAATGTGTTTCTGTGTTAGAACAGCGTGTACCCTGCGTATTCTCCCGTATGTTAATGAGTGAGATCATGTGTGACCTCAACGCCCCTGATCAGTAGATTATATGGCTGTGAGTTAAAAGTCTGCCCCCTTTCACTTTCATTTAATTTCATTGCTCTTGAGAAAATGGTAATTCCTAAGGAAAGTGCAGAAGATTTTAGTTCTTCATATAGAGTTTTTTTTTATGTATAAGCTCGGGGTATGAAAATTTAAACCGTATGAATAATCTCATTCTAAAACAATCTACAAATTGCTTCGGTCTCTCTCTGTGTTTCTCTCACACACGCAACCCAGTGGAAATACATTTCTTTAAAGATCAATCAAATAAAAGGTAAATGCTCAAAACTATTTCATAAGAGTGAGAATCTGAGAACTGAGTGTTCACCATTTTCTCACTATTACCTATGAGCACTACACTCTCAGAAAAAAGTACAAAAGTGGTCACTGGGGCAGTCCCTTTTAAAAGGCACACCTTTGTACCTAAAGAGTCCATATTTGTACCATAAAAGTACATATCAGTACCTAAAGTGTACATATTAGTGTACTAAAGTGTACCTTTTGAAAAGGTATCACCCCAGTGTCAGCTTTTGTAAAAATACATTCTGAGAGTGTAGCAATTACTCAAAATCCCACAATTTTCTCATGAAACCTCAATTAGTCATCAGTCCTTTTATATAATCTGTTAACTCACTTTTGAGGTTGCTTCATTACTCACTATATTCATTTCTTTATTTCTTTATTTGATACTCAAAAATGTGTGGGATAAAGTGAGATAATTCTTGAATCTGTGAAACAGTATTTCAGCCAGTCTCCATCTGCATGTCCATTGATTTCCACCATAGAAGTAAAGCTGTGAGAAATCTTGTGTGCAGAAAAACACAGCGCTGATTAATTTACAAGATAATGACTGCATCCTAGATCTGAACAGAGATTGTAAGATCATTGTGGCACCAGAGGGAATTGAAAAATAACTATTTCCAACTGTTCATTTTATTTTCATACAAAACTAGTCATCCTGGATTATTTTGTAAATTATCTCCAGAAAAACAAGAGGATGACTTGCCATGACTTATAATATGATATTTAATACAGTATATATAAATACACTTTACATAAATGAAGGGTTCTCCATTAGATGAATTAACTTTTTATTGATTTGTTTGCAAAGACTCACAGCATACACATTTTTGTGAGATTCATGGGGTTTTGTGCATGCATAGATGGCTGAAGGGTCTCGAACAAGAGCAAAAATGTAATTGCCCATTATATATTTTTTTTAAACTATTTTTCATTCATGTGCTGAAAATACAAACATGAATGCAGAACAAATTACAGGACACTTATTTATGCTGTAGATAAAATGTTTGTGTCAACTACTGACCATTGGCACACACACACATACACAGACGCATTAAACAATGGGCACTTCTGAGCTGCCATTAGTGTCACACACACACACACACACACACAATGCAGGTTCCGTCCACATGGCACAAAGAACTGCTTAACAAAAGAGAGGGAGAGAGACTTACATATCACAGAACACCAGACGTGAGCTAAACAGCCTCCATTCTGACACCCACCCAACACACACACAAACATGCTAACACATCCATACACACCCAGCATTCAGCTGTCCAATAAATTCAAATGTCAGCCTAGTTCCTGACATCAGCTTCTCATGTACTGTACTTTTAGATGGCATTTAACACACACACACACACACACACACACACACACACACACACATACACAAACACATGAATGTAGAACCCTTTATTAATTTCTAACATTTACAAGTGTTTGATTATAATTTTTGGGGGGATTTGTTTGTGTTTTTTGAATAATGATGAAGGCAAAATATTAAATTGCAAAATAAAAAAATATTAAAGATTTATATTTACTGGGTAATCCATTATTTTATGGGGGGGGGGGGTGACTTTATAAAGTGAGCAGCATCATGTTATTTTTACACAGAGATTGTTGGCTCTGATAATTCAATCGGTTGACTATAACAATCTTTTCTCATTTCATTATGCCAACGGGGATAGTTCAAAAATGACATAAAGCATTTCTCGTGTTTTTGACTCAAGTTTGTAACTCAATAAATATTCTTTTTTTCACAATGCTTACACACAGTTTTTTAACATTTCTCACATGCAAAACGTCACACACGTCTTGCAAAAGCAACTTCTTTGAAAACATTTTTTTGCATAGTAACTCTACACAAAAACATCAAATAATTAGCCACGTACACAAACTACACACAGATGTGAGAAATGTAAAACACTACTCTTGTGTGTCTTTTGTTTTTCAAAGTGGCTCTCGCACATATTGTACATGCATAAATATATACACTGTATATACAGTAACTGACGAATTTTACATAGTTATGCAACTGAACTTAATCAATGGTGAACTGACTTGAGCTGTAGAATAACACTCACTATTGACTTGCTATAGAGCTGCTTTACAGCAGTAAGTGAATTTGATTCTTTTGTGAAGCTATAGAGATGAGTCCAGTCTCTTACTGGTACTGTACTCCCTACAAATATATCACAGTGAGTGGACGAGACTGAGAGTGAGTGTTTCTCGAGACCTGGGGAGTGACCAGACGCACTGAGAGACTCTGCTTATATGTGTGTATCCAGGCTCTGAAGTAAACATGAGGTTGCTGTATTAGCTGTCCTCCCTTGAACACTCACATTCTTCTGTGACACACATAGGACATGGGTCACTTTAGGTCATTTTTTTTAAGTTTAGCATACATGTTTATGTGTGTGTGTGTGTCTGTGTTAGCAAGACTTTGTAGGATTTTCTGCAGGCATGTATATATTTGTATTTCATCGTGTGTGCATATCCAGACATAGTTTTGTGTGTTTTTTTTTTTTTTTTGTGCTTCTCGCTTTTTCTATGTGTTCATGTGAGTGTACATGCAGACTTTTACTAGTCAGGAAGTGCCCTTCTCATTAGGAATGTAGAAATCATTGGATCACAAACAAACGGTTACAGAGATCAGACTGTGAGCAGGACGTCAGAGTGAGTCTCCCACTAAAAGAGTCCATTGTTCATAGCTAAAGAGAGAGAGTAGCTGGGCTACTGCCTAAAACCACATTCAGCCTCATACATATATGCTCACCCACTCAAACACACACACAGAAGTGGCTGTCATAATTTGGTTAGAGGGCTTTCTGATTAATAAGGAGAGAATTAAATATTTATAAAAATATATATATAATTTAGATTTTTAAATGATCATATTGGAGAACTATCTGAGGACAAAAATAAGCAAACTATAGTACAATAGGTGTACTTGAAATACTTGAAAAATGAATACCACTTCCAAATGAAAGTTAATGTTCAAATACGTTTTGGGGGCAGTTGTCTGGTACTCTCATGTTATTTACTCTACTTATCCAAAGAGGTCACTTAAGTACATAGTCATATTTACAAAGATGCCTTAATTCATTGACTCTGCATATCTCTTCCTCTCTCTCCCTTGTCTTTTACAGTCTTTATAACCTAAGGGATTAGAGAGACAGAGAAAGGGAATGTGTGGGTGTGTGTTTGTGTGAGAAAGAGACCATGGGCGTAAATGTGTGTGAATAGCTGGAATGCTAAGTAAAAGGGGCTGAAAAGTAAACAGAGAATAAAGAGACAATGTTATCTGGGATCCACAACAACACAATATGGCAGCCCAACATACTTTTGAACATTTTTATTGAAACTGATTGAACAATAAGAAAGAAAAAAAAAAACAATACACAAAGACAAACTGTATTCTGACATCAAATGGCAAAATGAGATGATGGAATAACAGAAAATAAAGAGGAATCTGGCAAGCCAAAACCACAAAATATCGTTGCAAACAACTGCAGTGTCTTGTCAATATAAATTTATTCTTCATAATTCAGTGCACCTAATACTGATCTCGTAAAGCAAAGCCCAGGATAGCAATGCTATCGAGAAAGAAACGCAAACCCCAACACTTACAAAAAGAAATGCAAACAACTCAAATATACCATGCAAAATGTCTGTATGCTGTTAAAATGATGTAGTCAGGCTGAGGAACATCAGGATTTTAAAGATGCATGCCAATAGCAGCTATGCGCTGGAGCTAAGCGGATTGGAACACACAATAATTTATGCGTTCCAGAGGAAATGATGTCACTTTTGGAATGGGTGACAGTTAAGAACAGCACAGTCAGGCACTCAGTATTAATGCACTTCAAACAAGTAAATCTCAAGCACTTATTGTGTGCTGCTCCCCTTAACTCATAATTAAAAAGAATATTTCTTAGTTAATGCCGCTTACACATCTTGAGAACAGAATGTGTCCTCAGCATCTGCTTATGACAGTTCATAGACTGTTCATAATGCGTCATAGTCCTATTGGACACATCTGTAGAATGGGGAAAAGAAAAATGATTTTTTTTTCTGTATGATTTTTACACTCAGTGGAATAAAAACATACAAGCTTTTGCTTGCATGGGCAGCTGTTTTTTGTTTTTGTTTATTAGGCCCTTCACAAATTCAACATTCATTTATTCTCCTGTTACACTAATATGCATTAAAAAAAGATACTGTAACTACCTGTGGCCTCCCAGTGTTGGGATAAATGAGACTTTTCATGCTAAATAAAGGGACTTGTGGGCACTGGGATGGCGTATATGTGGGAGGGCATCTTTTTTTAATGGGACAGGGGATGGGACACTCTCCTGCTCCCCGTACAGTCCTGGATGGATGGTGAGAGTGCTGCTTGCATTGATTTTGACATCAGAACAATAGTTCAGAACTTCCCGGATTTCTTCTTCTTCTTCTTCTCTTCCTGTCGTGCCTTTCTTTTCAGGGGCTGGGAAATAAGGAAAGCGGAAACGCAATTTAGCACAAATACACCAGAATCAGACACAAATGAGTTTGTATTCATGAAACATAGACAAAGATTACATGACAATGTCTATTAATAGGGTATTTCAGTTATATTTATGAGTTTTATTCATAAGTTTGACTCAGCTATGATCCAAACATAGAAAATCTAGAAAGTATTTTTTTAGATCATATGAATTCAATTGGTTATTTTATTTAATTATTATTATTTAACCAAATTATTATTATTATTTTGTTTGGGGGGGGGTCACACCATGTTAATACCACAAATAATATAGCATGAGCACCACTGTGTTGCTACACTTTTTTAAACAGTACATTTGTACAATGTACAAACATACCCATTATGAGGTCACTTCCCTGTTTAACATTCTGATCTCTGAATGATTCAGTGGTGTTTTTCTCCAATATTTGCCATTTGGTTGGACACTGTTAGAGCACTGCTTAGAGTAGCAACATAGTTTTGTCAAGCTCTAACATGTTTACCATTTTATGAGCAACTGGGTTACACTAATTCATATGGGTTATCAATGAAACAGTAAGACAGTTACAGAGATCAAGATGCTCTCTTGTTTTTGAGGCTTTCGTTTCTTTGCAGTCCTACAACATAGAAAGCATTTACCGTTAGCATGCAAAATTTCACCTCAGCCATGTATAGAGAACACGTTCCTAAAGCAGCCAGCCACATCTGTTAAACATTATTGTTAACACAACATTGGACTCCATTGGGCAAAAAAAACACAATTTGAAATTGAAGTTTACAATTTGAAATTGAAAATGCTAAGAAAATCATATAGATTTGGAATTGACTTGAGGGTGAGAAAATAATGTAATTTTTCTTTTATTTTTGGGTGAACTAACTCTTAATGATATTTTTTAATTAATAATTGTAAAAATTTAATTTTACCTTAAAATGTTATTTATTTTCTTGTACTTACGAGTATTGGCCCATTCTTCTGACCACCAAGATGATCACAGCAATGACAATAATCCCTAGGATCAATGCACCAATTACGATCCCCACCAACTGTCCTGTGGCCATACCTGGAATGAGGAAAATCACCAGGTATCATGGCAATGGCTGCTCATCCTCACTCACACACATTCTGAAGTTATGTTCACACCATTAAAGGTTGTTCTAAATGTAAATATAATAGCAGAGTCCATACCTCAACTTGTACAATTTTCTTGATGAATGATGAATGATTAAAACACTTATCGTTCATGGAGTGAAGAGGCCTTTACTCTAACAATATTTACATTGTATGTTTGTGAGTATATTGTATATCTAACCTTCATCCTCCTCTTTATCTGCTGTCTCTGATTTTGTTTCTTCAGTTTTCCTAGCTTCTTCTGTTCTTGCAATGACAGTGGCTTCAGGGCCGGCTGTCCCTTTAGGTCCAGCTTCTGTTGATTGTGCTGTATCTGTTGGGGTTGTTATTGCTAATGGGGCATCTGAACGTATCATTGGTGCTGCTGTGGAAACCGCTGGCACTTCTGTTGAGGCAGCTGCTTTTGTAGTCTGAGGAGCAGGCTCTGGCGTTGAAACAGCATCTTGAGGAGCTGGTTCCACTGTTTTGGCTGTGGAAACAGGCGGATCTGATGCAAGATTTGGTTCTGAAGTTGAATCAGTATTTGTTAGCACCACCAGAGTACCTGGCACAAAAACAACAAAACGGTTCATAAAAATCAGAAACCCTTAGATGTTCATTTCAACGTAAGAGGAGAGAGTCGGATATAAATGGAGAAATTCCACTGATGCTGTTTGCTGTGTGTTTTGGTTCTCCAGTGGTTGTATTGGATGGGATAAGCCAGAATTTTCTCATGACCTGCCGTTAATAGCAAGAACATTCCGGCCTTCTCCATCAGCTTAGTAAACACACACACTTACACATTCACTTAGACATTTACGTACAAAAACTGTCTGCCACTCCCCCAATAGCTCCAAAGTAATGAGATCACTTCCTTTTTACATCATACCTTCAGCCAGAGTGCCAGACTAATTGTCTCACTTCCTGGGTGGAGCCTGCAATAACTGCACAGAAGGAAATGAAGCAGTGGAGAAAAAAAGCAAAAATGGCGTGTTTCCTCAGGGCTGATCGTTGATATTTCTGCATCCCTCACAATGACCTCAGCAACCATTAGAGACGCAGCAAAAACTGATCTCAGATCTGTGCTTGTGTCTAATCCAGATGGACTTCACATTAGAGACTTTCTCTTGACGATCCGAGAGGAAACTCCCTTTACAATAACACCACCTCAACTGCTGAGCTACACACTTTAAAATATCAAACTCAGCATGCATTGCACTTCAGCTCTGGATGAATAGCAAATTACTGTTTCGCATCTTTAGTAATAGTTTTATGGAGAAAATTGTGTATTTTACTGATGATTATATGACCCAGACACTCTCAGCAGTTTGGAATTAAAGGAGTTCTTCACCCAAATGAAAATGTGTCATTATGTACTCATGAGGGTGAGCAGTTTCCCATATGACTCTCTCTCTTCTGTAGAACCCTAAAAGGAAATTTCTGAAGAATATCCTGGCGCTCTTTTTTTTTCTGAAAAAATATGACACATTTTAATATATTTAATATATGTAAGCAATATCACACAAATAGCCTTACTTGCAGTTTCTTTCTAATTGTTTAAATTGTTTATTTCTGAGTAAAAATGGCTTCTACAACAGTTTTATTTTGTTGTACTTTTATGATATGTTTATGGTACTTTTGAATTATTTTTGAAGTGTCTCCTTCATGTATCTGCACTGAAAGAACAACCAGCTAAATTTGTCATTATGTAATCCACAGAGCAGAGAGTTATACAAGTGTGGAATGACACGAGGAGAGTAAATGACAGAACGTTCATTTTTGGAAGAACCATCCCTTTAATAATAGGTTTCCACACAGTTTGTTATTTTAAATCCATATTTATATAACCTAATTAACTGGCCTCCCAAAATAAAACATTCAAACAAGTTAAGAACTTTTACGTGAGAGTAGAAAATTATTTAATTATAAGTGGGTGTCAAAAAGCAATAGAAAGACGGACAGAAAAATCTGTCACTGTTAGTGCCACATTCAAACAAAACAGTCCAGTTAAGAAACATATTTAAGTGTGGGGTGTGGTCAGAGATCACATTGTCCTGTGTGTATGTGTGTAAGTGTCAGTTTGTGTGTTTATATTAATGTTCTTGTTGACTGCAGCTAACAATCAGCTCATTATGTTAGAGACCCCAACAATTAGTTCTAAGTATGGCTCTCTTTCCCTCCAACCACTACCACACACTCACATAAATACACACGATGTGATGGGAGGAGCAGAGCACGGAGAAAGAGCAAGCTGTTAGGCTGCATGGCCAGCGATTGTAACTGTAAGTTATGTAAAGCATAATGTACAGTCAGTCCCTCATTATTGGGGAACAGCGGCTTGTGGTGGCCACTCATTATGTTAACTGACAAACAATGTGAAAGCGTGTCTGAGAGACGTGACAATAGTGACCAGTTCATTTACCTGGACAAACGGACTGATATCCACATTATTATTATCGCAAGAAGAGAAAGCACATCCATTTTTACCTTAAGGATTTCACCATAATTTATTGCCAAACTGTAATTTGTTGTCATATTATTTAAATGTACTACTGAATCATAAACACACTAGTGCAAATGGTTTTACTGTTTGCTGCACTTTATTATGCACTTTTGCATTGGACAATAAGGAGGATTAAAAAGGTACTTATTTACCTATTGTGGCTAATTAATTGTAAGTCTCGCACATTCACAGGAAATACCTTACTACTTGATTGAAAAATAAGGTGGATACAACGTGGACTTTGGCAACAGTCCATCCATTCAATCACCAAATCGCTTGTCCTGTGTAGGGTGGATTGGCAGTGATAAATAATATAATGACAAACCATTGTGCTACAGACTGCAATGAGTCAAAACCCACAAATTTAGAGCAGGTATGTGTGTGTCAGTGAAAATCCACCCATTAGATGATCAAATCTATGACCAAGCCTGAAACAGTTTCCTGACGAAACTGAAACCATAAAAGGCAAAGACAAGGAAAACGAAAGGCAAATATAGAGGAAAAGAGCAGAGAACAAGGGAAATAGAGCACAAGAGGCCAGTGTAGGGTGTCTGTTAAACAGGGAGGCAGAATTGTTTTGCCGGAATACAGAGAGGAAAGATTGATCTTCCTTTACCCAAACTAATTACTTCCAGTCTATCAGATTAATCTCAATATATTGCTTCAGTATGTGTGTGTGTGTGTGTGTGTGTGTGTGTGTGTGTGTGTGTGTGTGTGTATGTGTGTGTATGTGTGTGTGTGTTTGTGTGTGTGTACAATTTGTGAGGGAGTATGCTGCTGGAATGTTTTAGTTCAGGAAGAACAAGTGAAGAAAATCTCAAACACAAATTCCCTCCTTCACCCATACACACACATACACACACATCACATGGCACGTTATGAGTGGGCAGTAAAGGACATAGCAAGTGAAAATTCACTCTTATCAACAGCACACATACACATACTTAGGCTCTCACACGCACAATCTCCAGGGAACAAATATCTCAATGCTAACACACATCCTAATCATCCAAGGATGATTTTAAGTTATCAATAACAACATTGTTAAAGAGTGAATTTAGATTATGAAGATAATTTATATTGTGTTGTATGGAATTAATTCAAATACATAACAATAAAGTCAGTCTAGTGTAATCTCTATCAGACAGCACTTTAAGGAGTTGATTTGATTCAGAATGAGGACTGGAATTTATTTTCTTTTTGAGCTAAAGATCAAGCGGAACAAATTAATTTAGATGTATCAAAACTCAGTTAGCACTCTTAAGTTGAATATGAAGTTGTTTGAGGAGCACTGTAAATAAGTTGGGGTAAGTCTGTGGTAGCAGTCAGAGACCCTGAGAGAGTTTTAGGGTTCACGTAGCTAAATTAACGGTCAGTACACCCAATACCTCGATGTGCTCTCACGTGCCAGTTTACCATTACTCTATTCATAACACACACAACACATACCAGGCTGACTTAAGAGATTTCTGAAAAGGTATAAAGTTCACAAAACAACATTAATCTATGTCTCAAAAGTAATCATATAAACAACACTGGATCCTAAAAAAAGGAGTACTGAGCAGAAACGTTTAACAGTCTGATGAAGCGGCCCGCATTTAGAACAGGGAGTGGCACCAACAGACTGGGAGAACAGGAAGAAAGAGAGACAAAGGGCAGAGGAAGAAAGAATGAGAGAGACAGAAGGAAGTCTGGAGAGGTTGATGCTCTCTGATCGCAGGGAGTGAAGTTTTCCAAAGTTTGAAACTTGCTGAGCATTTTAATGGGATGTTAAGAGGGCTGTAACCAACCCTGAGCAGTGAGTCAAAGGCCCTGCAGTTTAAAAATAACGTACATGCCCCTCAAACTGAGAGGGGTGAAATCTTGATACCCCGCCAAAGATGGTTATAAGCGAAGGGGGTGAGGAGAGCGAGAGAAAGAGCTCTTTTTCTCTCTCTCAGGCCTCCTCGGATGTAACCAGCCTGTGTGTACTAAATGTTCGATTTCATCCCTTAAATATAGAGTTGGCTCTAGCATTAATGCACGTGTAACCCTGCCCAGATTGAAAGAAACAGAGAAGTAGATCAGTGCTGACTAACTCAAAATGGGTATTACAATCATTGCACCGTTACATCATTTTCCCAGCACTAGGTCCACATGAGAGAAACAGTGTATCAGCACAGGCCTAGATGTATGGATAATGTTCATCATGAACAGAAAAGCACTGAAACATCTATAGATGCATGTAAAGATGATTTTTTACGTTCATTTACTTGCACTGAAAACCCTGTATATATTGTAGCTGATCACTAAAATACTACAATGAATTAATGATCTAAGTAAAGAAAAAAAAAATATCATGTAAAAAATTAAACATTATAACCATTATAACACGTCTTTTTCCTTTATATACTCACATATAAAGCCAAAACACAACTCAGATGAGAGCAAGAGTGAGAGAAACATAATTTAGTGTAATCATGAATAAAGGATATGGCTAGAAACAGATGGACAGCATGGCCAGAGTGTTGGAAAGAAAGCAGAGCTCCCTGTATGTGTGTTTACTTACTTGCTTGGGTAAAGGTACAGAAAGGGCCCGTCAGGGTGACCAGTAGCAGTAGTATGATCCTCACCATGGTCACTTTTGGTCACTGTTCGTGAAGAGGCTCCTGAAAGTGCACAGCAGACTGTGGATGAAATGCTGGCTCACACGCTCAGAAGTGTGGCTTAAAGTTGGTTTGAATGGAAAGGGGTGGTGAGGTCTGAAGCAGCAGTCTGGACATAGACACTGAGAGCCAGAGTGAGAGCGAGTAAATGTGCTTTAGTGTTTCTTCAGAGGGTGAGGGTGAGGGGGCTGGGCATTGGTATAGGTGGTCCTGCCCCTTATGCCTTAAATTGAATCTCTGTATATCTGTCTTGCTCTCTCTCTCTCTCTTTGACTATATAAACCTGAAAACAGCTTCAATATCACCTTTTTATATTCCTTTTTTTTTTTTACTTTTACCGTTGCATACCGTTTATTTTTCTCATATACTTATATCAATCTTATGGAACACGTTAGATATGCTGTATTTATTCTTATTTGAATATAAACGGTTGTGATTGCTAGACAGTCTGATTAATGGTTTACTTCTGAAAATATGGCTTTCCACAAAAAAACTAAAATTAGATGTGATTTAAGACAGTAGCCTACTGTTGTACAGACTGTAACAGTTATGGCTGTCCTTTATAGCCACGTTGTGTAGTAATTGTGTGAAATTAAATATGGCGCACACCCTGACTAAGGTATATTAGATTATGGGAATTTGTGAATTTAGGATGTAATTATGGACAGATTGCGCTTGAAAATAAGAGTTTTCTACTACCACGAGGCCTATGCAAAACCCTCCAGCACATCAGTTTATGATTCTGAGGAATTGGAGCAAGAAAAATAGCCTGCTTGACGCCGAATTATTTTCAACCGTTGAAAAAGTGTGAAATGGCCTGTGAATGTGAGGCATTTGTTGGGTGTGAATGCCGCCATTTAATGCTTCCATCTAGTGGCTACTTTGTGTAATTACAGGAGCACAATGTTCCTACTGTCTCACAGCAATCCACTCTCACATATCAACAAGACCACACAGAAAAAGGGCATTTCTTGAAGACTGAGGCTAGTTATGAATTTTAATAGCAGCACATTTAAAAAATAATAAATTAATCAAAAACATATTTAGGTTAATTCCTGTTATTTATTAAATGTTCATGTCTATAGGCTGTGTGATTTAAAACATTGGATATAAAGTCTTGACAGTATCACAATTAGGTAAACTTCCTTTTCCCGTTTCTCTAGTGAAAATGTGTCAAACAAAACGTTTTATTGGGAACATTGTTTTAATAGAGTAATCTAATTTAATCAGGTTTCCTGTGTCCTCAGTTGATTTGGTTCAGAATGAGGACTGGGCAAACAGCATTAGCAAAGGATTTGTTGTATTCTTTGATGCTTTGTGGTATTAACTGGTGGGTCACTGTGAAGCATTCCAACATTTTACATCAAACAGAAACTGGTATGGTAATATCAACATTTTGCAAATAACTCTTATGCTAAACTCTTAGTATGCAGTTCCAAACTCAGCATTAATCTCTCTTAGAAAGCTCAAAGGGTACTGCATAAGAGGAATGACCTCTGTGTATTTGAAAGACATTGTTTAAAGACATTCTTTTAACTCATTCAAACAGCTTCACCTCATCAAAATTTAAAAGACTAAGGAAAGAGACACCATAGGCTACACACATCACACAAAAGACCCCAGGTGGAGGGAGGTCTCTTAAGTAAGGAGAGAGAGGAGGAGAGTTAAATCAGTTTAGCTTAGAATTAGAAGCAGAAGGGATACTTAAAGGAAATACTCTTACTCACATAAACATTCAAAATATGTTCACACACACATTCCCAGGAGCAGTGATCTTAGATGCTTGCAGAATTGCCTGCTCACCTTTTTCATACAGTGAAAAAGAAAGAGGATGCAAGACAGAGAGAGTGATAAGGATGGAGGAGGTATGAATAAGAGCAGAACAGAAACCAATTTTATCAAGAGTATATAACAATATTTACCATTAACAAACACAAACACACACACACACACACACACAGGATGGCAGATGTTCCTCCGAGTCTCCGTCAGGTGAAGGGAACTCAAATACAGCCGACAGAAGACAGTGAGTATCTGTTTTCTTCTGCCTCTGCAAACTCAAATTGCACTTCTTACCTACGAAGTTTATAAAATAAATCAGTAATAAGTCAATCTTATTCTATGATAATCTGTATTATTTTCATTCAAGTTTTATTTGTAGTGATGTTAAAAACGGTCTGTTCGGTTGTTTACAGTTGTTCAGATTTTTTGTTTTCATATTTTGTCTATTTTATACTCATTTTTAATTGGCAGATGATGGCAGATGGCACTGTAATTCTATAAATTCCATTTTCATGTTGTTCATTTATTGTTAGTTCATAAATAGCAATTTTAGTTTATACCAGGCTTTATACAGAATCTTTATTTTACTTTTTATAATTTTTTACATTAAAATTTGTGAACATAAACATATAATAAATGGCACACAATTTTAAATACTATTGTTTTCATATTTAAATTCACATGGTCAAGTTATTGGATTTATTCTCTGATTGAGATCCTGTATGGATATGGTGCTTTTTACTTTAGAGCACAACCTTAAGTCTTCAAGGATACTGTCAGATTAGCCTGAAAAAAAAGAAAGAAGTAGAAACAGAGTGAGAGAGAGAGAGGCTGTTTTATTTGATTGCTGTTGTGTGGGTATGAGTGAGGCAAAAGAAAAAGTGCAGAATGTTAATTTTTCACCTTTCTCAGCTTTTCTGTGGACTTCTACCACTTTTGTGATTACAAATGATGAGGCAGATTATTCCACACACACACACACACACACACACACACACACTTTGTCTTTCCGAGGCTGCGGTTTCTGTACTTTCTGTAGATGGTAGATGTCAGCAAACTCATTCGCCTGGCTGCATTCACTCCTCTCATTTACCCTGCAGTCCTTTACCCCGAGTGCTGTAGGAACACTTCAGCAGAAGCCTCTTGGATACATTTTTTGCTGCAATGACAGGGCCTTCTGTCCAGATGTACTCGAGCACCCAGCAGCGCACTGACCAAAGGGCAGCTGTTAAACATGACGTATCACAAGGACCCTCACTTCACTTCAGACCATTTCAATGCAACACAGCGGGACATTTTGACATCACTGCAGAGGATTATTTGTGAATCTCCAAAAAACAGAGAAATAGGGAGAGAGCTGCTTCAGTTCTCTGACCTTTGCTGTCAGCTCTCATTATATCAAAAGCTTTATTTAGTCTGCCCGACACCTTTGTGTTACTCTCTTGCACACACTTAAGCACGGAAAGATTTATTGTAATTTTGCCAAGAAAAGGACGGTATCAAATGCTGCAAAACATCATTGTTACTTAATCTGTGTAATAATATGATTTCTGCTGGTGAAATCTAGTGTATATGGTTTAATCTTTACAGCAATATTAATTTGCTGAATATTTACTGAGACCACCCAAGGTGTAGATGAGTCTGTTTCTTCATCAGAACGAATTTAGAGAAATTAAGTATTACAGCACTTGCTCGTCGATGTATATCCTCTGTCTGCAGTGAATGAGCGCCGTCAGAATAAAAAAATCTAAAGTTTTCAGCAAATTTTTGTAAACTATTCTTTTAAGCCTCCACAAACTTTAAACCAGCTACAACTAGTAAACCAGTAAGGTTACCAGTAAGTTTAAAGAACCCGACAAGGATGTTTTTCCCTGTTTTTATACAGTCTATGGTTTTTCCAGGGACTATAGCATCTCTGTTGTGTGAAATGTCTATCACTTTCTCACTCTTAAATTGTTCAGCATGTCTTCACTGCTGTTTGAAATCCTACAGTTTAAAAATCTTTCTTGAAACTTGAGTGTTAAATGAAGATGTGTCTGCAGGAATTAAATGTGAGAGAACATTGTATTTCGTGTGTGTTTGTTTTAGCTTCGCAACATCATATTTTAAATTCAGGTTTCAAGATAACAATATAAATAGATGGAATAAACTGTGTGTTGAAGTAGAGCCTTGTACTGCCTTGTTTCGCGTTTCCTGCCTGCCTCATGCTTAACATAAATTATAGATGATTAATTGTAATAGACAATATATTGATAGGATATTAAGGAATCCTGTGTGATCAGTTTTTGCTCTTTGCTCATTTTGCTCTTGTTTAGTTACATGACCATTAGAGGGCGACATAGATCCTCAGTGTAAGGCACACGAGACGCCAATCATTTACCACTGAAGAACGTTGCAAACACATTTCCCTGTGAAATTGCATAGCTCATTTCGTTTCATAAAACCCATAAAGCCTAAAATCACACTCATAAACAGTATTAGAGTAGTTATTTAATTCAAAGCATTTCTGCACAAGCCCAAGATCTACATCCCCAGCCCTACTTTTTTTCTTTCTTTTTTTACACTCAAAAAGAGTGTATCATGACTCAGTAGCAGCATTTGATCTGTTTCAGTGATGGTGAAGTACGCACACATTCGTGTTGTTGCAGCTGAAAATGAGCGATGTGCTTCAAGATTAGGACTGACAGCAGAAGTCAGTCTTGGCTCTTAAATATGCCTATTTCAGCAGAGTCACACATCTGATGTTAGAAATAATAAGAAACCTTTGCTCTGAACCAATCTTCTTCTTGTTTATAGTCTCTTTGACAGAGCATACTGCGACATTTATGTCGTCCTCGTCCCTTTCAGTGTTGTTTAGATTAATTAACATGCATCTATTAAAGCTCTCTAAAAGATAAGTGGTATAATTTCACTCAAGCATCTGCCATCAGCTAATGAAATGCTTCGAGCTGTAGTAATGTGTAACCCTCATACAGACATGAGAGACCAATTTAGATACAGCTTTAAAAATTATCTTTTAAATTGGTCTTGAAAGAGAAAGATTTTCTCCCTGTTTGTTTTTATATCCACTTTGAGACTATAAAAACACAGCGAGAGGATGACAGTGAAGGGTTGTGGTAGAAAAAGATGACTCCAAAAGGCAATAATGTCCGTCTGTATATTTATGAACTAAATAAATCTCTGAGCGATTCAGAAGATGTTTTAGGGTGTGATAAATCCTGACCTGTGAGCTGCTTCCACAGTTGTACAATGAAGATTTAGATTTTCAGTCTTTCAGCTTATATGCTGGGAAATATTACTGCCTGTCGAGTGTGAATTTGTTCTTGCATTCAGTAATATGAGCAGGTCCACATAAAATATTTTGACTAATTTAATAATGCCTTCACACACTCTCTCTTTACTGTCTTTACTGTTTATGAAAGATTTTAGTGTTTTAGTGTTTCAAAAATATTGTCATCTGACTGAACTGAATAATTTGTAATTATTTACATATTATCAATTGAAAATAAATGGATATATATATATTTAAGTATGAACAGATACAAATGTATATGTTTTTTGTTATTTTATATATTTATAAGCAATACAGTTGAAATCAATAAAATGTATCACAATCAGAAACTTTCATTATATTGAAAAAATAAATAAATACAATATTTTAGTAATGCACATTGTTCCACTCAAAGTCTTAAGCATTCTAACAAAATGAGGGGCAGTAAATAATGACAGAATTTTATTTTTGGGATGAACTGTCCCTTTAAGAATTCGCAATCTCCTTGTGACAAGGAGATTCTGCTTCTAGATGCACTGCTCATTAAGGCATAACTTAATTTAAAACTCATTAAATTAAACAGAAATTAAATCCTAATTAACTTCAACTCCGTCTAAATGGAAAACAGTGATCACTCAGGGACTGTCAGTGTTAATACTGCCATTCATTATATTGTGGCCTCTCTTTATCAGCTACAGTATTCTATAACTGTGTATGAATGTACATGTGCTTGTGCCCCTGCAGAGGGTCAGCTTCGTTTGTATGAGTGGAGAGAGAATCTGGAAGATGAAGAGCAGGCTTCATCACTGCTTATCAGAAGAGAAGCACTTCAGAGAGCCATGACACTCATGACACACCTGCAGCTCAGTGCACAGGTACAGCCAATCATGTTCCTTTATGTCAGTTTCATACAATATTGCTATATACACACTGCTGTTTTTTAATCAGAAGCAGTCAAATGTGACAGCAGAAATTAATAATTTACAAATATTACAAAATGTTAAATATTTGAAATAAAATTGCAATGTCAAATGTTATATATATAAATACCTAATATTCTGAAAAAATGCACAGGAGAATGTTGTTTTGGTCAGTTCGGATGTGTTCCAGTAGGTGTGAGTATGTGTGTGGTTGGGCAGACAATTTCCCTATCCCATCTGCTCCTCCTGGCCGAATCAAACCCTGATGAGCCGAAACCTCCCCCTTTCCCAGACCAGAGATCCATCAGCCAACCTGCCACTCAAGCCCTAGGGGGGGCTAGAAATGATAATGTTGCTGCCATCTTCCTGTCCTCCTCCTGCAATTTTTAATAACCCGAAGCACACGCTCACATCTCACGCCATTCCCTCGCACATAAACACATTTATTTCAAGTGAGCTTTTAATAGGGTTACAAGGTTTATCATAACTAGATGATTAAAAGCCTTGTTGATTCAAGCCTCGCGCTACACATTAATGACCCTCAGTACGAATCAAGGCTAGACGGGACCTCGCAGGGTCCAGACTAATCTCGCCAGTGAGTCCCTGGGGGACTGAGAAGGTCTGCAAGAGTCAATTTGCTATTCCTCATCAAGCCTATCTAAGCACACACGTGCACAAACACACACACACACACACACACACACACACACACACACACACACACTGGTCAGTTTGCTCAGGCCCAGCTGGTTCTCAGAGGGTATATGTCACAAATGACTAACGTATCCCATAATGCCATCTGCTTCCGATATCCCAGAAGGCTTCCAACCAATCAGAAACCCATGGTCACCAAAGAAACACCTGACTGACATTAAAGGGCTGGCTGTTACCATGGTGATGAGCCCAGATCTGATGAGTGCTTTAAACACCACAACAAATAGTTTTAGTGGTTTCATGCATATGTGTGAGGTGTGTGCTTAAGAGTCGGTTTGGGATCGGACAAGATGCTTAGTAAGTGTCTCGATAGGTGCATGAGGGTCTGGCTGGGCTATTGTGTCTGGTTGTGCAAGAGCTACATTAATTGTCTCTCCTCTCCTCATTTTCCTGCTCAGCAGAGCGGAGAGAGAGAGATGGGGAGAAAGGGAGAGGGCAAAGGACAAGGGAGAGGAAGATTCAGAGGGGCATAAAGAGAAGAAGACAAAGAAAACCAGAGGAGATTAGACAAAAAGTGTAAATAAGAAAAATGGGATCTCATTCTTTCCCTTAAATCTCATTACAGTAAAGCCGGAAAGTAGTAATTAAAATTAGCATGATGAAAATAGTTTCTCAAATAGTGAGGATCCTTTATCTATAAAATAGCTGCTGGATAAGAGATCCTGAAGGTCTGTCTCTGGGGTTTCAAAATATTTAAAGGGATATATTCCAAAAAAAACATTTTGTCATCATTTACCCACCCCGATGCATGTAGTACCAAACCTGATTTTCTGTGAAACACAAATGATATTTAGAAAATTTAAAAAGCATCCTTCAAAATATCTTGTTTTGTGTTGCTCAGAAATAAGAAAGTCTTACAGATCTGGAACGACATGAAAGTGAGTCAATGATGACAGAATGTTCATTATTTGGTGAACTGTTCCTTTAAGTGTTGCAGTTGTTCAATCACTGAAGAGGTCAATGGAAACAGTCTCTCCACAAGGGATTTTCGGTGCTGTTTGTGACTGACAATAAGCACATTGAGGGAGACAGCTGAATGTCACCCTCGCACAGCACTCTGACAGCAGCCTGGAGGAAGTGATGTCATAAACCGATGGAGGTGTTGTCATCCGCTCAAAAAAACAAGCTTGAATGCATGTGCTATATTTCACACAGTATGTTGCTCACCTGCAGTTACATGTTACTGTCCTTCTCTTTAATGCTGGGGTTTTTCTGCTTAATTGATGAATTCATCCAGCAGTTACATACATTTTGTGGTCAGCATCATGCATCCTGAGAGGGGCGTGGTCGGTGAGGTCATTGGTCAGGAACGTGGGACTAAATTAACCCAGAAAAAAATGGACTTAGAATGAAATAAAGTCTCATTGCTTATACTGAACATCACAGTATACTTGCTACTATTTTTTTGTTCAATGGAACACATAAAGATGCAGTCACATTAGTGAAATTTCTGTAATTTTTTTGTCAAGAGAGTAGTGATGCATGAAGCACAGCTCACACAAAGTCACTTTAAAAGCAAAGTTGTTGTAAAATAGTAAAAATAGTATACATACATTCCATACTGATCATAGCCAAGGTCACAAGAACAAAGCCAGTTCAATGGCAGCTATGTTTTAAAGTCAGCCTTGCACTAAAAGCAGTTAATATTGAACAGTCATCCCACTGGAATAGCTTTCACAGAGTGATGTATGTTAAGAGGACTTTGTCAGATGGTTTCTGTCTTTGGGTGTGGTTAATACTCTTTTAAGCAGTTTAGCATTACAACATACATTAATAATATAAAAGAGAGAATGAGCAGATGATCTATTGTGATTCCACCCAGATATGACAGGACTGACCGCAGCCAGGAAACTCACATTAAAGTGGAATCATTTTGTTTATACAGAGGAATGAAGAAGAAGACTTTTCCGTTTAGCAGAAAGTAGTGTTAAGGGGATTTTTTAAATGAGTCTTTTATTTTCTTGGCCCTAGTTCAAAATAAAAGCTTTTGAATGTCCTAACACACACACACATTTGTACCATTCTCCCAAAACCACACTATTCTGCCAACTCAGAGATGACTGAGGTGAAGAATTTGAGTGGGTACAGTACAGTAAGTTGATGATATGTAACCAAACAGACGGTGAACATATGTTGCAATCAAACATGCAAAATTTGGTAGTTTTCTGTCATAGATTTCTGGTAGTTTTCAGGCATCATCTGAGGTCCTCCGAGGGGTTGGCATCATTACTTTTCAGGTGTTTGGTCATCTCAGATCTTTGTAAGGATTGGATCCAGAGTGAAGCTTGTGTAATTCATAGTTACCTTGGGATGCTAGTATTGTGGCAGAAACAGAGAAGCAAATAGAGACAACATTATCATAGCTGATGTTCAAACTGAAGCAAAAATTATTTGTTCAACCAAAGCAAAAGCATGATAATGTGCATTTGATCAGATATAGAGTACAAGGTTATGAGATACATTATGTGAATGCTTGGCTAATTAGATGTGTTTTTAATCTAGATTTAAACACAGAGAGCGTGTCTTAACCTCTGAACGTCATCAGGAAGGCTATTACAGAGTTTGGGAGCCAAATGAGAAAAAGCTCTAATTCCTTTAGTGGAATTTGCTATAGGTACTACCAAGAGTCCAGAGTTTTGCGATGGATTGCAGCATGATAGAAGACAAGTTAGGTGCAGGAGCTAAACTATCAAGGGCCTTAAAAGTTAGTAATATTTTGTAACTGATATGAAACTTAATATGTCTTACAAAAACTTTGAATGTGTCAACATTATCTATTCTCCCTCATAGATACTGTCTATTAATTCATACCTAGCTTGACATTAATAATAATAAATACAAATAAATAATTGTGGGAGAAATATAAAGTAAGTTAATGAGTGAGGATGAGAGTCACACAAGACACATATAAAACCTTAGAAGCTATTACGGTTTTGACCGTGTCTCATAGACAATATTTTTTACACTGAGATAATGATATCTACCATATCTTTAATCCTAGCTCACCTTATTTGATTTAAAGCGAAGCTTCATTTGGCAGATTTATGAACCTTAATCACAAGTAGGTTTTCTAAATGTTTTAAGATATTTATAAAGATATTTTCAAAATGTGGCCTTCAGAAGTGTAGACAAACCTGTACATGTACACACACAGAACAATATGCACATACTGCACGTATTCAATCAGCCGAATAGGCCTACATATTAAAATATAACATAAAACGCTTAAAACGATTTTGAAAAAAGCTAATTACTTATTTATGAAGTGAAAAAAAAGATTACAAAAAAAAAAAAAATTAATGGGAAACATTTTATTTATTCGTTTAGAATAATTTTTTTAATAATAAAAAAAAAAATAATAATAAAAAAAAAATATATATATATATATATATATATATATATATATATATATATATATATATATATATATATATATATATATGTATATATATATATATATATGTATATATATGTATATGTATATGTATATATATATACATATATATATATATATATATATATATACATACATATACATATATGCAATATGCAAATGGCACGTTCCTTTTGATAGTTGCCCTCCTCTTTTCTGTCTCAGATGGTACAGTCCGTTTAAAGAGCCGCTCGGAGTCTCTCGTGCGTTGAACTCTCTCCACGAGAGCGCGCGGCAGAAAGAACCGTTTAGTGAGCACGCTGTTTTATTCTTCATACTCTTTAAAGACTCTGTCTTTCACTGTCTGTCTTTCTTTTTGACAACCACATCCGAACATTAGACATTATGGGACTCTAAATGTCCTTTCTTGCCTTGTGGATTTTGGGGGATTTCTGCACTTATAAAATAGAGGACATAGAAAGAATGGGATTTTAGTGTGTTTATGATGCAGCAGGCGATATGACTCGCTACGTGAGTTCCGTGGATTCTCCCCTTAGGCGAAGATCCGGAGAATGATGGACGAGAACAAGCAGCTCGCGCAGCGGATCGATGGGGCGATCCAGAGCGCGAAGCAGGAGGTCGCGAACCTGCGCGCGGAGCTGACAGCCACCGGCCACAGACTGGCGGAACTCGGCGAGCTGGAAGAACCGGGCGAACCGCAGGAGCACCAGCAGCAACAACAGAACCATCACGGTAAGAACCGCACCTGTGCGTCTGTGTGAGCCCTCATATCGCTTACCTGTGTGACCTTCGAGTGAATGAATGGCAGGATAGATTCAAACTCCCACTCTTCCTCCGATTGATAGTGGATGAGTAAGGTTACTTTTTGTTTTTCAGTTTCCCCAGCTGGTGTTTCAGGACTGTTTTTAGTGTTTTTGTGTGAATCAGAATATGTGTTAAGAAAATATAAGAAGATGGGTGTTAAGAAAAGGCGTTTATATTCATCAGCATGCTTTAGATCAGTATCAGAAATAAACTTTTTGTTATTGTAAGATATATTTCCTCTCACTGAAATGTTTTACCTTTTTGAATGGCATTTTATTTCTCAAAACAGTTAATTCAGTTAATTAAAGTGGTACAGTGCCAAAAAACAAAAAACAAACAAACCAAAAAAAACGTGTAGGTAATATTATGAAATGCTACATAACCAATAGCCTACCTAAAAATGAACTTCATTGCAAATCTAGCCCCATGTTGTGAATATCTCTACATTTTTCTCACTTTTAGATCTTTCTCCTGCTTAAATAAGACTATATCCACAAGATAAACTGTTTTACTGACAACCGAAGTAATATAATCGAGCACAGCTCGTGTTTCTGGAAATGGCCCTTCATTTTTTTTCCATTAATGCTGTCAGACTAAGTGTACCACACTATAGAAAAGCTCTCCTGCTGTTCTGTGTGCTGTTGTATCCACCATTGATTGATTGGTCAGTCTTGTGATTGTCTGTAAGCTGCGTGGTGTAGCTTGGGGTGGCTTCTGTTTGAGTCTCTTGGGTGATCAGAGTGAGTCTCTGTTTCTGATCCACCTGCGCTCACTGGGTGGAGTAGACACCCTGGGCTGGTTTGGGTCATAACATTTAACAGATGCTTTTTATCCAAAGGAACTTACTGTATGCCAGAGCCACCCTGGGGTTGTGTGCCTTACTTAAGGGCACAATGATGAATCATGATTGTGATTTCCATAATTACATCCATAATGATGAACTAGATGTGCCCTGCAGTGACAGTGAAGCTTTGGTTCACCTTAGAAACATGCTGCCATCAATTTACACTTCTATTCTTAGATCATCACACAAGGTTAGTCTGTGTGTGTTTTTGATTAGCACAAATCCAACTTGCACTGTAAAAAAAATGCAGTAAAATCCTGTTAATTGATTAACTCTACGTTGCTGTAAAACTGTAAATGGTTTGATATCACTTATGTAATTTTACTGTAAAATTATGTCAAATTTGTGTTCGTGTGGGGGGGGGGGGGGGGGGTTCTGTATATATTTTGGTTTATATTATGATGCAAAACAAGGAAATGTTAATTCCCAGTAGTCCATGCATGACACATCATATATGTTTATATTATATTTAAAGAGTAATTAAAATAGTTAAGTTGTGAAATATACAGGCATCAATATGCTATACTGTAATACCAGAAACATTTTTTGACTGTGTTTTTTACACGGTATGTCTGGCAACCACAGCTGCTGTATTTTTGTTTAAATTTATGATTTTTATATTGATTTCTTAACTGTATAGTTGACCCTTGTGTATGCCAAGAAATTATTTTATATCTGTTTATTTATCTTTTTGGTAAGCGGTCGTTTAACAAGTGGTATAATGCAAAGTCAGCCAGTAGTTATTGCAAAAAAAAAAAACTTCAGAATAAATATTACAGTATGTTTAATTTGTGATGATGTTGGCTAACTGTACATTATGCATTACATACATTGCTGTCATAAAATAACTTATAAAAGCATGTAAAAAGAACAGTAATCTTTCCCTTCCTCATCATTTCTCAGTAGAAATCCATCTCATAAGATGAATCCTGACACTCAGAGGACCACTGCGAGGCTCTTGCCCGCAGCTCTCTGATTTCATTCAGCACTTCATTGAGAACTCAGCAGATTGCGATCTTGTGTCTTTGTCCCACATCCAGTCCAGGAAAGGCACTTTTCGGCATTGAGTTTGGCTTGCCAAGTCACTTGATGCAATTTATTTATGTGTCCATTTATGCATTTGGCAGCCACTTTTATCCAAAAGCCGTTTAGAAAGAATTCAGGCTATATTTTTTATCATTACATGTATTCCCAGGGAACCAAACCTATGACCTTGACATTGCTAGCACCAGTTAAGCTACAGTATTTCAGCCTGGCAAAGCTGTTTTTATGTAAGCAGGGGCTTTGTTGTTGCATTTTGCCACATGTCAGAATGCAGGATGTGTGTATTGACAAAATAATGACTTATCAAGATGGAAAATCACACGGACACATGCACCCAGACATGAGCCTGTCGGTGTAAATGAGAACAGTGCTTATTTATCTCTTGGAAGAGAGAGTAGCAGTGCAGATGGCCCTACAAAGACCTGCTGCTAATGAATGAGACACTAAACGCATACAAATAAGCACGCGCGCTCACACAGTCTTGTCTGCTTGTAGTTAATTTCCCAATTACGGCATTGTATCTACATTAACTGTGTTTTTATGGGGTTTTATTTGCTTAAAGATGATGTTTATGTAGCGTTTCCACACTATAGCCAGAAGAGAATGGGTTTAAGTGCACTTGGCCATGTATCTGGCTTATGTGATATTGATGTTTCTAAATTGCCTTAATTGCTTGGCTGTGTAATTGTTTTGATGTAACAGCTGTCAGCTGCCACGCACGTAAAAATCTATCTGTTTCTGTTTATGGGAATTACACTTGCTTATACATTTGAGAATGAGTTAATTAGTTATGATAAAGCACTAACCTAGTAATGGCGCTTCTTAGTAAATCTTGAGAGACAATGCCAACAGAAGGTTGGCTCCATACAGGTGAGCTTGTGTTCATCTTAGATTATGTCATGGGGGCTGTTCAAGTTCAAATTCCCGATCTATCTGTCTCTAGGCAGCAGTGTGGGTTGCTAGGCAATCTTCTCTAATTATGACATCACAAAGGGGGAGGACTGATAATGCAGCTAAAAGCTTTTCTCCTTTCTCTCTATATACGCTCAGACACACTCCGGCTGATCAATGCTTTTAGTTTATCCTACTGACATTAATGAGCTATTAAGCGGGTCATTAGCTCTTCAAATTTTGCTTATGTTGCGTTGTATAAAAGTGATTATATTTTCATAAGGGTGTTTGTCCATGTGCTTGTTTGTCTATTATTAAAATGCTAAAGAATCCAGTTGTTTGTATCTCAGCAATAGACAGGTGCTATGTATATGTGTGAGCGCACTGTGATGGGAGCTGAAAGCAGTCCTGATCCTGATCCCTCAGACGTGTGAACTGCCTAATTTAAATTCAAGGCAAAGATGAAACATCTCGACATATATCCACATCAAGCCTCTGGATTGAAGCAGTCAAGAGCTCAGTTCACTCATGAAGACCATTTCCACGCACGGATCAAAAGGAATCATCATAATTTAAGATGTAAGGCTTTAAATGGCACTAAAACAGCATTAAAGGTCAGGCTAAATCACCACCATCAAGTTATAGACAGTTCCGGGCTCAGTTTTAATCTAATATTTTTAGACACATGAGTAGGATGTGCTCTCGACTAATCCATACCTAATTCGCTCACTTTATTTGATCCTGCTCAAATTCCTGATGGTGCTGACGGATGTTTCACCTTGCCTGTGATTCCGGCTCTTTTCTTGGAAATGATGGTAATTTAAAGTGAAGATGAAACGGAACTGTCAACAATTTTTTTCTTTCATTTTATAAGGTAAATCCAAGTAAACGGATTTTTGGAAAAGAAATGATGTAGTATGAAGACTGGTTCTATGCATCGGTTGCTGCTTGGGTTTTGAGATGAGGCAGATGAACGCAAGCTTGCAAAGGTGGGTTTTAAGTGGTCTAAATGATTAGAAAATAAAACGTATGAAGAGATGAATTGATCACAATAAATCATACAAACATTTAGAAAATAGAAAGAGTGAATTTCATTTCATTCTGACTTTAACCTTTATTCTCTTAAATAATGCAGATAAAATTTTTTTTTACCGATAATGATGGTGCTTTACTCTTCTTGTTGATGTTCACATATTTTTGAGGACTCACTTATTTTCATGTCATAAAACAACAAAACACGCAGTATGATAATTAGTGTGCTTAGTTATGACAATATGACTCGCTCTTTCATTGCTTTGAAAAGTCTGATTCACTTGTTTTTTTTAGTCATTATTAAATAATCAGCAAAAAATTGGTCTTGTCCTCCTACTATTGACCATACTGTTGTTTTGTATTGCTTTTTGCTGTAGCTAGTCTTGATGCACAGGATAGTCATAGACCTTTGTGACGTTTCAGGCTGATTCATGATTTCAAAGGGCAGAATTGCTAGTGATGTCATAATTAGTGAAAAATTGGACAGACATGAATCAACTTATATTTTGCCGTTTTTTTAGATGATTGACCAAAATTGACAGTAAAGACATCTATAATGTCAAAAAAGATTTATGTTTTAAATTATTGCTCTTCTTTTGGAATTTATGTTTATCAAAGAATTCTGAAATGTGTGTGTGTGTGTGTGTGTGTGTGTGTGTATTTCCACAAAAATATTTCTCAACATTGATAATAATGAGAAATGTTTGTGAATGAAACTTGTGAATCACGCACAATAATGATTTTCAGTTATCATAATTTTCATTATGATTATTATCAGTAAATAGCTACTCTGCTCTCTAGACATGCTTGTTGCTGGTTTGATATGAAGGATTTTAAATGTGTCCACAACTCCATTATAGAACACTTAGAATCTGTTGTTTTTAAAGATCAGTTTTGTGAAAGTCTGTCATGAGACCACAAATTGAGAAATGCTTTCTTTTTCTGCAGTGCACTCTGCCGTAGGCATCCATTGAGCAATAAGGATCTCAGACATGCGGGTCCACTACCTCATTTTTTTCCCTCCATCCTTTTCTTTTTCTCTTTCTCCCTCTGTTTTCTCCCTTCCTTATTTTCTGTCTTTTTTTTCTACTGGTACCCACGTGCATGCTGAACTGATGAAGGCTGTAATCATAAATCTTTACTGCTGTGTTGGTGATATGTTTGGCTATCACTGTTCTGAAGGTGATCAGGTCACCTGACAGCTGCACGTCCTGCTGCTGCTCCAGTGCCCCTGATTGAAGCTGTTTACTCGAGCATTACAGTTCGTATGATCTCTGTATGAGTCACTTTGCATGAACGTGTGTGGCTGTATTTAAACATAATAAATCATCAATGTAGCCTACTGAAAATCTAAAAATAGTTTTTTCCACACCTGCCAAGGATAAATTAACCAGTCATTAATAAAAAAAATTTTTTTATGTGGCATTACATTAACAGATTTATTTATTTTATTTTTTGGTGAAAAATAAGAAGCTGTAAAAGTATGTATAATATATATGGCACGCCGCAATGCCCAGCCGTGTTCAGCGTGCAGGTTTCACTCTCCCCGTCACTGCGCGCTGTGATGCTCCTCTCAATATTCCGCTCTATGAATGTGCGTTTCCGCTCGTGTGCCGATCATAGTAACTGGAAAAGCAAAGTCCGCTTAACACGCAGACCGGAAAATTCTTTGTTCCTGTCTGCAAAAGTGCTACTGTTCTATAACATGGCAACGCTGGTAAAATGACTCCTCTCTCGTGATGCTCTGCTCTGCTCATGGATGATAATAGCTTTGTAGGATTATACATTATTTGGATAATTAGTTTCAAAAAGTTATATTTGATTCTGTTGCATAAAACTGAATAAAAAATCTATATTGATATTTAATGTTAAGGTAATATGCAAGGGATAATGTACACCCAGCCAGTTGTTATCACAGAATAACCCCCACGGAGGGGTCTTGTATCACCCTGAAGGGGGTTATTCTGTGATAACAACTAGCTGGATGTACATTATCCTGCTTATTACAGGGCTAATTGCCACATAAGTAAATGATTAGACACAAAATATTGATTTGAGTTGAAATATTTTAATTGAAAGTTTCCATGAACTCAGCTAAAATTCACCACATAAATAATTAAGCCAAAAAAAATTAAGACGAAAATGTTTTAAAATCTTGTTAGTTATCTTATAATTCATTACAGCTTACAAAACAATCATAGCAAAATGGCACCAGCTGGGTTTGCATGAAATGAGTGAGCAAATCCACAATACCAGGATGACACAATTAAATAATTGAACACCATTTTGAATCAAGTTTTGATATTTTATTAGCTAAACAAACACAAAGCTTCCACAAAGGAAAACTGTTCTTAGCAAGAGTACAACGCTGACTTCAGTTACCCAGATGAGCCTGTGTTATCAGCTTTTACCAGTTGTTATCGAGGGATAACATACCTCAGAATGTTGCGACTGACCAATCAGAATCAAGTATTCCACAGAGCCATGTAATAATTTACAATAAGGTTCCATTAGTTAGTGTTAGTTAATGTAGACCAATAACTAGCAAGAACAATACATTTATTAAAGTATTTATTCATCTTTCCTAATGTTAGTTAATGGGAATACAGTTGTTCACTGTTAGTTCATGTTAATTCAGTTGTCATCAACAAATCAATAACTGTTATCGATAACAAATAACTGTTGATTTAAAGAGCCATTAAGGCCTGGTTCACACGGGACGATTTTAAAATTGTCGGCCGATTTTCCAAACCTGAGAGACCCCACACATGGCGATAAAAAATCACGGGTCCAACAGTTTTGGTCGTTCAGTGTATGGTGTGCAGCCACACGGCAATATCAACACATCACACACGAACTGATTTGACTCCCGAGCAAATCTCGCAAAATCCCTCGAGATCAAATGTGACTTCAGAGTAAACAATCATGGCGGACGAAGAGGATGCAGTGGCCATAGTTTGTGCTTTGTTTTTAACGGAAAAAAACATAAGAAAAACAAGAAAAGGCGATGGTCAAAGAGGTGGAGACAACGCGAGCATGGACTATACTTGCTACATCATGATATGGAGGTAAGTTGTTGTTTTATCTAATAGAAATGTTGTTACGTACTACACAGATTAATTACCGTTGAAATAAACGTTCATATATTCGTTTCCATGTACTCTGGTGTACTGCAGTTGTGGATGAAGTTATGCCCATCGACTTTATTTGTATTTGTTATATTTGTTATTATATACGCCGGCTGTTTTGATTTTGTTTCCCGGTACGTCCTCACTGCCTCGTCACCTCACTTTCTGATTGGCTACACTCCACAGTCCACAGGCTGCGTGATTGTTTGTCCTCGGGGGACACCACACACGAGAAGAAATCGGGCCAAGTAAATCCAACATGTTGGATATCCCCGATTTGAGATCGGAGCGGTCCCGACATTCTTCCAAGCAGAGGAGAGCAGTCTTAACACACCACACACGGCAGGAATATTTGATCAGATTATTTTCCCATAATCGGAGCATCCTAAGATTGTCGGAAGGGGTGAATCGGGGCTAAAATCATCCTAATTATCCTGCCGTGTGAACCAGCCTTAAGATGAAAATTCTAAGCTTCCTATCACCAGTGTTAATTTTGACACTAAATTTTAATTTAGTTTTAGTCTTAGTCTTTTGACTATAATTCTTTTTAGTTTTAGCCATCTGATTTGTTTTAATTTTAGTCTAATTTTAGTCGACTAAAATCGCTTGGTATTTTAGTCGACTAAAATAAGACTAAAATCAATAACAGATTTACTAGACAATTTTTTACAGCTGGTATAGGAAACAAACTTAACCAAAATATATAAAACAAAAATTCAACTTTATTTCAACACAACTGTGTCTTTATTTCGATTCAAAAGCTTTTATGCAGCAACAAACACGGTCATGATAATGTAAACAATAACTAGCTGCCAATTGACCATCAATAAAAGAAAAATAAAGTTAGGTCCAGGACCTTAAAGCTTACAGCTGAGCTGAACAATAAGTGCATACATGTAAAGTAAATATTTAATAAGTTGGGTGGATAAAAAAAGTAACAAGATTTTATAAGGTATTCATTTGTCTAGCAATATTGTATGTTTTAAATACTACAATATTGCTAGATTAGTATGTATAATGATAGGATGTGAACATTCACGTTTCACATGACTAATATAGAAATATTTGTGATATTGTCAACAAGTAGAACATTATAAAATATACTAAACATTAGTATTAATCAAATGTATTTATCATGATATTACGTATTAGTATTGTGCTCTCATCTAACTTGAAGAAGGGGTTATGCTACAGTACTTTTCAGTTCGTAATATTTAATGCTACAACATCACACTGCAGTCTTCCAATTTTGCTTAGCTCAATAAACAAAAGAACATCGTTGTGAAATTACATTTGAGAAAATGTCCGGGTGGCTCGTCTGTAAATGTCTTTTCAAATTGGTTGTGTTCTTGCCACGAATGAGCGCTCCGCGTGCTTTACACTTTGTTTTGTTTTGTTCCTCGTCAAACGTGAAGTGAGCTGTGGACATTTTGTCGCTCTTTTAGACATTACCTCTTCGAATGCCGTCTTCCCGGGAGCTCATTTAAAAACTGAAAACCTTCGCTTCACGTCTCAATAAGTCAGGCTCGGATTGGTTCTCTTCTCTCATGCAGTCTCGCCTGTTCCATTTTGCCGGTTCTTTTGCTCATTCCTCGCATCTCTCCCATCTGCTGATTTGATTTTCGTCACAGTCTATTTTCGTCTCGTCCTTTATTCGTTGACGATAATGTCAATCAATTTAGTCATAGTTTTAGTCTCCATCAGTGCCATCTTTTTTAGTTTTCGTTTCATTTTCGTCCGCAAAAATATATTCGTGACGAAAATATTTAGTCAACGAAATTAACACTGCCTATCACTGTTTATAAGTCCTGTACATTAGGTTTAAATCCATCCAAGGTTAAAAAACATTGTCATTTTGTCAAAATATCATTTTAAAATTACCTCAATTCTCAGAGATCCCCAAGCGGTTCGCGCGAAGCTGTTCAAAAGATTCAGTTTCCTTAAACCCCACCTTTCGGTTGCATACTGTGTTCTGATTGGTCAACTGACATAGTTTTGATTGGTTGTTCCGCACATAACTTCACGGTAAACAATGTGTTAGCATCTGTTTGGGGTGAATTATGTCTTATTCCTCTCATAGCGAAGCAAACAGTAAAATAAAAAACTTGAACAGTCTCGCTGCTTTTTCTTCTGTGTGGGTGTATTCAAGCCGCGCGCTTCAGTTTGAATCTGAATAGCGCGTTCAGCGCTGGGGTGTGGTCACATTAGATATAACGAAGGGAGACATGAAAAACAGACATCGCGTTGTTTTCATATGGTCTACTTTATCACAGAATATCTGTTTTCGGCAGCACTTGTTTAGTTTTTAAAGTAGACATGTCAAGCTTTTTATAGATATCTCTCTCATGTCTCTTCGTTGAGTATTCACGGAGTTACACTTCATTTTAATAACGTTTTTGTAAATGAAGATCAGCGCAGACAGGCTGCAGACAGCACACATACTGATAAGACGCTCGGGAGAAAACAAACACATAACTTCATAATCATACTTCGCGTTGTGATTCGGAGATGCTCGTTGGTCTAAATAAAGTTGGTAATGAACCCTCTTTTATGGCCAAATGCTTTGAAAATCCCGCCTTGTACTCACCGAGATTAGAAAAGCAGTCATCAGTGAAATGTTGTGAACACAACAAGGATTTGTTGTACTGCTCTGGTATTGTGGTCAAAATGAATTTTAGCCATTGGTTCTTCTGATCTTCATTCTTTGGCAGTGAAAATAAAACAAACTTGCCTTTACAATTAAAAACACACTGTCTCCTCGACATGATGCTATCACACCAACCAGAGCGTCTGTGTGGGGGGTGGGGCAGGTCAGAGTTCCGTTTCTCCCAAGACGGTAGGCGGAGATTATTATGCAAAGTGTTCCTAGTGACGTACATAGAGATGGGCAAAAGATTTGAAATCTATAACGACTCGTTTCAGCGATTTAGAGTCGACTCCTTACTTTAGAAGCCAATAACTTTATAAATCGTGTACTTTTTGGTTTAATTACTTTGCACATTGTTTACACTGATGGACAGCTACATCATACACTGTAATACAGGTAATTTTTGATTTCCCATCTGTGTGGCTCTTTAATAGTAAATGTTGAAATTAACATTAATGAAGATTTAAGGGGGGGGGGGGTGAAATTTCATGCATACTGAGTTTTTTACACTGTTAAAGAGTTGGATTCCCATGCTAAACATGGACAAAGTTTCAAAAATTAAGTTGTACGTTTGAAGGAGTATTTCTGTTCCAAAAATACCTCTTCCGGTTTGTCACAAGTTTCAGAAAGTTTTTTCGAGTATGGCTCTGTGTGACGTTAGATGGAGCGGAATTTCCTTATATGGGTCCTAAGGGCACTTCTCCCGGAAGAGCGCGCGCTCCCCTAGAACAGAGCACTGAGAGCACAGACATTCACTGATCAGAGCGAGAGACCGAATTGTCACAAAAGAAGTGTGTTTTTGGTTGCCAGGGCAAGACAACCCTGCACAGATTACCAAAAAAAAAAAACAGCATTAAGGGACCAGTGGATGGAGTTTATTTTTACAGAGCATCAATGGAGTTGTGCAAGTGTTTTTGTTTGTTCCCTGCATTTCAAAGAAATGCTTGTTTTACAAACAAGGCCCAGTTTGACGCCAGATTTGCACATCGTTTATTTCTTAAGGATGATGCAGTCCCAACGAAAAAGGGTCACGATTGCAGGCGGTGAGTAAAACTGCTTCTCTGTGTTGTTAACTTAGCTATAGGTGCGTAAGCACATCAAGTAAACAACATGCGATGTTGTCATCAAACTGCACTTTCTACATGTACAGCTTAAAAAAAAAAAGACGACATAAAGTGGAACTTAGTCATTTTCCAAAACCGCTAAGCAAATATATACAGTTTCAATACATACCACGCAGAGACGTCGTTGCTGATGCTGCTCTTGTTAAATTTCAGCTTCAGGATCTGATTCTGGATCATAAATATACAGCTGAATCTGACTGTTAGTCATGGTTTGTTTTGGATGAAGGTTTTTCCCTCACGTTAATGTCACAGCTTCCAAACGCTCTCAACGCAAAAGCTTACTCGCACTCGTGATTCTTTAGCTCCGCCCACACGTCACGCCTCCATCCGATCGTGTTTTTCTGGGAAAAATCGGTACAGACTATCTTTCTCTTATGAATATATTAAAACTAAAGACTTTTTGGAGTTATGAAGAATGCAGTACTACTCTATAGGTACTCAAGATTAACAGGATATCGAGTGAAAACGAGCATTTCACCCCCCCTTTAAGGATTTTAACAAAGACATTGCCTTACTGTAATGTGTTACTTATATTAATATAAATTTTATTGTGTTACTTTTAGTAAAACATATGTTGTTGTTTTTTTTTTTTTTTTTTTTATTCAGTAGGCATCATAAAAATTTAGTTAAATTAAAAAGTCTTACTAAATTACTTTGTATTATTTCATTAAATAATAAATAATCATTACAAAGCCTTTTTGGTTTTCGGCCAAGTGCATCCAGAATTTTCGGTTTCGGTCCTGAATTTTCATTTCGGCACATCCCTAGATAGGTTTCTGTAAATGTACCATAAACCCTAAATGTATCCAATAGTGTTAACAAATGTAAACATGAGATAAAAATGCATTTGGTGTGCCAGCATACCATTTTAGTTTGAGGTCTTTTATTGTGACTCTTTTACACTCACATCACAAGTGCAGTTCTGAACCAGGTGAGCTGCCGAGCAAGTTTACTTAAGCCATACATGTTTGATGCAAACGTGATGCAAAATGTATTAGTATAATATTTTAAAGTCTTAACTTAATTGAGAATTTGCACAGATGTGCCTGTAATCATAATGTGTTTAAAAATAAATATGTTGTTTGTGCTTTACTGTCACTAGTGTTCATTTCAAATAGAAACTGCATTGAATTGTATGTATAGGTACTTTTTTGGAGTTTAGTTAAAATGTAGCATATTTTACCAGTGTTTCTCTTTTGATTTAATTAAAGGAATTGATCCAAGAAAGGCAGACTAACAGTCTAACACTTCGAAATTTATGTGCAGCTCCTTTTTCACTTGCATTCATTGCTTGTCGAGTGTTAATTTCGAATCCCTTATGCAGCACATCCATAAGCTGACTTCTCATTTATCACAGTTAAAGTATAACACATTTGGTTGAATCTCTGTGAAAGTGTGTGTGTGGGAGACTAGGGTGTAAAGGGGCAGTCTGCACAACCTTTGCACAGCATAGCTTTAAACTTCTCAATGAACTCACTTCACTCTTATGTCACACACACACACACACACACACAAACACACTTCATAGAGTGTCATATTCCACCTGCTCTGTTAGTATGGAAGATCTAGAGGAGCTGAGAGGACAGTTTTGCCTCTCGCTCTCTCTCTCTCTTTCACTTCTGTAGGGCTACAAAACAGGAAAAAGTGAGTAGCTTCTTTGTCTGTTAGAAAGAGCAAATGGATTTGATGTCATTCACACTGTGACCGTCACTAACCCATGGAGCATGTGAGTTTTACTCTTTGGTATGTAATGTGATCAGCCAAATTTGAATGTGCAGCCATATTTAAAGGTTTATCTGACTTGTGGTAGGGTTTTCAGTTAAATTTTTTGCTTTGATGTCAAATAATGCAGTCGTGGTTCTTTTATAGTATGTAGCATAGTACTTTGGGTTAAAGTTTTGATCATCTGAGTGATTATATAAAGTTCTGAATATTACATTTGTGGATTATTTTTTAAAACAAATCAACCCAGTATGTTAAAAAGTAGATGAATCATAAAGGTTTTCTTTTTTTTTATGTTTGAGTTGTGAGGGTGCAGTTTGTATGTGTTAGTGTTCGCCAGTGTTCACTATAATGTTAAACACAGATGTCGAGAGCGAGCTTATATCTGTTTACTGTTTGGCATCAGAACGACTGGATGGGGTTACCAGCCAGAAAGAGAGAGAAAGAGTGTGTGTGTGTATTTGCTATTTGCAGCACTCAAAGATGATATGCTTCTGAAATAAACCCTGTACCCTGCCTACCAATGAGGTTTGGGAGGTTACAGCTAGATGTCAAATTCTTGTGCATCTTGGATCACAGACATTATACTCTGCAGACTTTAATTCGAGCCCAACATCTTGTTTGATGTCCTGGACCAAAATCAATTTTCCAATATTTAGGCTGTTTAAACCAGAGGTGTTTATCATTGCTGTGCCATCTGGACATTATTTTACTGGGATTCATGATGGAAAAAGCTCTGCACATGTGCGCGTAATGATCAAGGAGAAGATTTGGGCTGGCATAGTTGTGGCATTACAGCTAGGAGGTTAAAAAGGTTAAAGGCTTTATTAAAAGCACTGACAGTTTTCAAGGTGGTCTCTCTATACTTCAAAATCAGCAGTACATTCAAATTCAGCACATTGCAGCTTGATGAAGGCCTGGAGAGATGCCTGTGAGAGCAACATTGATCGCTTGTCATTCAGGTATTATACAAGGCCATCAGCACAGCTTCAGCTGATCGCTTTAAACAAATCTCTCTGTGTGTTATTAACTTGTTTGTGTCCCATGTCTCAATCTCATTGAATCCATGGGTTTAATTTGGCACTGCCAAGCTTTTTTTCTTTCTTATAATTTGCATTGATAATCTCTCAAATTCTCGAGTTTTGTAAGTGGTGCACTCAAATTTAACCGTAATGAATAATGTGATGGTAAGAACTGAATGGAATAGTGTCATGGTTTGTCATTTATTGTAGGTACTCAATTTCTGCTAAACCCCATTCTGACACCAAACTTATTTCATTCAAGTGCCTCTTAAATTTTAAGCTTTTGTTGTTGTTTTGAACAAGCAAATACAACAAGCAAATGTTTATTTATTTATTTATTTTTTCATTAAAAAATTTGTGCATTTGCTTGGAAAAAAGTAAGAGCTCCGTGTTTCTACATTTGTAATTCACCATATATGGTGAAAAACTGTAAATGGTGTAACATTGCATTATGTAAGTTCACTATAAAATACTGACAAATGTATGGGTTTTGTATTTAAAAACTAAGAATTACTGTAAAATTTAGGGTCAAGACAGGGCAAAAGGGCATTCTCAGAAGACCCAGCATGAGGCAAAACATTTTATTTTATATGAATATGGCAAAAAAAAAACTTTAATAATGTACATTAGGGTGTTTTGTTGGGGTGTAACGGTACGTGTATTCGTACTGGACCGTTTCGGTACAGGGCTTTCGGTACGGTGCATGTGTGTTCCGAATACAAAATTTTGTTTGGGGAAGATAGGTAAATTTTCGTGTTTCATAACTAACATATTAAGTGGCGGAAGTCTCCGCGTTCAGCGCAAATCACGCCCTGCAGCTGATTCTAAGGGTGTCAGTTGATTCGCGTTTTCTGTGTCTTTAAACACCAGAATCGTGCCTGACGTGGCGCTGGCGCGCTGCTGCTACTTGTAGGTGACATAGAGGGAGGCCGCCGACAGACCAGGATCTTGTCTTCACGACAACAATATCTATACTTCATGTTGAGCATAAGTATAAAGCCTACTGATAGAGGACACCGTCAACAGTATATTGACGGCAAAATAGACTATGTTTGACAGGTGCAATATGCCAGTTTGTCACCGGCCTAAGGTTTTCAAAAGGCATCACGTGAGTGTGAACATCACTACAACTAGGAAAAAACGATTGTAATTCAAACGCAGCTTCCTTCGGCATTTAAACAGACATTTGCTCTTAATTCCGATCGGGCCAATGCAATAACGAAATCTGAGCAGGTCTAAAGTCTAAAAACTGAAACTGTTGATGCTGCACTTTACACTTTGGAAAAGTGATATATATTTTTTAAATATGAGCAGGCCTACAAGCTGGGATTGGTAATGCTGCACTGTAATCATAGTTATTTATTTATATTTTTCATTATATTTTATTATTGGTTTGATATTGGTTTGAGACTGAGAGTATTTTATTTAGTGGAGAACTTTGCAGCAGTATTTTATTTCTTATTCTTTTTTTATTTTATTGTAAATTATATTTTATTATTTTATTAAAAAGTATTTAAAAAAAAGTGTATACAAATTGTAAAAAAAAAGTTTATAGTAATAAACAACCTGCAGTTTAAATGTTTGCTTTTCTTTCCCAGAGATTCACTGTACCGAAAATTAACCGAACCATGACTTTAAAATCGAGGTACGTACCGAACCGTGATTTTTGCGTACCGTTACACCCCTAGTGTTTTGTGATACATATTGAATTATTTTAGTGCCATGTGTTGGTGTTTAGTTCTTTAGCCCTGTTCAGACGGTCTTTTTTTTTCCTCATTTGGACATCTGTAAAAAGAAACTTGCAGTGAGAAAACTTGTCGATTCAAATGGCAATTTATTCACAGTGTTGAAGTAAGTTCTGTGATCCCACGAATCTGGGAATGTGCTGCTCACGTGGCCAGTTACATGGTTGTTTCATGAAAATAACATTATTATATATATATATATATATATATATATATATATATATATATATATATATATATATATATATATATATATATATTTATATTTATATATATATATATATATAAATATAAATATATATATATATATATTATTTTTGTGTAAAATGTATTTCAAATAATACTTGTGTAAAATGTATTCTTATTATTCCAAGCATATTTTAAAATATATATTATCCTTTTTATCATTTAATTATTTAATTTCCTAATTATTTACAAATAGGAAAATAGACGTGATATAGTATATGTTATGTATATTACTGTATATAAAACACATTTTTAAATGTATTGCATACCTCCTGCTGCCATAGTAAAGACCCATTTCCAATATTTACATGATTTTCTTCTCTTTCTGCTCCCATTTGATGTAGTGGAGCAGTTATGAAATAGTGTTCTATAAATACTTTACAGAATTTCAGAAATAAATATACATACATATTATAGTGAATTACCACAGTTACCTTATGGTGTTTGGCAGTGATTTAAACATTGAATTCTGAAACTATTTCTTCTTGTAAACTCAAAGATGTGGATTCAGACTGCAATTAAATAACCACACAACATTGGTGTTTGTCAAAAAATGGTAGATAATTCGGATCGGCTGGGGATTTTTAGGTGGGTGGTGAGAGATAAACACAGACATTCTGGATTCAGGCGGCAATACAATCACATACTTCCCCCAGTAAATGCTTAAAATAACTTGCGTCCCCATGAGAAACCGTTACTATCCAAATAGGGCTTTTGTGTGTATTACCCTGTCCACCATATAAGAGTAGTGTTTAGGCCAATTACAGTGACCTCGAATTCATTATATTACCGCATGTATTTCATGGTTATTAGTAAATTTTTAGTTAAAAAGCACATTTTAGTAGTTCAAATAGACAGATATGTAAACATTATATAAACATTTGTACATGATGTTGGTTAAATATACATAAACCTACATTATATACATTAACAACAATCCCTGAAACGCTGTCATCATATTGATTATGGTAAATTCTATAAAACTCAAAATAAATGTAACCAAAATAAATTTAACACGACATTGTTATTATTTTTTAAATTGTGTATCAGTTTCTGTTTCAGTTACTTTTTAACCTGGAAAAGTGTTTTGCCCCACTAGTGTCTCCTAATTTCAAACGTAGGCCCCCTGATGACCTTCTGCCTGAAACGGGTGTAAGAGTTTTGGGTGCTGTTACCTTGGCATCAGTTGCTTAGCAACCCCTGGTCATGTCCTGGCTCGGCTCCAGACGTTCTGTCAGAGAGACGGAGGAGTTCTGACCCCTGAACCAGACATTTCTAACTTCATATCCTCACAGAGCACACAAAAGCAATGTCATATCTGGTTGGTGAACCGATTTTATTTAACCTCTCTCTAGTCTTATCCCAGTTATTATACCAGTCTTATGATTTACTGTGTGAATTAATCTGCTTTAGGAGATGCCTCTTCAAGGATTTACAACAACATCAGGAGCAAAATGGTTCGAATTCTGTATTTAAAATGCCTCAGTGTTAGAAGTTTTGACGAAGACATTTTCCTTCTGCTGCATTTTGTTCTTCGTTAGAAATGTCATTCCTCCCCCTCACTCCCTTTTATCTTGTTTTTGTCTCTCTGTCTGGGAAACAACACATTTCATCTATTCAACTTCGATCTGTTAAACTCTGCATGCAAGAGAGACCCAGAGACAGGACACATTTTTCACTCGAATTGCATTGCTGAGAACTTAATTTGTACCAAAAACATTGCATTAAATTAGAAAAGAAGCTTTTTTCCTCTGGTGGTCTCAGACTTTGACTCCACTTGGTCTGCTATAATGTTTCTACAGCTAAAGGCTTTTGAGAAACCCTGAAAAGAGAATGATAAAAAAAGAAAAACTAGACATCTTAGCACTTAGCATTTTAGTGATTTTATGTCACTCACAATCACAAAATCAATATATTTCAAGTTCATGTGTATATGTGTGTAAGTGTTTTAAGTAGGATCTTGTCACGCTCTTCTGAAGGATGTTGATCTGTGGCACATGCTGAACAGGTTTTCCGTCGGTGCTGAAATAAGATTGAATGATGGGTGATCAGAGGAAATGAGTGAAAACATCTTCAGAGAGAGAGAGAAGAAAGAGAATAAAGCCGGTGATTTAGTTTTATAAGATTACGCTCACTTTAATTAGGTAAAGAAGCTTTCTAAGCATTGGAATCTATCCTGAAGGCGTTATAAGAAGCATCCAGTGGCTGAGCCTCTATTCTGCCATTGATTTGTGTGTTAAATGCTTCCAGTTCCTTCTGCAGTGAGTGGTGTGATATTTCAGCCGGATCAGAGGTGAGATCTACTGCTTCTGCTGCTGCTATCAGAGGTCATTCAAGCTGAACTCCAGACATTTATTTTGATCAAATGTGAATTTCCAACCATATGGAGCGATCGTAATAAAACCAGAATGTGAATCCTGCTCAAGCACACAATGTTCATAAATTCTAACAGTATGTTTCTGTGTGTTTCTCTTTCAGATGCACCGGTGCAAAGACCGAAAGCTTTGACAGAGCTTGGTCAAAAATGTGACGTTGTTCTTCAGGAGACGTCCTTAGATAAAGGTAAGAATACTGTACATGCTGAAAAGCATGTAAGGAAGTCCAGATAATCACAAATACCATGAAATGCATCACTGACTAGTGGAATGAAAATATGTGTGTGTGTGTGTGTGTGTGTGTGTGTGTCTCTGTGCATATGTCAGATTGAAAATCAGAGTGATCTATGAGGTTTCGCCTGAGAGATAGAGAGTGGAGAATTTTCCTGAGCTGAGCTGGAAGAACACACACACACACACACACACACACACACACACACGCAACATCAGGCTGCATATTTAAAGGGACAGAGGTTTTTTGCAAAATGATAAGCTTCAATCTGATTGCTTGGCTTTGTCTGGGAATTGGGATACACATTTTTTACAATACTGTTCAGTTAAGATTTTATTTTTCGAACAACAAGGCTGCATTTGTTTGAATAAAAGCACAGTAAAAACAGTAATATTGTGAAATATTATTTTGATTTAAAATAACTGTTCTATTTTAATATATTTTAAAATGTAATTTATTCCCGTAATGATGAAGCTGATTATTCCGCAGCCATTATTTCAGTCTTCAGTGATTCTTCAGAAATCATTCTAATATCTAATCATTCCAATTATCATGTTTGAAAAGAGTAAAAAAAAAAAAATTCTTTAAAATAAAAAACAACTCTCAGACTTTTGAAAGGTGGTGCATATTTACTAGGAAAACCTACCTGTTACCTCTACTTAGCAACGTGCACTTCTTCAGAAGAACCGGTTACTGGAATTGTGAGCTATGAGATTTTCTAGTAATTTCATCAGTCTACACAACTTTTATGAGAACTGCTGTGGATTTGCCTGTTTTATTTTTCCTTGGAAGCTTGTTTTTTGTTGTTGTTGTTTTTATTGTTTTGTTTTTTGAAGGGTTGGAGGGACTTTGCCTTTATGTTTGCATGACAGTGGAAAGTACATGACATGACCCAGATTGAACCTGATTCCCTGTGAACCGACGACACTTCTACATCCTGAACGTGGCACAGCTCTGATGCCTTGTTATTGTGGTTTTTCAGCTTTGCAGCATGTAAAATCACCTAAAAAGTGTGGGTGGCGACTTTATGCTTATTTAAATGGTTCTTGGACAGAATAAGATGCAATGTGGACCAGGCATTATGCGAGTGGGCCAGTCTGGCTATGCAAGACTGCACATGTTCACTCTCTGCTGAACCTGTCAGCAGCCCGTCATCCTTTTTGCCGTTAGTTATTTTTATTTTTCTGTCAAACAGGGAGAATAAAGAGAGGTGGAGTGGTAGAGAGACTCTGCCATTTTATCTTGGCGTATTTTTGGCCTGACTGCAGGTTGACTCTTGGAGGGTCATTTGATTCAGGTTCTCTGATTACTGGCTTTTATGAATCAGAGGTATTAAATTATGAATCAGTTGATTTATCATCTCCACAGAGGGAATGACTGTGGCTGAAGTTCTTAAACAAACCTCTCCTCTTTTATCACTCGTTTATTCCCTTCATTTTTGGGGGGTTCATGTCATCAACTAATGTTGGCATCTGTGAGTATGTTTATTATACTTCATTTAGTGTAAATGCTGCTGTTTCTGTGACTCAAAGACTAGAATAATCATCTGTCAGAAGGTGATGCCAGCCTGCATTTGTTTGTCTTTGGCTACGGTGTGCTTGGCACAGCAGTTAGCCACACTTTACATTCCTTTGTGCAAGTGGGATTGTATGTTTGTATGTGTGTGTGAACTCTGTTGACAGGTGTAATGTGTGTATGTGTTGACAAGCCATCCTGAGGGATCTGTAAAATTTAGCCTAGTGTTGAAAAGCAGCACAGCTGCGATCAGGCTCACAGATTCTGTGTGTGTATCAGTTTTAGTTTGTGAGTCTGTGTGTACATGTGACCAAGTGTGCTTTACAGCATTTGGGGTATTTTATGGTCAAAAATGCAGTTTGGGACTGGGTCCCTTGCACACTTTTGAGAGACAGCCATTTGTACAGCAAAAAGCATGATGCTGCCAACACCAAGGTCATGGGTTCGATTCCCTCTGAAGGTACACACTAAAAACTGAAAAAAAGAGTAATACATTCAAAATTGGCTGACAAATAGTGACTTTTTTTTCTCTTCATAATTCACAGACTACTAATACAGAAAGAGAAATGTATACGCTAGCATTTGGGTTCAGTAAGATTTTTAAAGAAATGTATTCTTTTATTCAGCAAGAATACGTTAAATTGATCAACTGTTTTTATTACTGATAATAAAAATGTCTTGTAGCGATATTTCACAATATTGCCATTTTACTATATTGTTAATAAAAAAAAATTAGCTGCAGTAAGCTTAAGAGACTTCTTTGAAACCCACACACCCTTACAAAAGCAACTGTACAATTATTAGGCTTATGATGTCAGGTATAATAATACTGAATTTATTTAAAAATAGTTTATTACAGGGGTAAACAAATTTAAAAAGTATTTGAACCCACTTTATCTCCATTTAAGAACACACGTCAAATTTAATATTTATTTATTGCTTTGATAATTTAATATTACTCATTAGACACCATTTTTGTTTAATGTGTTCACATTAAAATTATCTGATGTTTGATATCTCTGTTTTTACTATAATAAAGAGGTTCAATTAAAGATTCAGATCGAAATATTGGTCTTTAAATGGATATGACTAGTTATCTGATCACAGCCATAATAAAAATCAATATATTTAAAATATTATACAAATAATTTGTAAATAATTTTTAATTTAAAACTATAGACTACAGAAGAGAAATATTGACACTTTAAAATATGTTTCAATTTGTCAGTATTTGATAACTTACATTAGTTAACATGAACTGATGAGCATTTATTAATCTTAAACATTATTAAAATAATGATTTATCTATTAATATTGTGACGAGTCAGCTGCCTCCTCCCTGATTGTCACCGGCACCCCGTCCTAAATCGCCGCCCTTCACCAGGCTCCCGACTGGAGTGGGTGTGTGAGAGGAGGGGCGCTGGACGAGTCAGGGCTGGCGGCGTGTGATGGGGCACACCTGAAGGAAGTGGAGCCTCATTACCGCCGCTGGTTAAAAGCCCAACGCGCCTCTCCTCAAGAGACCGGTCTCTTCCCCGTGCATGCACGCTGGTGTCCTCGTGGGTCCAGGAAGGGTGCGTTGAGGGACTCCCGTGCCACAAGAGACGTGAGCAGCCGGACCCGCGATCCGGAGGAGAACCGCACCCGTTTACACGGCCGACGGGCCAGGATGCCGGGCCGTCCATCCCCTACCAGCGCCGCGGCCGACGAGAGAGATGCGGCCGCTAGAGGAAGCCGCCGCCCCTCACGCCCCGGACCAAGGAGGGGAGCGCGTGCGGCCGCCGGACTCCGCCCCTTACCTGGACCCTTCCTCCATGAACACTGCCTGACCCACACGAACCCCGCAGCACAACGAGGACACCAGATTCCCTGTTATTTTGGACACTTTCCCCCTTTGGCCACTTTTATTCCCTTTGTTTTATGATTTCTGTTAATAAAAGCCTCTCCGAGGCCTGACGCCACGCCCACTGTGTCTGTCTTGTGCTCCTCCCGTGACAATATAGATAAAGTAAACTATCAAATTAAATATATTATATATATATATATATATATATATATATATATATATATATATTTCTCATTGTTAGTTAATAAATTTAACTAACCTCAACTAATGGGACATTTTTGTGAAGTGATACCAAATTATTTGACTTATTATATATATATATATTAGGGGTGTAACGATACGCGTATTCGTATTGAACCGTTCGGTACGAGGCTTTCGGTTCGGTACGCGGTACGCATTATGTACCGAACGGTTCGTTGGACTAATTAATTATATTTGGAAAATAAAGAAAAAATTGTGAAATATAATGATATGCGTTCAACAAGGTAGCCCAATAACCCAAACGACGTAACAGGCAACGCCCCTGACACCCCCGAACAAGAAAAAAACACCATCTTATATGTTTATGTTAGGCTACTCAGGTCAGGCGTTCGCTCACTCAGTACGCGCTGAAGGCTCGTTGCAAAATGGCCAATGCGTTTAACAGACCACAAATAGAAGATCCTCCAATAACCAACAGGTCTGGTGTTTGGGTGCACTTTACCAATCGATCGGGGCATCCAAACAAGCACGGTAATCAAAATGGACTAGTACTGTACTGTGTCGGAATTTCCTGAGCAGTACGATTCAATTAACAGGCCTGCACGTTACAGAAGAACTGTTATAAATAGAACGTATGCACGGGCAGTTTTAAAAACTCCACCTACTTTGCTCTTGGCATAGTGCAGCGCAAATCGCGTTGTATCTGAAGGGCAACGCTGAGCCCAGGATCCAGCGCCGCGCGTATCGCGTCCTGTGTGAAAGACCCTTTAGTCATTTTGCAACGAGCCTTCAGCGTGTGCTGAGTGAGCGAGCGCCTATAGTGGAAAACGCATGTTTTAAGAACATTCTTAATGTAATTTAGCCCCGTTACTATATTCCTTCACGAGCCCATTTCAGCCAGACCGTAATTCCTGCTTTGTTCCAAAAAACATAAGCCCTATAGAGAACCAATTGAGTAAAAACACACTCAATATAAAGAGTTATAGAGTTCCATATGAAAAGTTACATCTTTGTATTTGTTCATAACTACTACAAAAATATAACATTTTCAATTTTTTTTAATAAGGAGCTGTTTTTGTTTTATACAGTATGCTGCTAAGAAAACACCATAGAAGATGGGTAAAGAATAGATCATTGTTCAATGTAAAAAAAAACAAAAAACATACTTTGTTGCCAATTTGTTCCTTTTGCTGTATCTAAAACGTACCGAACCGTACCGAACCGAACCGTGACATCAGTGAATCGTACCGAACCGAACCGTGAATTTTGTGAACCGTTACACCCCTAATATATATATATATATATATATATATAGTATATATTGTGTATGTATATATTGTATTGTATTGTATTTCATCAACTGTTTTTATTATAACTTTTCTACATCTTTTTCCCGGGCAAAAAAGTGATGACAGCATGTGCTGTGTAAGTGTCAACTTTCAATTTAGTCTTTTGCAGTGAATTGACACACATACACACACACACACACACACACACAAATAGAGATACTTGGATCAAAACTGATTGAGAAAAACAAGTGGATAAAGACAGATTGCAAAACCATGGGTTTCCTGTAGTTTAGTCTGAGAACTGTGTGTTAGTTGTTGATTGTTAACCTCTGTGTGTGTGTGTGTGTGTGTGTGTGTCGTTTCCTCTTACCGGAATCTGGCAAGTGAGAGTACTGTGTGTGTGTGTTTATGGATGTGTTTGAAAAGAGAGTCATTACCTGCTTGAAATTCTGCACCTTGAACCTAGATCCTTTCTTTCCTTTTGTCTGGTGTGTGTGTGTGTGTGTGCTGAGCAGCGGTGTCAGTTGTAGCTCCTCCTCTTTAAGCATTTCAAAGAGGGAGGTCTGAGGACAGTTAATATCTGTAAACCAGTGGGAGTCGCTTCTGGCAGGTGAAGAGGGAGTTTGAGCTTTTGGATTTGGTGTGCTGTTGGATTCAGTGCAGGAGATGATAGCTGAGGTTCTTTAAGTCTGGAGCATTTGACTTGTTGTAGAAGACGGTGAGGGATGAGCGCTGACTGCGGGTGAGTAAACGACTGATCGTGAGCGTTTCCCCTCAGGCTAGAGAGAAACGGAGAGCAGCTAAAGTTTCTTTGTAGCTGCATGAATGGTTTCACTGGGAGAGGTTCATGTGTGTGTTCAGATGATGTATAGGCTGATGTGATTCAAGTGGTTTTCAAAGTTTGTTGTTGTAAATGCAATGAGGCATCAGAATGTACCGTTACATCATCAATCGTGTTTACATTCAAACAGACACTCTCACACACACACACACACACACACACACACACACACACACACACACACGCTCTTGAGCAGTTAACAAATAGACATGAACTTTAGGCTAGATTAAAGTAAATATTTGCATAAAATTATTTTTAGATGCTGTTGCAGAAGACCATTTCTAAAATTTCTTAATGTTAATACAAATAATAATGTTGTAGCTAAAAAGGTTATATTTATATATTCTATTTAATATTTTATAATAATATATATAATAGAGTTAAAAAATGATGTGCCATTTGCTTTCTCATTTTATGCATTTTATGCTGCAGGAGTAAGTAATGAACACTGAAGTACTCCCACATAAACAGTTCTTAATTAATAGTAGGAGGTAACCTTGAAAATGCCTTATTTACATCCTGAAATGATTTTGTGAGTTATTGCACAGGACTGTATTGATTAAAAAATTGTGAAATATTTTTTCTTGTATGTCCAGTTAAATTATGAAAATATAAGAGAAAATGGCTTTATTTACTTGTCACGATCATTCTGTTTTATGTAAAAATCATTTGTAAAAGCTAAAAAAAAAAAAATGTCTTGCATCACAGTTGTTTGCATTAAAATACCCCACCATAAGAAGATGGATAAAACAGAGTGTGGTGGTGGAACTGTGGGAGTATTTATCACAGTGGACAGGCCTGGCATCACTTCAGCCCACTGTATATAAACTGAGGCATGAGCTTTCCAGGACAGAAACACACACACATACACACACACCACAAGCCTACAGCCTCTTTATTATTAAGTTCAAACTTCATTGCAAACGTTCATCTGATAAAAGGCTTTTTGTTATTGTTTAAAATTCTGTTTATGGTGCAGTGAGATATTTTAAGTCAGTGATCATTCCTCCTCTAGTCTTCTCCCGGAGGCTCCCAGTTCCATTTTGTGGTTGACGACACTAACAGAATTAAACTCTTCAGAACGTGGCTGTTACATCACTGGCCTTTTCTGTAATGTCCTCAAAGGCCAAAACACTCAAGACTCTTTAAATTAAATGGAAACATTGCATGAGAAGCCCTCACATGCCTCTCTGTGTTTCTCTCCTTTTTTATTTCTTTGTCACACTTGTCAAAAAATGTATAAATGTCATCGCCTTGGTTAACAAATCATTAAACCAAGTGGCATTTATTTTAAAGACCTTAAGTGGAACTGACAGGAGAAATGATTCTGAATAAATTCTGAATGCATTTTTTGCTAATGCAATGAACACTTATGGTTTAAGTGTTTTAATTTTTGGGGGGCCACTATACATGCATGCTGAGCATTCATGATCAGGCCTTGTTTCCTCCTGTTTAAATTACCCTGATATCCTGTTTTTAAAGTCATAAAAAAGCAAGCACAAAGAGTCCAGGTGAAAACTCCTATACACTTAGACAATATTGAACAATACAAATTTCCTGTCTGGACAAGAAGCTTGAGTCTAGAGCCAACCGTAACCCTTCACTGAACCCAGCTAATCTAGAGCTGCATCTGCATTCTAGTGGCTCATTTTTGGATTAGCTGATGCAGAGGTCTTACAGCGGTAATCCGTATAATACAGCCTGGCAGATCTGCAGTGTTGTCTCGTATCTTCTGTCTGAAAGTAAACTAAAGCAGATTCTAGAGCTGCATTAGATGCCTGTGTCAAGACTTCAGCCTGTTCTGACAAGGAAGAACACCAGGTGTTCAGGATTCTTCACCTCATTTCGAATCCCACATTCAGAGCTAACTGTGATGTGAATATTTACTAGACTGTTGTACTTTTTAGACTCGTGTGATCATCACATTGCTGAGAGAATAGAAAATGAATCAGACTTTTAATGAAGAGCTCAGGTGACTGACCTGAACACTTCAGAATTTGACAACAAACCATGAGCCAGACAGAAAAAGCTCATCATAAATGCCAAGCACACACACACACACACAAACACCTCACCACTACTGTTTTTTGCTATATGATTTTATTCACACATTACTGTATGCACAGTTATATCTTTGTGTATAATTTGTATATTTATGTATGTATGATTTTTAGCTTTGTAGATTCGGTGATGTTTTGTCCTCACTGAATTTACTTGACATTCTGTCTCACCTTTTACCTACGCTGATTTTCTATAGCTTCACCCTGCAGAAATGACAGGAATGCTCTCATGCTTGTGTCCTAACACCTGTTGAGTAGGAGGTTTATTTGCACATTGGGCATGACGTTGAACTGATGGAATACTTTGAAGGATTTTCTTTTCGAAGCACTTTAGACATACTGTGATTTATAGATAGGTATGCTTAAGGTTGTGTATAGCATGTGTGTGTGTCTGTGTGTGATACACTGTTGTTCAAAATTTGGGATCAGTAAGATTTTTTTCTAATGGAGTTTTTTTTATGGAGGCTCTTATGCTCTTCAAGGCTGTATTTATTTATTTTAACTAAATACTGAAAACTATAATATTGGAATTTCTAATTTTGGTTTCTTATTTTAATTTAAAATAGAACTTATTTCTGTGTCCCAGTGCTGAATTTTCATCAGCCAGTACTCCAGTCTTCAGTGTCAGATGATCCTTTAGAAATGATTCCAATATGCTGATGTATTATCAGTGTTGAAAGTATTGTGCCTCCTAAATATTTGTCTTTGATTCTTTGAGTAAAAAGTAAAAAGAACAGCATTTACTATTTAAAATAGAAGGTCTTTTCTAACAACATAGGTCTTCACTATCACCTTTTATCAATTCAACACATTATTGCTGAATAAAAAAACACATTTTTGTGAAAAAAGAAAGAAAAAGGTTCTGACCCCAAACTTTTAAATAGTATTTTATATTGTAACACAAAATTTATATTTTGAATAAACACTGTTCTTTTTAACTTTTTATTGATCAAAGAGTCCAAAAAAAGGATCACAGGTCCTAAAAAATATGAAGCAGCACAACTGTTTCAACACTGATTATAAGTCAGCATATATAAATGAAATTACATTTTAAAGTGTATTAAAATAGAAAACTATTATTTAAAATTGCAACAATATTTGACAATTACATTTTTTTCTGTATTTTGCTCAAATAAATGCAGCCTTGATGAGCATAAGAAAATTATGTGATGCTAAGTGTAAATAATTATTTTTATTATGTTTTTGTTTATTATGAAATCTCACAATGACATGCATCTCACCCTGATATACTTCAAGTACACACTAAGCATGCCGATATCATTATTATTGATTCAACCTTGTCAAGTAGGTCAGTTGTTTGTTTTTTCTACCTTTGTTCTGAAGTAAAAGAACAAGAAATATGACATCCGTGTAAGCGTCTTAATTTACTAGAACTTTATAAATATATAATAATAATAATAATAAATGCATCCTTGCTGTATAAAAGTATTAATTTCTTAAAAAAAAAAAAACAACCATGACCATAAACTTTAAAAAATGTTTATTTATTTATTTTGCTGTTGCATTTAAAATCCACTTTGCTCATGCCACTTCTGATAACAAAAATAGTAAATAATTTAATAATAAGAGGCGTTCAACTGTTCAGTAGCAAAATAAATCATGAAAACATCATTGTGGTGCATTGTAATGTTAATGATACTGTCTTGTCTCTGTAGTGCTGCTGCATGAGGAGGTGCTGCGTCTGCAGGAGGAGGTGTCCGTGCTGAAGCAGGTCAGGGAGATGTTGAATCGTGAGCTGGAGGAGACAGGAGGAGGCTGCTCTGTGGAGCTGCTGTCTGTTTCACAGCTCCGCGTGCAGCTAACACAGAAAGAGCAGGAGCTGGACAGAGCAAAGGAGGCATTGCAAGGTAGGAAATGAATATTATGAGCCTGACCTTTCACCCTCAGATCTCAGCCAGCACTAGACCTGTCATTTTGAAATAAACAACAGACTTGCAAGCCCAAACCCCTTGCTCAGTAAAAACAAATACAGTGTTAATAAATATTATGGAGAGAGTCCTTGATTAATTTATTAATAGTGCATTTATTTTTGGCACATTTTAGTGTAATTTACAATCGATTTACTATATTATATACCTTATATGTTTAAATGAGTCTCAGACAGGTCATTTGATCCAGTATCATGAAAACTTTTGAGGACCTAAAGGTGTTTTAAATCTGCCGAGACTGAGACTCCTCAAAACGATTTGGACCTCGTCTCTCCTCCTCCTTTATTTTGTCCCGTGGCTCATTTTTCAGCATTTGAACAGTAACTTTACCACAGTGCTGACTTTGTGTGTGTGTGTGTATACAGTTTATGTGTGGCAAAAAAAGCCTTCTCATATCACCCTCTGCAGTATTCGGTAAAGGCCTACTGAAATCACTAATGAAAATTGTAATTTTGAAGCAACCATTGTACATTTCTGCTATAGAAATCCATTTCGGTAAAAGATGGAAGGATAACAAAAGCTCAAATAACTAATAATGTGATTTGTGTGTGAGCTAATGGAAAAGGAACATCCAATATTTAATTAAGCACAGTTTGGGGGGGGTGAAGAGCTCTTGATCTTCCAGGATTTACTGATCTGAGTGTTCACTGCTATTCACAGTCTCTCCAGGTGTTCCTGTGTGTGTGTGTGCAAGAGTGTGTAAAAGGCTTTTTTTGTGCCGTTTGGCTCCTGTATAATGAGTCTTTAAGTGTTGGGTGAATGGACTCAATGTCCTTGGAAAAGACGAGCTGCAATTTGCAAGTCAGAGCAGAGGCTACAAACAACCTAAAACAGTCAATTACTGCCTCTGTTTTCACACAGTATTAACCACAGCCAGCTGAAGAGAGGGGGGGGGGGATTGGTGTGTGAAAATGGACATATTGGACATCAAGAGAATGATAGTTATGTGTAAATGGGAATGGTTTTATGCAAATTAAACGGTATTATGTATTTAAATTGATAGAGACCACAATCCGAATAGGACATGAAAATGATTTCAAATGCAGAACATTTTTAAGGTGTAATAATAGTAATACATATATGCAATGACAGGTGAAACGCTGTAAGGTCTTTACGAATATGATTTGAATTCATACTATTTAAAGCAGAAAAGACGCTTGATTGTCAAGGTTGTGGAGCACTTCTGATTCGTCAGGGCAAGACTAGCAGCAAAGAACCTTTATAAAACAGTATTTTAGATTGGAAAGCACATGGCAAAGTTAAAACTAGTATTTTCATTTTCTGTAGAGGGAATAATTATTGCTTATTTTGCTTTCTCTTTTTTTGTGGTATGTTTTCTTTAATTATTGGTGCTTGCTAAGTATCAGCTAAGGATCGGTGTTGCTTATACTCAAGGTTATGATTTGTTATAAACTTTTGTGCTATGGACATAAATGATACCTATAATCATGTGACTTGAGGAAGTACACTTCCTTTCAAATGTTTGGGGTTGATTAAGATGACTCTTTGCTCACCAAGGCTACGATTATTTGATCAAAAATACAATACTATACTGTGAAATATTGTATTGAAATAGTACACTGTGAAATATTATTACAATTGAAAGTAATTGACTTCTGTTTTAATATATTTTAAAGTGTACTTTATTGCTGTGACACTAAAGCTGAATTGTCATTACTCCAGTCTTTAGTGTCACATGAACCTTATACTGTATGTTAAATCTCATGCTCACAAATGACATGTATATCATTTATACAGCCATTTTTGATCTACTTCTTCCCCTAGCAATGAAGGCAGACAGGAAGCGTTTGAGGTTGGAGAGAACTGATCTGGTGAATCAGATGCAGCAGCTCTACACAACACTGGAGAGCCGTGAGGAGCAGCTACGAGACTTCATACGCAACTATGAGCAACACCGAAAAGTATTTTTCTCGCACACATGCATATCTCATGCATTCATACTAGCACAGCAACTTTAAACGTGCATAAATTCCCACTTACACACATGCTTCAGTATTCAAACACACTTCTTATTTATGTGTTGCAGGAGAGTGAGGATGCAGTGAGAGTTCTGGCAAGGGAAAAAGATCTGTTAGAACGGGAGAAGTGGGACCTACGCCGACAAACCAAAGAGGCCTCAGAACATGCAAGTGCACTCCGATCAGCACTGGACCTGAAAGAGAACAGGATCAAGGAGCTGGAGGCTGAACTGACTATGGTGAGATACACAGAGCTTAGAAAAGCAGGGGATCCTACTTTTTGTCTTCTAAGTGGATGAGTGAGTCTAGATATATCTGAAGTGTTTGCCTTGTTCAGAATGTCTTCATGTGTCTTCAAACGATCTGTCAGCTGAGTAGCTCAAAAATGTCAGGGTTGGGTTGTTTGTGTGCGTGTGTGTGTGCTTTTGTTTATGTGTGTGTGTTTCTTTAACAGATGAGTAGCTTTATGGCTCAGAAACTAGAGAGTCGCGTGTTTGTTCGATCTCCAGAAAGACCAGCCTCACCCAAAACAGTGTCGGTAAGATCAGCCAGGCCTGTCACTCAAATCCAAATCACTCTTTGATTGGCCTGCAGTGTTGACTGCCCATCTGATATGCACAGTTTGATTGGTTGCACGTGTATTTTGTTTTGAGAACAAACTCGTTGTGTGTATGGAATGGAAAAAGCATGTGCGCTTCTGTTCCTTCATTGTGAGCGTGAATGTTCTTCTCTGCATGCTCGTTTTGTAGAATGTTTAGGAGTTAGCTTGGGAGCCATTCTACACCAATGATAATGTGGTGGTGTTCTTTTGGCTTATTTTCTAGCATGACTGTGGCTTGAAATGATTTTGAACTAGGCCCAACATGGAATCTGCAGTTTTTCAGCATTTTCTGCACCATTACATAAATACACCGCTGTTCAAAAGTTTGGGATCAGTAAGATTTTTCATGTTTTTTAAAGAAGTTTCATATGCATATCAAGGCTGGATTTATTTGATCAAAAATACAGAAAATACATTTGTGAAATATTATTGCAATTTAACCCCTTAACTGTAACTCACATTTCTGAACATAGACTTTGTAGTGCAAGATCCAAACTTAAATTTGTATTATTCATGAATGAAAACATTTTGTAACATGATATTGATGTACCATTTACATGGTAATGCAATGTCTGATTTTAAAATGAGTTTTAAAGGATGAATTATGAGATTTTAAGTTTTCAGTTGATATATAATTTCTGATGATTTCTAAAATGTGATGTGAGAAAAAGGCAACAAAGAAGTCTTTTTTTTAACAATGTTCAAAAAACCAAAAAAAATTATCACCGGGTCCAAAAATAAAATATTAAGCATCACAACAGTTTCCAACATGAATTATAAATCAGAATTAAAATGATTTCTGAAGGATAATGTGACACTGAAGACTGGAATAGTGGATGATGAAAATTCAGTGCTGCGTCACAGAAATAAATTATATTCTAAAGTATATTAAATTAGGAAATTCAGATTTAGAAATTGCAATAATTTTCACGATATTGTTGTTTTTGTCTGTATTGTAGATTTTTTAATAATCAGCTAAATTTTTCGCATATGCTCATATTTAGAAAATCTACAAATAGAAAAGTAATGAAGACTTTAAATAAAACATGGGAATGAACATAAGCGGGGAAGAAGGCGTGTCAGCGTGGTTCAGTTACAGATGTAAAATGTAGTAATATTTTCTGCTAAATCCTCCGAGTATAGATTCTCTGTGGGCCTATTAATAACTTGACTTTAGCTCCAGACTGGCACTACTTCTACATTTGTTTACAACACTCTCTCTGGACAAGGATGTGGACCGTATTGAATTAAATCTGTTTGTGTTCCAGGCAAAACAGTCTTTGGCTACTCTCACTAAGGATGTTCCTAAGCGACACTCGCTGGCCATGCCCACAGAGACTGTCGTCAACGGCAACCAAGAGTGGGCGATGCATGCAGAGCTTCCTCTGACTGCAGCGATACGACAGAGTCAACAAAACCTTTACCACTCAATGGACAGACAGGGTACACACACACACACACACACACTTACAGCACTGACCTGTCCATTTAAACATCTCAACCACTTATGCTAAATGAGTTAAAATCAGCCTCCTAATTCTCCCAATGCTTGTGTCTGTTAGTGCTGAAAGCATCACCGTGTGTGTGCGATGCTGATGGCATCAGCATGATGTCATCAGCTGCAGCCAGGATCAGTCCGTGTCACTCTAAACAACCGTCAGTCATCTCAGACGCCTCGGTGATGGAGGGAGAGAGATCCTCAACGCCATCCGATTCACCACGACACAGAACACACTCCCTCTGCAATGTAAGACACACACACACACACACACAGCATTTCCACTCACTGTGACACTCTTTGCATTGCAAAACACATACACAAATGCACAAGTAGTGTAGTACAGTAGTGCAGCATGCTACTGTTTACCTGACACCTATACCTCAATACATTTACATGCACATTTACATGTCCTTATTTAGCAGACTCTGATATCAATAGTGACTTACAAATGAGAAACGTGTAAAAATGTGTCACAGAGTCAGCAGTGTTCATAGTATACTATATTAAACAATATTCATTTAAGATTTTTAATGTTTTTTTGTAGTGCATGTGTTGGATGTGGTAGGGTTGTGAAGTGCTTTGCAGAAAAGGTGCACAAAATACTGATGTCTTTTCACAGTATTTTCAACTGGTCTCATTATGGTGTTACCATTCTTTTTGTTGCATGCATGGTGCTAATATTCTTTAATTGGTTTAAATGTATGTAGAAAAAATAAATAAATATATATATATAGAGAGAGAGGACTATAGTATTATTATTATTATTATTATTAATAATAATAATAATAATAATAATAATAATAATAATAAAACTTAATTAATTATTAAATTATATTACATATTGCAATTAATTATAATCTAAAATTATAATAATGTTATTATTGTTACTGTTGTTAACAGTTAATTGTGTTTAGGGCTGCAAAACAATTAATCGCATCCAAAAACAAAATTTTGTTTTTACATTCTTTTATGTTATAATAAATATGCACACATACATGTATATATTAAGGATAAATATGTTAGATTTATATATAAAATATGTATATTTATAAAAGTGCTGTCAAACTATTGATCGTGATTAATCACATCCAAAATAAGTTTTTATTTACATAGTGTATGTGTGTGTACTGTGTTTATTTATTATGTACTATACATTAAATTTCAAACCACAGAAGAGCACTCAACACATTTCACATCTTGAGTGGTATTCTGATTCTTTAGCTGTTATTGACCTTTGATATGAAGATATTATGACAACCTTCAAATAAATTGTGCCTTGATACAGATGAGATTCTCTGCTCATTTTTGATGTATCACCTTTGCTTCTAGTGCTTATTATTTCTTTCTTTATCCCTGTCTCCAGTCTCTAGAGGATCTAGAGGAGCAGAGACGCAGAAAGAAGAAAGAGAGGATGGGTCTGGGCTCTCTGTCGCGGGTGTTCGGTCGAGGAAAGCAAAGAAAGTCTCTGGACCCCACTCTGTTTGATGGTACTAACACACCTGACTACTACATAGAGGAGGATGCTGACTGGTGACGCTGCTGAGAGCCCCCCTAACCCGTTTCTCTGTGTGTGTGTGTGTGTATGTGTGTGTGTCTCTATCGCTGCCGTTTATGAGCACAAGCTGACTGTACAATGATTCCGAACTGTGCCGCAGTAGACCCAGACCTGCCCAGAGTTTGTGTGTGTGTGTGTGTTCATTTTATACCCACTTTAGCATATCACTGGAAACTTGAAGGACTGCTGAATGTGTAAATAATAGTCTTTGTGCACTCTGTGCTTGTGTTTCCAGAGGCCTTTTATATCATTTAACGCTCATTGTCTGTCATTGGCTGTTTTTAAACCTGGGTGTTTAACATATTGGTGGAACTCTCCTGTCGGAAGCCAGCAGGACCCTCAGCGTGTATGAAAACCCCAAAAAGGACATTTGCTTTTTCACACTGTGATACAAAAGATATCTATTTGCAACATATTCTGGTATTTGGACATTTGATGTAGTCTGTGACTTTTAGTGAGCAGTGGCTCGTCCTGCCTTTCCTACAGGAGAGTTTATAACCACCGTTACACACACACTAACTCTGACAACTGCCTTCACAACAACATTAACCAGGAGGCAAAAACTGATCTGAGAACTGTGTGGAAATACAAAACCCAGATGACTGGTTATAAAAAAATAAAATACTTAGGATATTTGTCATGGAAATGATTACTGTACCTTTAATAAAGCAGGGTATGACACAGAGCTCCACAGTAGTTTCCCATCTTGCTTTGCAAGTGGGGGCTAGATACCTTTACTCTACAGGGCCTTTCACCATTCAACTTTGTATTTATAGTCTATTATTTTTATTTTTCTGAAATCAATGCTAGCTATCATTCAGTGGCAGATTCTTACCATTGTGTACATTTCAATATTGCACTGACATGAAGTGAAGAATAAATGAGTTTTCAGAGCATGCAGAGTGTTCTTCATCAGCTGGAGATGGAGAGAAGGCTCTCGTTTCCCTGCTGCGTTTGGCTCAGGCTGGTGCTGAATAGCATGGAACTCTAAATGGCATGGAAATGAAAATGGTAATAAGTTATATAACTACAGACTATTTTGAAATAAAATCAGAAACACTCAACAGTGTGTGGCTGAGTTCTTCACTCTTTGTAACTGTGTTTTGGCACTTTGCCTCCCAGAGCTTGTCTTTGGCTACTTCATCGCCTGCTTGATGGCGATTAGGTAGTACAGAGCATACCTTAACTAACTCATCACTAAATATTTTTAACCACATGGGCATTTATCTGTATGTGTGTGTGGTTGTTTAATCCATTCGTCCAGTCTTTATGGGGCTCTCATTTTGTCATGTTGATGCAGGATGGATTCTGTGTACATTGTTTTTCTCTGCAGTGGCTCATTAGCTCCTGGTGATGTGCAAACTCCACAATCCTGATAATGAAGCTCTATTAGAGAAGGAGGGGGGAAATGGTTTAATATATGAAGAGTTTGTGTAGATGAGATGAAAGCTGTAGCAAAACCAGACAAGCTGTTCTTTTCCAACAACGTTTACTCTGTAAGGTCTTAGCAGTAGCCATATGTTTTGTCAGACATTGTTTTACAACCTCCTGAGTCCCTGCTTCCTCATTTGAGGACATTACATTTTAGTGAGACTATACATGCCACCTCCCTCTCCTTGGTCTTCAAACATGTCTGATAATAATTTAGCGACACTCTTATAGAAATATGATAATATTTTGTAATTATCATTTTAATCTGACCGATTTTTTAATTGTGTGTCATAAATCAACATCTCAGGAATATGTAATGGGGTTTCAAATTAAAATATGACTTTCTGTTACGAAACAGGACGTTAATTTCATATGTCCTCAAATGAGGACACCGGGACTAAAAGCATGTTTATTACGCATTTTGGGAGACATAACAAATGAATAGGGAAATAAATTATATTTCAGTATTCCTATGAAATGTATATATTATTATGAAAATCTTGTCAATTATTACTTGTCCATTTTTACATTTTTTTTTCATTTTTTTTTTTTTTTGCCCTAAAACACATTAATATGCTAATTAGATTTCGTTTATAGATAAATTATATACAATGAAAAACCTGTTTATGGCCATTTGACACACATTTTGCATAAAGAAAAATTGTATATCATTTAATTCTGTTATAAAATAGTTAAGAATTATCTTTATCGTGTTTGGTTAAAAAATATAATAATAATATATATATAATACACATAAAACATTTTTTTTATAAAAACACTTGTCCCTTTTGAACTTGCACTCTATTCATTTGCTGCTTGTTTAAAAAAAAACTTGAGTAGCTTTGTAATCTTTTTGTATTATATCTGTTTTCTTGTCATTTATTATGCAATTAACAAAATCAAGAAATACCTATAACACTAGCTTGCTCTTTTCTTTTTCTTTTTCTATTCTATCTGTTTTCTTTCTATTTATTATATTATTTAAAAAGCTCTTGCTATGTGTACTGCGTTAAGCTAACTGAGACATGTATAGGAGCATGAGCACTTATATATCACTGCTCTTTTGTTGATTTTGATTGCTTCCATTGTCCTCATTTGCAAGTTGCTTTGGATAAAAGCGTCTGCCGAATGTCTAAATGGAAAAAAAATCTATAGTTTTCCCTATGCATGTTCATTCATGTCTTTTCATTTTTTATTTTATTGAGTCCCGATGTCCTCTACCAAGGACGTAGCATAACTAATTAATGAAATATAATTTTTAATTAATTTATTATTTCATTTATTAATTTTTACATGTATTTATGCTCTAAGCAATTTAATGACATGAAAAAAAAAATTGCTACTATTTTTTTCTAAAAAAATTTTGCCGGGTCTTAAGAGGTTAAAATTGATTCAAAGAAAGGAGTGCTTTTATTTGTTTTTCGAAGCAACCTTATTATTAACAAATGATGGGCACTTGAAGCCGTTTTTGAAGGCGGTTTTGTGCTGCCATCTACTGGTGAAATTACTGATTCCCGCTCACAAGACGCTTTAGTGGCTGCTGTTCAAAAACTATGATGTAAATGGGAAAATGTTTGTTCCAGGACATTTATCTAACTTATCTCTGAATTAATATATTTTATGTTTATGGTACCGTATAGCTGTCTTCACTTGAGATTGAGAAAACACGGTGGTTATGCTCATAAATTATAGAAAACAAACTCGTATTAAGTCCCGCCCCTCTCCCGTCATCCACCAATCTAGACTCCGACAGTTTATCAAGCCCCGCCCGCCTCAGTGTGAGCCTATCAGAATGCGAGGAGCATCTGGATCGTCTTCAGCAGGTGGAGCTCGCGCGGACGGCCCCCATGTCCCGTTGGCGTGCAGGAACCGTGCAGGCGTGGCTGGAGGTGATCATGGCCATGCCCATGTACATACGGGCCTGTGCAGACAACGTTAAAAGTGGGAAGGTAGACGTGACCTTGTCGGTATTATACATAAACACTAATCCACACCAGTCTATAAAATTATACACAGATCCTATCAGAATGCTTTGGGCTATTTAAACAAGCAGTGTTTGTGAATGTTAGAATTAAACATTGATTTCTGTGTGTGTTTTGTTAGGTTTTGTTAGTTCTTACGGATGAGGACCTGGAGTTTGTTTTAGGGATCAGTAATTCAATGCACCGCAGGAAACTCCGTCTGGCCATTGAAGACTACAGGGATGCGGATTTAGGACACGGGTAGGAAGCACATCTTAAGACATAAAAAAAGAGAACATAACAGAAAAATAATTTCATAGAGAGGACCCATGCAAATAAAAATAAATTGAACAGAACAACAATTTCATAGAGATTAAAAAAAAAAGATAAAAAAAGATATATTAAGACCACAAAATACTTTTAATGAAACCTAAGAGGTTTCTGTCTCTCCATTAAAAGTCCAGGTAACCAAAGTATGGAAGATCCAAAAATGCATCATAAAATCAATCCGTATTAATTAAATGGTTTAAATCAAGTCTTGTGAGATGAGATATGATTGCTTTTTATGATGAAAAGATTTGAAGGTGGGTAAATGATGACAGAAACTTTCATTTTAGGCAAACAATCCCTTGAAGGTCAAATGGTGTGACCGCCCCAAAAACTTAATTCTATTTATGTTATTAATAGCATTTTATTTTATTAAGAAAATATATTTGAAAAGAATATTCCAGGTTCAAGTTATATATCAAGTTTATATATATATATGTTGCCCAGTGGTCCAAAGTCCTCTCTTCAGATGAGAGCAAGTTTTTGATTTGATTTGGAAAACAGTGTCCTAGAGTCTGGAGTAAGGGTGGAGAAGCTCATAGCCCAAGTTGCTTGAAGTCCAGTGTTAAGTTTCCACAGTCTGTGATGATTTGGGGTGCAATGTCATCTGCTGGTGTTGGTCAAGTCACTGCACCTATATACCAAGAAATTTTGGAGCACTTCATGCTTCCTTTTGCTGACAAGCTTCTTGAAGATGCTCATTTCATTTTCCTGCATTTTTTTGGCACCTGCCCACACTGCCAAAAACACCGAAAGTTGGTTAAATGACCATGGTGTTGGTGTGCTTGACTGGCCAGCAAACTCCCTATACCTGAACCCCACAGAGAATCGATGGGTTTATTCTCAAGAGGAAGACGAGAAACAAGAGACCAAAAAATGCAGATTAGCTGAAGGCCACTATCAAAGAAACCTGGGCTTCTATACCACCTCAGCAGTGCCACAAACTGATCACCTCCATGCCCCGCTGAACTGAGGCAGTAATTAAAGCAAAAGAAGCCCCTACCAAGTATTGAGTAGCCTACATGTACAGTAAATGAACATACTTTCCAGAAGGCCAACAATTATTTTTATTGATCTTATGAAGTATTCTAATTTGTTGAGATAGTGAATTGGTGGGTTTTTGTTAAATGTGAGCCAAAATCATCACAATTAAAAGAACCAAAGACATAAACTACTTCAGTATATGTGCATTGAATTTATTTAATACACAAATTTCACAATTTGAGTTGAATAACTGAAATAAATAAACTTTTCCATGACATTCTAATTTATTGAGATGCAGCTGTATATATATTTAATAATGTTGGCTCGTCACTTGTTTCTTTTTTTAGATCAAGTTGCAACTTCTGTTATTAAAACGGTATACAAAACTAGCTTGAATACAAAGAGTTCCATTTATTTCTAGATTTATAAAATATTTTTCCACATCTTTTCTAATGTTGTTTCAGCCTTTCTAAAGCAGCTGATCTGGATCACCACTGGGTGGCTCAGGCCTGGCTGATGGATGTAGGTCTCCCTCAATATTCTCAGTTCTTCCACACTCACCTTGTGGACGGACGTCTCCTAAGTACACTCACGCGCACCGACCTTGAGAAGCATCTGCACGTGTCTAAAAAAGCCCACCAGAACAGCCTGCTGCTGGGAATACAGCTGCTACACACGCTCAACTTTGACAAAGAGGTAACACACACACATAAACCAGAAGAACAGCATGATGGGAATGGGACACACACACACATCAGAATAGCCCAGTTTGGAAAACATACCCTGTTTGTCTGTCTAATAAGTTAATGACGCTAAACAACAATTATCCAAATACTGTTTTACTGCAGATTTTGCAGTCCAGGCGATCAGAGTGTGAGAATCAGAACACAGACCCTGTAGTGTGGACCTGTCATCGCATCATCAAATGGATCAAAGAGATTGATCTGAAGGTACCATTGAGAGAGAACACAGAAAGTGTAGGTGGTGGTATATGGATTAACTCAAAAGAATGACATATCTTTTCATTTAGGAGTTTGCTGACAATCTTCAGAGCAGTGGGGTTCATGGTGCCATCATGGTGATGGATCCCTCCTTCAGCTCTGACACCATGGCGGCGGCCTTGTGTATTCCAAGCAACAAGCACATGGTCCGTCATCACCTGAATGAAGAGGTGAAGGCACTTGTCAGTGCAGCCAGGTAAGACTGTCTGATAGTATTGTTGTACTGTATGTGTCTGTGTCTAACTCTACAAGTGTATATGTCTCAATGAATCAATGTCTCTTTGAATATATTGTCGTACAAGTTCAAGAGACAGTCGAGTCATGCAGATTTCTCTGATGTCTGTGTCTGCAGGGCAGAGCTTGATCAGGAAGTCGAACCTTTGGGGACTCCGCCCACACTTCACCGGCAAAGCTCTCTTAGCAGCTCATCACCTAGCTGTCTTGATGATCAGCAGTCTTTAAGGAGGGTGAAGGTAGAACGCTAAAGCTGAATCATAAAATTCTTCAAACTTATACAAATGCTACATTTAGACATGTGCCAGTATTCAGTAATACAATATTTTGGGTGAACAATTACTTTAAATGTAGTTAGTTAACACTTTATCCTTTGCATGAATCTTTTTGCACAACCAGTGTCTGCTCTCTCTTTCGAGTGTAGTTCTCAGTAACAATCTATCCTCATTATTGCTTGAATAATTCTTAAAAGTCTTTAAAAGTTTGAAGCACCGATGAATCAGAAATCTAATGGATACTTTTTTTTTTTCTACAGCAGCAGCTTGGTCTCAGCCCAAAGAACTTCGCTGGACGAAAGATCAGTCATCAGAACAGATCCGGGTCATTTCCAAGGAATGGACTTCAGGAGGTCTCGCTACAACGAGAGCGTTGCCCGGTTCGACATTTTTCTGCTGCTGAGCTCACAAATGTCTGAGTCTTTCTCCTGTTGAGATCACTGATGGAAAACATAACAAACACATTCTGAGGAAAAACAAAGACACTTTCTTCAAGCTCCCAAATGGGGGATTTTATTTTTCAAGGTGAATGTTGATGAAATTTTAATGAAAGTGCACATTTTCAGTCTCTGGACTCTCAGTTTGCCAGTCGGCTTTGCTTTGTAGACCCTATGTTGTTGTCTGTGGCTGTAGACTCGTTTGTCTCAAAGTGAGAATCCATATGTTTAGATTTTCACAAAATTATTGATATTAAAAGGGAAAGTGACATGACATTCAGCCAAGTATGGGGACCTACACTCAGAATTCGTGCTCTGCATTTAACCCATCTAAAGTGCACACACACAGCAGTGAACACACACACACCCAGAGCAGTGGGCAGCCATTTATGTCAAGGCGTGGTATTGAATTTGGACCCCCCCCCCCCCACCAATGTTTCAAATGGTTCAAATCTGCTGCTTCTGTGCACCGACTGTAAATCACTAATCTCAATATCATGCAAACATAGCTATGCTATCAACTCCAAGATCATGCACATTGCTAAGCTGAAGCAGGGGTTAGGCTAATCATCATAGTAAATGTGCAAATATAAAAGATATGACTGTTGTACATTTATGTGTTTATTAACTGACTTTCTGAAGCAGCGTTAAAGGAGGTGCATATTTGTATAGATAAAGACAGGACTACATGTTCTCCATATTAAAATGGTCTTAAATTTTAGTTGACTCTTCTCTCTGGCAGCCTACTTCTGTATTTTATCCCAGGACATTAAGACAAGACAACATTTTTTCCCACTTTGGCATTGTTGTGTTTTTGTTAAATATTTGTTCCTCATATTTCTGGTATCTGATAAACATTTTACCTGACATTCCCACAGTTTCCCACTCAGGATTAATAAAGTATTTCATTATACTGAGAAAAATACGTAATACATGTCAGAACACTCCTTTTTCCATTTACTGTTACAAAGTTACATGATATTTCCTAACGTAAAGAGGAAGCACTTTGTCAATATGGTCAACCTTTGTCCAGCATTATTAACACTGCCAGAATCACAACTGCCAATAAAGTAGTTAAATATTGTTGAGCATTTGTCCCGCTCTAGGAATTGATGTTTGTCTGAACCTTGTTTGACGTATTTATGTGGGTGATCCTGGTCATTTGATGTGCACCACCCTGACTGAAGAATGGTGATAAACAATGCTAGTATCTTGAAAAGTGTATAAACAAACTTCATGTCATAAATAAACTTAATGTCAACTTCTGTACAAACCTACAGTCTTCCTAGAGGTTATCAGTAATTCTTAAACGGTTTTTAAAAAATTGAGAAAAAAGACTGAAATACAAAAAGATGAACGAAAATAAGATGAACACTTTTGACTGTTAAGAAACTGGAAACCTTAATAGATTGTGATTCTATTTTAAAATAAAGTTTAGATTTTTCCCTGTATTATATATGGAGTTCTTATATTCATCACTGTCTGTTTAACTGAAAGAGTTTTATGGACCATCAGTGTCAGAGGATGGGGAAGTTTAGCCCCTCAGAACATGTGGGCGGAGCAGGAGCCCGAATAGGTCTGTTAAAGGGTTAATTCTGGACTGCAGGGACAGGAAGATGTTCACTTCTGTGAAACTGGAGGCCAAACCGCTTTTAGAAATTCAAGTTGAGTATCTTAAGGAATGCTGCGGTGTAGCATCACTGGATTAAAAGTGGTTTTATCCAGCATTTAAATGGGGTTGGTCTCCTAAACAAAAGGAAGGGGATTTTTCTCGGTAAGTCTTCTTACATTCCCAGTGAACCTGAAGTTTGACTCGTTTCTCTGGAACTTTGTTATGTTTACATGATTTTACGTAGCGCGTTCTGTTTTTAAGTCGTGCGCAGCGTAATTTGTTGTTTTAAATCTGTCATATATTTAATATTTTGACTTTTTAGGCCTTACAGTGTGATCATTCTGTTAAGAATCGCTGTTGCTATCTCTTAGTGTTTAACAGGACGTCTGCTCATGTAAAGTTGCATTAATTTATTGTTTGCGTTAAAGATATTAAACTCTATAAAGTTTCTACTAACACGTATATTACACGTTCAAAATTTTCCAAACTTGCATGACTTTATTTCTTGCATGATGCACACGAGGAGATTTTTGGCAGAGTGTTAAACATCACAGCTTTACGGGTATTTCCCCTTTTTTTAAACGTTTTTGTATTTGGCATAAAAACGAGGTGCTCACGTTAAAGTAAACGGAGATCTGGAGACCTTTTGTCCATTCCCCTTGTATTTAGTTTTATATATATAGTTTTATATATTTAGTTTTATATATATATATAGTTTTATATATATAATAAAATAATATTCTGTGTTAACTCCCCCTTGGGTGTCGTTTTGAGTAAATTACTGTAAATTATTCAAAAAATGTTTCTTATTTTTGATGACAATTTTTGTCAAGTTATCACTAAATTCACTTATGCTGGAATGTGTGTGTACTTTTTCCTCTAAGAAACAGCTTCCATCTGATTTGGTGTCGCTAGAGTTTCAGGGCCCCCGGTTGCCCTGGGCTCCCTTAGCTGAACCTTTTACGGTGTTCCTTGTAATGTGAATTTATGTGGCACTATTGTTTTCCATCGTCTAATCTGGTTACAGTGGCTTTTGGGAGAAAAGGAAATTCCTGCCATTCCCTAGGGAGGATTCACTGTCATCATTTTATCTGTCTGCATGCTTAGACGTGCTAGGTAAATTCTATGTTATGAATCAAATTCAGGCATGTACCAAACCATGTTTATGCATGAGGGAAATTTCCTTCAACAAGTCAGATGTGCCGTGCAGAAATTATGTCTGTCCATCGAGACTTTAAATACTGGAATACAAAGACAAAGCTCATGAGCAACTGCCCACACTTTTCCATACACACAGCATAACCAATGAGTCACAACTCAAGGAAATAATTCTATTATATACTAATTGGTTCTGCATGCACAAGATTTACACTGATCTGGGAGCATGACTTAATGTTGCTACAATGCTAAGAAATGATTAAGGGTGCTGCAAAGAGCGCGTATCCCAGACCTGCCTGGACAGATAACCAATGCCAGGAGCTGTGTAGGCATGACAGAGCAGAGTTATCATGAGCTTTTTTGTTGTGTATTTGTCTATTAAACAATAACACATTCTTAGTAAAGACACTTTTGGAGCTTGGAGGTGCCTTGTTTTCACTTTAACATCAAATTTCCAGAGCAGAGATGAAAAGTCTGTGAACCCTCTCACTTCACTCATGAATCAAGCTCATTCTTCCATTTTATGCACCTGTAACTAAAGCTCAGTTGAAGGGACACCTGCTTTATCTCATGGAAGGATGTTTGGCAAGCCTAACATCATGTCTGCTGATGTGTGTGCACAATAAATATGCTTTGATAAAAACCTTATCACTTCTGAAGCACTGGAAGGGTTACGCTTTTTTCACACAGGCTTTATCAAAGGACTTGGCCTGGATCTTGGACGTTGATTGATATAAGACTCTTTTATGATCGTCTGTCTTGATTATTCAATCACTTTTCTGCTGATTCACCTTTGTTTGATTTTCTGTTCACAGAGGGGGTCAGCACTCCAGAAAAGACAGGAAAAATGAGATACGGTTTTTAGGCATTTCGACAGGCACACAACATATCCAGAGGAGATCTGAATCCATGGTAAGGTGTGGAAGCATGTCCTACAGCGACCCGACTCCACCCAGCCCCAGCAGGAACAGCGGCAGTACCTCTGGGGCGCAGTATGCTACTGCTGTGCTGGGCTTGGGCCTCATCGCTCTGGGGATAGTCATGATTATGTGGAGCGTGGAGCCGGCAGGGTCTGGAGGGAACAGCTCCAGACCCAGCATGCATCAGAATCAAGTTCGGGAGGCCTCGTCCGTGGCGTTCGTCCTAGTAGGGGGAGGAGTGGCGCTTCTGCTGCTGTCTGTGTGTCTGAGCGTACGGAAGAAACAGAGGGCGACCCGGGGACAAGAAGCCAGCAGTACACCTGCTAACACACAGGACGAGGGGGCTAGGTGAGTAAATGCTGTTAAATACACACCCAGGTGCAGCCACATTCTTACACTTTATGATGGTAAATAGGCTATGATGTGTCTGACTTTTATTTTATTTTTGTGCTATTAATGTTTTCAAAAACACATCAAATAAATAATTCACACATACTGTACAAGTGACTTGGATACACTTTATGATTTTTGGAAGATTCTAAATTAAGTTAACATAAAAATTTTTTATTTTATTATAATAATTTTTGTGCCTTAGGATGTCAGAATCATTTTTATAGAATACTATCATCAAAGATGCCATTTAAAAGCTAAACGCAGATGTTTAAACGGACAGACTAAGGATGAAAACTGATATGATTACTCTACTTTTAAAGCATACATTTGATTTAAACAGCAGATGTTCATAATATTCACATATGCAGTTCATAGGAGACGTATTGTATTAGCCCTATATTTACAGCATTAAATATTTAAACATATTATTATTAATATTATTAACATTTTACATAACAGTTATTTATTTGATCTCACAATTCTGACTTCTTTTCCAAATGCAAGTTTATATCTCCTAGTTCGGACTTTATAACTCAACTTAACTCAAAAATTGTGAGTTTGACAATTCTGAGGGAAAAAAGCCAGAAGTCAGGGATACTCATGATTCTCAGACGAGAGGAAAAGAAACAATGACAAGTTGTTTTTGCTTATCAGAATTGTGAGAGATAATCTTGAAATTGCGAGAATAAAGTCAGAATTTTTAAATATAAACTCAAATTCACCTTTTTTAAATTCTTTTATTCCGAGGCTTCAAAAATCATTCTAATGTTTTTATTTATTAATTTTTTTGCTCCAGAAAGATTTCTTATTATTCTGAATGTTGAAAACCGTTGAGTTGTCTTAAGTCACTGGGGTAATATTTGTAGCAGTAGCCAAAAATATATTGTATGGGTCAAAAGATATAGATTTTCCATTTATGCCAAAAAATAAGAAGAATATTAATTAAAGTTCATGTTCCTTGAAGATATTTTGTAAATTTTCTTCCGTAAATATATTAAAACATATTTTTTGATTAGTAATATGCATTGGCGTTTTTTTTTTTTTTGTTGCAAACTCAGATTCCAGATTTTTAAATAGTTGTATCTCGGTGAAATATTTACTGTGCGTTCACACCGCCGGCGTCGAGAGCGTCAAATTGGCTGGAAGTTATTCATTTTGAATGTAAGCTGGCGGCGAGGAGTGGCGCATCGCGACTTGGCCGTTGAGAGCATTGAGGAGAGTTGAAATCAAGGCAACTTTATGGTAATGAGCTATGACGCTGTTGGGCAGCAACCAATCGGAACGTAGAAGTCAACCGCTTGAGAGGATTCCAGAGAACGCAGCTCCGACCACATTAGTTCCCAAGTACAATAGAGGACAGGTTGATTATTGCTGTTTCATGTTTGCAATAATCTATGATGTAGGGACATAAAAAAATTTATTAAAAGTGATACGTGGACCAAGATGTTTGACATTGTTAATTTTCCTGATAATCTAATGATATAATAAATAATAGTACTGTAGTCCCAGTTTACTTTTAAACAAAATTCCCTGATAATACTTACATTAAGTAAGGTTTATACTTGAATATATTTACTGAAGTAGCATTTTCAATGCAACACTTTTACTTACATCAGAGTATTTTTACAGTGCTTTATACATTATTAGGTAAAGTATCTAAATACTTCGTCCACAAAAATATTTAATGAGTTTAACTTATAACGTTACCCTCCTTGTGGTTAGTCTGCACGAGATAAACAAGCTTGTTTGCTTTGCGACCTCTTTAGATACAAAATAAGCATTCAATCTATGTCACAGCGTCTGAGCGCTCATGAATCTTTCTGCAGAGTCGTGATTCAGCTTTCAGATGATGTATAAATCTAAATTTCGAAAAATGTACCCTTATGGTTGGTTTTGAGGTCCAGAGTCATGTATGTAATTTTGAGGATTGTTTTTGTAACGTTTGTCACTTTTAAGGGGTCATCGGATGCTATATGCATTTTTAGAAGTTGTTTGAACTGAAATGTGTTTTGGCAGTGTGTGTACACAACCACCCTATAGTGATAAAAATCCACCTTTTTTTATCTTCTAAAATGTTTACCCCTTTCTCAAATCGAGTCGTTCTCAGATGCCTGTCTATGTGATATCACAAAAACAGGCCTCTCACATGATAGTTTGAGCTGCTGAAGATGCCGTGTATTACGTTAGTTTCTTAAGAAATTGCACCCCGATCACCTACAGAAAAAATGAGTATTAGGTGTTAATAATAATAATAATAATGTGCTAATTCACAAGTTTCACACGATTGCGGCTGAAGTAAACAGTCCCTCAGAGAGCGGCTTAAATGGTTTCCATTTAAAGGAAACCGGCTTGCTCTGCAAAGAGCTGTTTTTGATAGAATAAAAAAAGGTGTTTTTTACAATATCATTGAGAATTTTTAACCAAACTTTGTTACAGATTTTTCATTAAGACCCTAAAGAATCACATCAGCTTGTGGAAAATGGGCATCCGATGACCCCTTTTAATCAGTTTAATGCATCCTTGCTGAATAAAAATATTAAGCATATATTAAGACTTACTGACCCCAAATGTTTTGAATGATAGTTTGAACAAAAATAAGCTGAATATGCTGTGTATGGTTGTACATTTTTGCTTCTAGGATGGAACAACTAGCTCAAACCTACACTGTACCCACTTACGAGGAGGTGGTAATGAGTGGCCAGTATCCCATCAGTCAGTCCTCAGAGCGACACAACAGCATCACCCAGCTGCCAGCCTATGAGGAGCTAGAGGAAGATCAGCACACTGTGGAAGATGGATTCAGCCCAGCACACAGACGTTCATCCCAAATCGACCCCAGCACTGGAGCGGGTGGCCGAAGAAACAGCCGGCCTGGGCGCAAGCTGATTCCCCTTAAAATTAGGCGCATAAAATCTGATATCCTGAGGAGGAAAAGCTTAAGCGATATCCAGCAGACAAACATGTTCTCCATCGAACCCCTCACGCCTCCTCCACAGTATGATGAAAAGCTCCCTCCACTTCCTACAAACGCACACCAGTGAGGAATGCTGGAGGTTTATGCTAACCCTGCAGTGTGATGAAGTGTGACTACCTCTTTTACAAGTTACTACTGTACTGAACTTCATATTACTCCTCTGGAACGGATGTGCCACTATCATCAGCACAGAGGAGGGAGTAGTATGGAAAGGGGAGAGCCGTCGTTATGTCTTCCTGTGTTTCCTGAATATATCCTTGTAGCAAAAAAAAATTGTAATAAAAAAAAGTTGCAGCTGACTGGATTAAAACTGAACTGGATTTTTGAAAGATGTTTACTGAACCACTGCTGATCTTTATATAAGATGGTCTTGTTTTTGCTGTTGAACATGAAATTTGGCATCCAAGCTGTCTAGACCTTTGTTTCATAGGACGTCCACTAAAATTTCAGAAGAGATGTGAAACTGTAAACTGTGAGTCACCTCAGCACTATTGTGTTTTTTTGCACTGATATGTGTTTGTGTCTGGTGTGAGTGCATGTGATGTTTTTTTGTGTGTACATTTTCCAAGAACTTTGCTTTGGTTCTTGTGTTGGCTTTAATTTTCTGTGTTTTTAGTGACCTTGTCGTTGGACTGACAGACTGTGAGATCATCAGTATGTGTCTCTCCTCGTGGTTTACGACACAGAGAAGTTCTTTGACCCTGCAGCTGCCTTATATCACACTCTCTCACCACCAGACACAGAGAATTTCTTGTCTCCTTTTTCTCTAACTTGGATACACAAACACTCAGTCTTTTCTTCCCTTTATTTTTAACTTTTAATGTTGATTTGTGTGAAGACCACTGTGTTTCTGATTGGGCAGCTGTGGAATCTCCATGCTGTGAGGTTGAAGCTCCCAGTCATCTGTCTGCACTTGCATTACTACTCTAAACAGTCCAGGACTTTCACATTAAAACACACCTGTAGCTGGTTATTTATTAAATCAGTGTTTATGTTTCTGGAAATTTTGCTGACGCCTCTTCAGTTTAAGACTGACATGGATGGAAAAATGTTGCTAAATCTCATGTGCTATTTAATAGATTTCTTCTTTTTTTTTTCTTTGAAAAAAATTGCTGAATCTCATGTGCTATTTAATAGATTTCTTATTTAAAAAAAAAAAAATTGCTGAATCTCATGTGCTATTTAATAGATTTCTTTAAAAAAAAAAAAAAAAATTGCTGAATCTCATGTGCTATTTAATAGATTTCTTTAAAAAAAAAAAAAAAAATTGCTGAATCTCATGTGCTATTTAATATTCCATTTTTTCTCTCTATTTTGTTATGTTCTGTTTATAATTGTGAGCTAGAATGGAATGAGAAATAAAAACAATTTGACAAGTGGATCTCTTTGATTTGAAATAAAAAAATATATGCATGTGTCATGAGGGATAGAAAACTTAAAGAAATAAAGCGTTTGTGGTCAGAATAAATTTGATCCTGTATTTCCTGTATTATGGAAAGATCTAAAGGAATAAAAAATGTTGATATTAGTCATTTTAGAAATGAAATTGTTTGTTTTGTTTTGCATCTCTATTCATGAAGTGTGTTATAAAAGGAAATAATAAAGATGTGACACAAGGAAGGATTTCATTTTGGATTATAAATTCTCTAAAAATATATTGTACATTTCCATCCAGAACTGATGTATTCAATTCACACACTAGTCCTCATAAAGTGGGTTGTGATTCATCTGGTGAAGGAGTCGGTTCAAAGATTCATTCATTTTTGTTCACCAATTTGTTCAATGATTCTTGCTATAGGATGAGCGAGTCATTAGCTGTGTCCCAAAGTTCAGTGTAAACATTTCGAAGACCAGTGACTTGTCCAAATCAGGTCCAAACCCACATTTGCTGTCTTGGCCACTTGAGACCGCGTGCGCGCGACAGGTAAGTGCCAAGACTGTCCCAGTTCTTAAAGGTCCTGTTCTTCCTAATCCCATGTTTTAAACTTTAGTTAGTGTGTAATTTTGTTGTTAGAGTATAAACAGTATATGTAAAATTCTAAAGCTTAAAGTTCAATGCCAAGCGAGATATTTTATTTAACAGAATTCGCCTACAAATAAATGACCAGTTTGGACTACATCCCTCTAGTTCCTGCAGTAATGATGTCACTAAAACCTTTTTTTTTTTTTTTGATTAACCTCTGCCCACAGGAATACACAAAAAAGGGGGCGTGGTCTTGTTGCGCTCGACGGAGAAGAGGAAGAGTTGCGTTTGAAGAGTGCTTTTGTCGCCATGTCGTCGAAATGCTGTTATTTTCATATAGAAAGTCCAGTTACCTTTGTTTGGGCTTCCCAGGCAGGCTGTGCAGCACATTTTTGCTGAGGACACCTTCCTCAATCGCAGTCAGTTTAATGCCGGATTCGCATATTATTCTTGAAAAATGGAGCTGCTCCTTCTTTGTCTGGAGAAGGCGTTGTTTATGGACCACAAACGGTAAGTGTATTTTATTATTTAAGTTGGTGCTTTTAACAGTTTCTGTAACTTATTACACAAAGGGCAACGCTGTTTAGCTTTGTTGTTAGCGGCTGTTAAAATCATTATAAGTACATATCCAGCACGTGCGTTCAGATCAGGATTGACAGGTTTTCAAAACAGATCCCACTTGCTTCTCAAAACTAGTCTTCCTAACAAGGAAGTCATCAGCCCGTTTTTATGACAGTGAAAACAGCAGTATACCAAAAGGTGAATCGAGTGAAAAATACTGGGTTTTTTTTACACGCGAAACATGAACACATGTTACATTGCACACTGTAAACGCAATCCAAGCTTCAAAAAAGTACAAAAAACGTGACATTTAAAAATGGCAAAAACGCAGTGCCCTAACACACAGTACATCCACACTATCTCAAATATGTGTATCCCTTCGTGCATCATTTTGTGGAAATAAATCGTGAGACTTTTTGCCGATTCCACTAGAGGTCACAGAAACCTTTCCAGTGTAAATTGAATATTAATAAAATAATTAGATATTACATATAATTAGGTAGAAAAACTGTGTTTTCAAGGTTTATTAGTGCAATAATGAGTAGTGGTGATATTTATTTTGTCTAACATTTGCAGCTGCTTATCACTTAATTAGAAGCACCACAAATTGAAATTACGTCATGTTATGGGGACTACTGAACATCCTATCTAGAAGGAAGTTGATTTTAAATGAAATTAAACTTAAATTAAAATAATGCTATGTAAACATTTGCATTTTTACAACACTATAAGTGTGTCCCCATCAGGTAATGAAAAGTTCTACACACAATTGTGGTCATCACTTTAGTTCTTTGGCCAAATAGAGGACTTAAGGAAATACAAAGAGCGTGGGTATTTGGACAAGGCACAGCCAGGCCTCCGAAGAACACGAAGGACGCCCCGTCCTCACAGGATTTATTAATTGCAACAGCACTCTGTCGCATCGCAGCGATGTGAGAGCTGTGCTGACAAGAGGAAAATTCTGCCAGGATAGGTGGAGCCAAAATTGCTCATTGGTTTTGTCATAATGGAGGAGAGGGACGGTCATGTAAGCTTAGCTAAGACTGAGGCCAGGTAAACTACACTGGTTTGCTGCGTCCTTTGTAGGATTACAATTTTACATGCAGGAATGTGCTTGGAGTTTACTTGAATGATGTAATGATACAGATGAAAAACACACACGCACACACACACAGCAGTTCAAATACTGACTGATATCTTACAGAGGTGCGATTTTGTATAGTTTATTGTCTTGACCATGTGGATCATATGTAGACAGGTTTGCAACCCAGATTTTTTAGGCAGTAAAAGCATAAAAATAACAATATTGTGAATAAAAATGTAAAAAAAATAAAATAAAATAGAGGATAGTACCGCTCAATTTTCATTGGCAGCTGTCACAGCTGAACAGTGCTCTTTTTGACTGGTCCGAGCCTTTGATATAGTTAGCATAATGTTAATATTCTAACAAAATGTTGATACTTTCATTTTTAAAATAATCAGAGGTGGACTGTAAGGAAGTACATCCATTAAGTATATTCGTACATATATGAAGTACTAAGTTTTCTATTTTGTTTTTTTTTTCTCCACAGGACAGTAGCACTACAAAAATATGGTCATTTGATGCATCATGCTACCCAGCAGTATATTTAGTAGGCAACTTTAAATTTAATAACCTTGAACATATTCAGAAGAAAATGCAACAGACACAGTAGTAAATTCTGTTTTAGAATAATACTTTATACCTTTACTTTTACTCTCAATACCTTATATTAGAGCATTCAAGATAATAGTTTAATTTTTAGCTGCAATCTAGTGGTGAGGTTGTGAATTGCAACCCACGGCTCAGTCCCCGCTCACCCCTCCATTTAGAGAAGTTACGGTGGCCGACACAGGTAAAGATGTCGTTAAAGACAGCAGAGAACAATGAGATTTCTTTACAAAAGTAAATCAAGGAATTATATTATATTATTTCCTTAATTATTCAATAAATAATTCCATGTATGTATATCAATCTAAGATTTATAGCTCAATCTAAGGTAATAAAAACATAACGGGTTTGTAATTTTCCTTTTTGGGTGAACTATCCCTTAAGCTAAGGTTTTAAATATGACTAGTAGTTTTTCCCAATGTGGTATTAGCAGTTACTAAAAGTAGTTTACTAAAGTACCTCAATATTTCTTCTACTGATTACTCTTCTCTCCTCTGGAGTTTGATGTCCTCCCTCCATCAGCTTCCACTCACTCCCTCGACTGTCCCAGGACACTTGCAATCCTAAGGCAGAGCGAATAAACCATGCCTGTTAATAACAACAGCACAATGAATTTAAGCAAAAATTTGTCTGTTAACTTGCTTACTTTATATTTATAAGTCTTTCCCCAGCATGCAAAAATATTTTCTCCAAAATAGTACTAAAACAAGAGAAAATGGAAACACTTATAAAAAATATAATGACAGGTTTGCAATCTTGACATTCTAAAATATGACAGGACAGGACATGCATACAAAATACTGGTTTGGTTAAAATCTGTGGTTAAAACATTTGTAGACATCTCTTGCATGACAGCACTACAAAAAAACAAAAAACAAAGGAAAATACTATTGCCTTATATAGTGGTTGTCTTATTGTTGTGGGCTTTATATATATATAAAAAAAACACAATAGGTTTTAACACTTTTCTAGTTATTTGAGTAAATGAAAACACAATACTTAAATTTCAGTGTGAATTCCCCCACATAACTCTCCCCTGCCTTTGAATAAACACCGTTGTCATCTGCCCAAAAGTGATTCTGGGATATGGTAGGGTGCAAAGTGTCCATCAGATGTAGACCTCAGTTTCCTGGGTAAAGAAGGGCACATTTGAAGTCGCTTTAGAAATTTGTCAGCCTTTGTTGTGGCGCGGTAATGCAATCTGCCTTGGAATGCATCTTTGGAGAACTGAACACTTCAGTTTGGGACAGCCTTCATTGCGTGCTGTGACGCAATCACACTTCAAATGCACACTCTGGCATCCATGCACTTCAGTATGGGACACAACTATTGAGTCATTCACTCAACCGATTCGATCAGTGAAAGGCATATCCCTTCAGTAGGTTCAACCAATCAAATGCTTCTTCAGAACTGTATTCGAATGCTATTGGTCGAGCTGTATCCAGGCGGGAATGGAGCAACACGTTCAGGCCTGAGTGAAAGCATCGATTTTGGATTTAATAATTTAAATGCATGATTTGGATGTAGATTGGTATACATATACTATAGATCTACTGTTTAACCATAAAACCTGCTGCTTTAAGACCTCGCAAGTAAGTGAATTACAGATTTTCTGAACTGCCAGTTAACTACCATGCCAACAACACGCACATTTAAATATGTTGCTATTCATTTCTTTTAATTTAAGCATTAATTAACTTTTATTTTACAGGGATTGTGCTGCAGATATTCAATAACAAAGTAATGTAAGTCGGTTAGTAATCTGATTTTATACTTAGACCATACATAGACACATACATAGGGTTTAAATGCTGAACACACATGCTACTATTAATAGATTTGAGAATAGAAGTAATTCAACAGTGACTTTCACCCGCATCACTGTTTTGTTCAGATCTTATGATAATCTCTCTGGTGTTTTGATGCTGGTAGTGTAGTAAGGGAGGAGTTATTTATTCTAGACATGAAACAACTATTGTAGTTTTTCCATATGTTTTGCGTATGTTTTTAATGATAAAGCAATAGGATGTGTCAGTCATATTGCCACTCAAATAAGCACTGGTCAGTCTGAACACCCCTGGAAGCATTATTGACTTCTTGACCTTTGACTGGGGTAAAGACAGATTTTGTTTGGAGGAAGGAAGATGAGCCTAGTCTTGTCAAGATTAAAGTGATATGTCCATGGGGCATGCAGAGATCCTTTCAAGATTTGAATGTCATCGGTATGGTAGAGGTGTGAGAAGTTTCTGAGCACATCTCCTCAAGTCCTGTGAAAGACTGAGATTTTGTCCTGGCAATTCCTGGCAGTTTGAATCTCACAATTCAGACTTATTTTCTCAGAAGTGGTGGCCTTGTGTTTAGAGCGTTTGACTCTTAACCCTAATTTTGGGCTTGCATTACCACAACTGAGGTGCCCTTGAGCAAGGAACACAACCCCCAACTGCGCTACAGCATAAATGGCTGCCCACTGCTTTGTGTGTGTGTGTGTGTGTGTCTGTGTGTCTGTGTGTGTATGTGTTCACTAGTGTGTGTGCACTTTGGATGGGTTAAATGCAGAGCACAAATTCTGAGTATGGGTCACCATACTTGGCTGTATGTCAGGTCACTTTGTGTGTTGTTTGATTAAAAGTGTCTCAATATTTTTATACTCAAACTCGATCCTTATACTTGATATGTATTTTTTCTTAGATATTGTTTTGGATATTTTTATATAAATTGGCTTTGCAGTACCGAGTGGAGCTGCTTCATTGTTGACAAATTATAAAAGACATTTCCGGCAGTGGATTTTATGTCTTTTTAATTTTTTCATATAAAGTATCTCATTACTATTTCGGGTGAAAACTTACTGAAAGGTGCACAAGTAAGATACTGTGAGCAGTGCTTGAGTGAACTGAACGAAACGAACTAAATTGCGAACAAATTCAGACCTTTGCGTAAATCTGTTCACCAGATCAGAAGAGTGATTTACTTTCAAATCTGGCATCATTAGTTCTGGTTCTAAGCATCATATAGAAATATTATCATTAAAAATTGTTCTCATATTGGTATATGGTAATCTCCATGGCAAGAGACGTATTTATCAGTAATATTTTAGTGGTCCTAATGATACTTCACTCTGGTTCATGCTCAAGTAAAACGGATCAAGTGACACCACTGGTGTTACAGCTAAAGTCCAGAAAAGCAAAGAAGGACATTCTTTGCTTTTCTGGACTTTAGCTGTAACACCAGTGGTTCAAGAAAGCTGCTGTCGACGCATCTGTAATATATCATTCATCCAGTAGGTGGCAGTGCATTCATACCAGAGCAATACAGTGTACTGTGACGCACCATATTCAGTTTTAATCCGTTTTCCTGTCAGAAACAAATGGCATTGTGTATCGCAGTCTCCCAGCCCCAGAAAGTACCCCGTTAAATGAAAAAAAGAACAGAAAGGAACGGGGGAGGAAATGGAAGACAGTACTGCATTGTGGCATATTCAACATTGTGGGTAGAATGTTTTGTCCTCTTTACGTACTGTCCCATTTTTTAGCGTTAGCTCACTTGTTTAAGTGTGTGTGTGTGTGTGAAAGAGGTCATACTGTGAGATATGAGCTGCTGTGGGGAATTCAGACACACTGACCAACACTGTGGGCAGTGGAAGACAAAATCGCTCTCTCTGCCTTTCTCTCTCTTTCTGTAAGTCTCAGAGGAGCATAAAGAGCTGTTGTAAGTACTTTAATGTGCTCAGCATGATTGCAAGTGAGGAAACCACACACATGCTCAGAGAGTGAGTTACAGCTTTGATTTAGTCGGAGGAAACACCAAGATACTGGTTATAGAAGTAAATGTTCAAACATTTAATGTTTATTCCTGTATTCATACAGTACCTGCATATAGAAAACAGTACACTATTAATTAGTGCTTTATATTAAAACGTGTGTGTGTGTGTGTGTGTGTAGCAAAGGAGCTTGTAATGTTACAAAATATAATTAGCTATTTCATATTAATGCTTATGCTTTTATTCTGTGAATCGAAGAATACTGAAAAATAAAACAAATACTAAGCAAGACAATTGTTTTCAACGTACTGTATCTTTGATCAAATAAATGCAGCTTTAGAGAGCATGGGATAGTATACAAATATACAAAATATATAAAACATGTATGTTAAAAGACATTCACTCTTAAATATAAAGGTTCTTTATTGGCATTGATGATTCCGTGAAGAAATCTTTGACATCCATAGAACCTTTCTATTCGTTTTTTTTAGTGCAAATAGGTTCTTTTAGATTTTTTTAATGCTCTTCACCCTAAGAAAGCACTGAAAGATTCTTTAAGGAACCCAAAATGATTCTTCAGTGGCATCACTTTGAATCAACCCTTTTGGAACCTATGTTTTTCAGTTCATCTGCATATTTATTGTGTGCCGTTTTGTTCATTGTAACCTTTGGAACAGCTTTGCAAGTAACACTCCTCATACATGCAGTCAGTGAACTCTGTTTTGACTGTCCCGATTCAGCCTTCATTTCACTCGTCTATGAGCTGCTCTCCGTCCCCTCTCTTTGTCTCGTGTGCTTGAGAACAGAAAGACTGAACATTCACACAGGCCTGAAGAGCAGTTTAGAGGGGAGGGCAGCTTTAAAAAGCTCTTTTCAGTTTGGACAACATCCTCTGCTTTATTTTGCTCATTTTGGGTGCACTCCACCTCTCCCGTTCCCTCCATCCCTTTTCATCCTTTGATTTCTTTCTGCCTTTCTTCTCTCCATCCACAGGCTCTTTATCCTTTCTTTTTTCCACCAGGTGACGCACTGCAAACACAATAGAGCTGAAGAGGAAGAAAGACGGATGACTTTTGACTGCCACCTCCTCTCTCTTCCTCCCTCTGTTAAAGGGCAGACATTCAGTGTGTTGCGAAGTGAGCGAGCTGGTGGGTGTTACTGAAGTGTGTGTGTGTGTGTGTGTGTGTGTCATTGGAGTTAGGGATTAGGCATGTTTGACTGTAGTTCTTCTGAAAAGAGTCAGTTGAAACAGGTGCACCTGTGTTTCTTCACTGAATAATGAAAGAATGCCTGAAAGAGAAACATGAAGAACTGAGAATAAGGGACGAAAAGGGGGTTTTGTTAGGGCTTGGTGTGTGAATGTTGCATGAACTGCAAAAAAAAAAAACAGTATTTTTTTTCTTGTTTTCCAAATAAAAATATATCCAGACATCATTCAAATAAGTTACATTTGCTGAAAAGAAAAATATAAATAAGGAAGTTTATATCTTGGAATTTCTCATAAAAAGCAGACCAAAAAATAGTTTTGTTTTTTTTTGCATCATGTAAGTGTGTGTGTGTGTTGTGTGTGTCTGTGTATCTTTATCCTGATCACCGTGTGAACCTTGTACCCTGTTTATGTTCTTTCTCTTCTTTCTCACGCTTGCCACATTCTGCCAATTTGATATGGTGTTTATATTCCTTTTCGTGTGCTCATCTCTCTCACACTTTCTCTCTGAGAGTATGTGTCAGAGTGTGTATTTGGCAGTAAACAAAGATATGCTTGATTGTGCCTGTGGTTACCATGCCTGCTGTGTCATTGTCCTGGTTGGCACCAATACCAGGTTTTGTTTTCATACCGTTTATGGTTTATTGACCTTTCATAATATGATGTCATTTGAGTTTATAGGATTAAGGTGCTAAAATTAAATTTTAAATAATAATAATATGAATATAAAACTACAATACCGTAGGGATAATTTTGAGACAACAAGATACATGTAAAATGCTTATATATTTTTTTCTTTTTCATTTTTATTGTATAACATATACATGTTTAACATATACATATAACATATAATATATAACATTTCATTCAAGTGAAATGTTACACTGAAAAACATACACTGCTGTTTAACATAGACATGTGCAGGTATTTTTACATACAGTATATTGCGTAATAAAAATCTATATACCTTATCCAAATTAGATTTTAGAATCTGCATTAGCTTTTTTCCATCAGCTGGTTAAAATTTTCAGCACTGCATGCTTGTCAAAATTCACATTGAAAATCACATGTGGTCGGAACAAAATGACAGACAGGTTGAATGAAAATGCAAATGAACCCTTTGACAGTAGGTGGTTCTTATAGAGCAGCAGAAATACAGAAGTCACTCCTCTACACAAGACAGAGCTGTACAACTTGCTGTTCCTGACACCGTCACAGAAAAGAAAAGAAGTCAAACAATATTTACGTTTTTTTAACATGAGTTTTGTGTTCGCTATGATGTTTATCAAATACTTTATTTTTAAGAATTTGTATATAATTATATAGTAAATTTGTACATTTTAATCTGGATTGAAACATTCCAGCCTTCAAAAGATATACTGTACAGTAATAGCTGTTCTTTTGCAATTTAATCTGTTTGAAACATTTGTTTACTTTAATACATTTTGATTTTATAAAAAAAAATAATTGTTATATGAAAAAAGTTTTTTTATATAAAAACCACAGTGACGTCCTTTAACATATGCTTGTACTGTAATTAAGTACTACAGTAATTACTTTTTCTTTTTTATTACTGATAATTTTACTTTACAGAAAAGGACTTTTACATTGTTACAAAAACCTTCTATTTAAATCGCTGTTCTTATAAACTCTATGTTCATCAAAGAATCCTAACACAAATCCTATACAAAAATATCAAGTGGCACAACAAATTTAAACATTAAAAATAATAATTTGAGTAAGTCAGCATATTAGAATGATTTCTGAAGGATCATAAGACGCCATCAAGGGAATAAAGTACACTTTAGGTGTGTTGAGAAGAGGAAAAAATAAAAAGGTCTTGCCTATTTTTTTTATATATAACTCTATAATTTAAAATAATTTTGTTTTCTAATTTAATTATAAAAGTGGGTAACACCACAGAATGATAAAATTGTCATTCAAAGAGTTTGTTTTGTATAATTGGGTGAGTTACACAATGACACTATCTAGTTGTAGATTTCTAGAGCTGTGTTTTGCTGGAAGGCCAGAGGTCATTTCCATGGAGATGTTAATGTATAAGTGTGTGGAGCGGTGATGTCTGGGGCATGTGTCTTTACCCCGCCCACCTCAGTGACCTCTGCATTCACCTGCCAACCTGGCCAGTTGCCATAGTTACTTACAGCCCATAATAAAGTGTGAGATGACTGAGTAGCAGGTGGCAGGATGGGTGGGATTTTGGTATGCACTGACAACAGCTCTGAGTGCTGTGCATGTTTGTTTTGAATACAGACCGATATAGGAAGAATTGTGAGAGAAACTGACAGACAATTTGATGTAATTTTTCCAATGTTTTGGATGGGTAAGATTACTTTGCTTTGCCATCAGCCTGAAGAATGGCCCATAGATCATACAAAATCACCTTACTTCACACAAACCCACTTCAGGCCACATTGAGTTTGCCAGTGTCTACTGCGCTTGGTATTTGTGTAGGTGTGTGTGGGTACAGGTATTTGGTGTGTCCACATTTTATGTGTGAGTGAAGGCACATTTGGTAATTTGCTATGCACCATCTGCCTTTGTGTCTATTTTGGCCGCTGGAATGGATGAAGGCCTACACACTGAACTCAAAGTAAATGGTGTGACGTTATCTTTTTGGCTCTATGGTCCTAGTCTGTAACTCTGTTAAGTGTGACCTAATATGATCCGTGCTGTGAAATTCTAAGAAATAAATCTCAGAATGACCATAGTCCATTCAAGCCCCTCAGTTAAGACTCAAAATGATAGTTCACCCAAAAATGTTGTCAATAATTACTCACCCTTGTGTCGTTCCAAGCCCGTAAGACCTTGTTCATCTTCAGAACACAAATTAAGATATTTTTTGATAAATTCAAAGAGCTTTCTGACCCTGCATATTAGTGATTTGCTGATGAGCCAAAGCGTCACCTGAATCCATAAGCAGAAATCCTGATCTGAGGATTGCCCCCCCCCACTAAACATATGATTAAAACCAGTCTGTGCATTGTAAATAACAATGTTTTATACATTAAATAATTGTGTAAGTAGTAAAACAACAGGGCAAAAATGCGTTTTAAGTCACACACACATGAGTATTGTGAGAAAGAAGAAAGTCAATAGTGGAACTCCAAGGCTGTCAAACCTATTTTATTCACTTAAATATTGGATGAAGTGATTTTCTCTTTAATAAAGATGATGCTAGTGTATTTTTTGATGAGTCATTATGTTAGCAATAATGTTACCTGCTTGACGTAAAGGGTTGCCAGGTCTCTTACAACAAAAACCTCCAAATTGTGGGGAAAAAAATGTGGGAAAGTCATGGAATTTTGAAACAACAATTTCCAGGCCTGGAAAGTTTTGAAGAAATAAATAAACCCAGAAAGTTTGGGAAATGTCATTTAAATATATTTCACAATTCTCTGCAAAATAGAATTATGTTAAATCAGGTCCTAAATTTCCTTATGGGATTGCACATACAGTATATCACATTACTTATTCCCGCTGCTAATAAGTAAATACACTCAAAATGGTCATCCTGAGAGAATCCTCATAACCACTGCCTGTTTTGTCTTAAGTTAATGTAAACAGTTGCCACAGAAAACGCATGTGTATCAATATTGGATCCTTGAAATAGGTCTTGTCTGTTGTATGGCTGTCATTAAAGGGGACATAACATACACAGTTTCACCTATAGACAAGAATTGGATCCTTCATATACCCAAAAAGTCTTTAGTTTTATCATATTTATATATAAAAAAAATACAGCTTTCCGATTCTTTTCGGAAAAAGCAGAGATCCTGGAGGTGTGCCGTGAGCGGAGCTATAATACTGATGTTTTGTGTTGTTTCCATTATCACATCTTCACTTATGTGCTGATTTCCAACAAAATACAGAAATCTGATGCAATTGTACTTACATAAATGGGGTCTTTTACAGCTCCATGTTTTAATAGCAAACGATGTGCAAATCCAGCGTCGACTTGGGCCTTGTTTATAAAACATTCGTCACTCAAATGACCAGAACACATAAACGCACTTGATACACTCTGTTGCTGCCCCGGAAAAACAAACTGTCATTAGATCCATAATCGAAAAAAAAAAAAACAGCCGAAACTTGTACCAACCCGGAAGTATTCTTTTTGAGAATCCATCTCTTTAACAACACTGAATACACGAAACACCATTGTACCCCCCCCCCCCCCCCCCAATGTTAATCAAACAACAAATGACAAAATCCCTCACTGGCTGCTCTTGAGTACTTTAATTTATAAATTTACAGTTTATACAATTTCTGTAACCTATTTAAAACACATTCATATTAGAAAGTGGAGTTAATATGCATTATTAATGATTTACCTTATCTCCTAATTTTTTTATTACCCAACCCGTGTATTATCTGCAGCGCCCGTGGATATAACCACCATCCGAGCAGTGGTGTATAAAGTACCTGAAAGTCATACTCAAGTAAAAGTACAGATATCTTACCAGAAAATGACTTTGGTAGAAGTTGAAGACACCGTTTAGAATAATACTTGAGTAAAAGTCTTAAAGTAGGCTATGTGATATTTATTGAACTGAAGTACAAAAAGTATTTTTAAATCTTAAATGTAATTAAGTACTGAAAGTAAAAGTACAAGTAATTGCAAAATGGAAAAGAAGCAAATAAATATGTACATAAAAATGTTCATAAACAGCTTGAGTAGCAAGATTCAGTTTTAACTATTTCTTCCATTTTGTATTTTTGGAGTATTTTTACTTTTAAAATCCTCACGTCGGATACAACAAATCAATTTTTTATTTATTTTTTTTTTTTTTTACACATTTGCTTGTCCAAAGGAAAAGTATGGAAACTAACCACAGAATTACACCTTGAGGATGTCACATAATGGGACACAGCAATACACAGACATTGCACCTTCATGCCAAAGGCACTTGAAGCTTCTTGAACTCATTAATATCATGTTATATTTTAATATAATATACTAAAGTGTTATGTTACTACAGTTAATAAAATGTGTATAAAATAATTTTGTAGTCTCTAGTTAATAGAAAATTTAACAGAAAGACCACACTATTACCACAACTTGCTATCGGAGAATGCTAAAGCCGAAGCTTGCGTACAACTGAGATTTTAGCTGAAATACAGTATATGTAGGCGGTGGGCGGTGCATAGTCTACTGTTGAATAAAATCACTATTTTTGTTTTCTTTATAAAATTATGGTTGAACCTCTGATACTACATTTCTGGGCTTTGAACATGTCAGTTGCATTGCTGTCTATGCAGTTAGTGATGTTTGGATGCAGTGGTGTAATGTAACGAAGTAAAAATACTTCATTACAGTACTTAAGTATTTTTTGGGAGTATCTGTACTATTTCAGCCAACTTTTACTTCACTCCACTACACTTACTAATTAATTTGTATACTTAAACTCCAAAACACTTCCTCTATATAGAAGTATATTAGTTAGTTACTACAAAATAATCAGAAGAACACAGATTGCAGGAAAGCAGGTTTGACGAATCAATGTCTGGCGTTTGCAAATTAGACTCCTAAAAAACACCTTTGCTCATGTGCAAACAAGTGCGCGGCTATTTATATAATTTCATGTAGGCCTAGTTAACTTAATCTATATCACACAAAGAGTACTGTTTTTCTGCAGATGCATGAACACATTATAATCATTTTATACAAGTTCAGTAAATTTATAAATGACTTACATTTTAGACATAATATTACTTGTTTTGCTAAATTTTTCAACTAAAATAGTTCCAAACATATCACAGCACTGTTTTGCATCTCTGAGCAATGGATGGTGTTTACTTATTGAATGAATCATCTTTTTGAATGAATCGTTTGAATAAATGACTCAGTGATTCACTCATTATCACAGTCAAATGCTTTTTTTCTGAATGAATCAATTGTTGACTGAATTGGTTGAATCTCTATGACTCACTCATTAACATTAACTTGCTGTCACCTACTGGTGGTTTTAATTTCACATTTCGATTGTTTAAAATTATTTAAAATATCAGTATTCAATGTTTTGTTAAAAACAAAACATTAGGCTTATTTATATATCTGTATCTGCAGTTTAAATACATCCATGTCCCTTCTGAGATGCATAAACTGTGTAAATAAGTACAAATGCTGTTTCAGATGCAGATTCCAGAAATGTTTTCTTATGTTGGAATAAAAGACACTAAGTACTGGACAAAGTGCTTCTTATTCTTAAGTAAAAGTAAAAATACTCCAAAAATACAAAATGGAAGAAATAGTTAAAACTGAATCTTGCTACTCAAGCTGTTTATGAAAATTTTTATGTACATATTTATTTGCTTCTTTTCCATTTTGCAATTACTTGTACTTTTACTTTCAGTACTTAATTATATTTAAGATTTAAAAATACTTTTTGTACTTCAGTACAATAAATATCACATAGCCTACTTTAAGACTTTTACCCAAGTATTATTCTAAACGGTGTCTTCAACTTCTACCAAAGTCATTTTCTGGTAAGATATCTGTACTTTTACTTGAGTATGACTTTCAGGTACTTTATACACCACTGCTCGGATGGTGGTTATATCCACGGGCGCTGCAGATAATACACGGGTTGGGTAATAAAAAAATTAGGAGATAAGGTAAATCATTAATAATGCATATTAACTCCACTTTCTAATATGAATGTGTTTTAAATAGGTTACAGAAATTGTATAAACTGTAAATTTATAAATTAAAGTACTCAAGAGCAGCCAGTGAGGGATTTTGTCATTTGTTGTTTGATTAACATTGGGGGGGGGGGGGGGTACAATGGTGTTTCGTGTATTCAGTGTTGTTAAAGAGATGGATTCTCAAAAAGAATACTTCCGGGTTGGTACAAGTTTCGGCTGTTTTTTTTTTTTTCGATTATGGATCTAATGACAGTTTGTTTTTCCGGGGCAGCAACAGAGTGTATCAAGTGCGTTTATGTGTTCTGGTCATTTGAGTGACGAATGTTTTATAAACAAGGCCCAAGTCGACGCTGGATTTGCACATCGTTTGCTATTAAAACATGGAGCTGTAAAAGACCCCATTTATGTAAGTACAATTGCATCAGATTTCTGTATTTTGTTGGAAATCAGCACATAAGTGAAGATGTGATAATGGAAACAACACAAAACATCAGTATTATAGCTCCGCTCACGGCACACCTCCAGGATCTCTGCTTTTTCCGAAAAGAATCGGAAAGCTGTATTTTTTTTATATATAAATATGATAAAACTAAAGACTTTTTGGGTATATGAAGGATCCAATTCTTGTCTATAGGTGAAACTGTGTATGTTATGTCCCCTTTAATGACAGCCATACAACAGACAAGACCTATTTCAAGGATCCAATATTGATACACATGCGTTTTCTGTGGCAACTGTTTACATTAACTTAAGACAAAACAGGCAGTGGTTATGAGGATTCTCTCAGGATGACCATTTTGAGTGTATTTACTTATTAGCAGCGGGAATAAGTAATGTGATATACTGTATGTGCAATCCCATAAGGAAATTTAGGACCTGATTTAACATAATTCTATTTTGCAGAGAATTGTGAAATATATTTAAATGACATTTCCCAAACTTTCTGGGTTTATTTATTTCTTCAAAACTTTCCAGGCCTGGAAATTGTTGTTTCAAAATTCCATGACTTTCCCACATTTTTTTCCCCACAATTTTGTTGTTTGATTAACATTAAGGGGGGGGGGGGGTACAATGGTGTTTCGTGTATTCAGTGTTGTTCATGGGGTTAAAGAGATGGATTCTCAAAAAGAATACTTCCGGGTTGGTACAAGTTTCGGCTGTTTGTTTTTTTTCGATTATGGATCTAATGACAGTTTGTTTTTCCGGGGCAGCAACAGAGTGTATCAAGTGCGTTTATGTGTTGGGGTATATATATATATATATATATATATATATATATATATATATATATATATATATATATATATATATATATATATATATATATATATATATATATATATATATATATATATATATATTTGTAGCTTTAAAGTTTCAAACTGATATAATAGATGTAATAGATCTCATTTGATGATTTCCATTCAAGAAGTTTGCTCATGTAATTCCATATTATGTTTAAGAACAGCTGCTGTATTACAGACACCTTTATTCTTTAAAAAGTTTTCTAGTGAAATTACCATGGAGCACTAGTAAAGAATTCTATGTGTTGCATAAACTTAGACACAGTTTTTTGAGACTATCATTTTTACACATCTTGGGTCAAACCCATGCAAACTTTTCCAAAACAGGAACTCCTCGGATCGCTGTCAGATCAGATCAGCCACCTTCATCAGCGTTACAGATTCATGATTCTGATTCATCAGCAGCACAGATTAGAAAGGTCTTCTAGCGTTTCTACAGTGTGGCATTTTTTTCCTCAGGAATTGGGTGTCAGAGTTTCTCCATGTCACCATCCATCTATCTTCTCGCCCATCAATCACAGCTCTCAGTCATCCTCAGGGTATGCGTAAAGACCTATCGCAAAAAAGGCCAGGGTTGTGCAAACACACACACACACACAAACACGGTGCTCTTCTTCCTGTGATATAATTAATTAAAATAGGAATATGCTGTAGCAGTAGCATGTTATGTGATGATATAGGAGAAAACATATAATACCTTTCGCATATACACACAGTGTTCAGGTCAAAACATGTTAGGCCTTAGGTTGGCCATTAGGTTGCTCAATGTGTGGTTAACCCTGAGCTACAGTAAAAGGGTTGTAAGAAACCGTAAAAGGAGAGGTGTAGTTTCACTAACTGCAAATCTGAATTATTCAAGAATAACAGACTTTGATTTCTTTTGCTTGCATCTTTTGATTTCTTATATTTGATTGTAGTTTTATAGCATTTAAATCCTTCAGACAAACTCACTACATTCCTAAATAGTTTATAAATCATACAATTACGGTAGTGTGTGTGGGGTGTGGGGGGTATTTGCCTATGAGAAAAAGGACTATACCCATACTTTGAATGAGGATGTTTGTGTGAAAGTGGAAAAAAGGTTGTCCAATGAATATATCTGATTTGTAGAGTCTGTAAACACACACACACACACACACATACTGATTTATATCTTAGAGAGGTACTGCAGGTCCTCTGGGCCTCGGAGACATCCTGCACATGTCTACCTACAAGTGTAATGCGCCACGCTGGCTCTCTCTCTCTCTCTCTCTCTCTCTCTCCCTCTCTCGCTCACACACACACACACACACTGTCCCACATACTCCTTTACAGCTCAGAGGCCACTGTCTTGACTTGGACTGAAAGAAAGTTCAGACTTTGACCCACTTAAACTCATCATTTTTGTTGTCTTACTCTTTCTCCTGATTTCTCTTCCTTTCGTTCATATTGAAGTAATTCTTTTAATTTAAAGGGGACCTTTATGCAATAATCAGTGTTTGAACACAGTTGTGTGGCCACAGTGTGTGAAAACAACCAGCGTATAATGGTAAAAATCCACCCACTAATTTTGTCTGTAATCCCAATAAATCATCAAACAAGAATTGTGTGTGCTCAAAAAGAACAATGAGTTCTTAGGTGAATAGAACAAAAAGAAGTTCATTTTAATCCAACATGTATATTTTTAAAAAAAATCACCGTCTGACATTCGCACTCATGAGCACTGAAGAAAGCATGGACTGAAAAGTCTGCTCTTTTGGTCTGTTTTTAAGACACTTTGCACTTTTGTCTCTTTTTCACTTTTGGAAAATAAAAAAACTATATTTTTGATAGACCGTTTATGGTCTGGTTGGATTTTTCCAGTGTGCAGACAATTTCAGCTACTTGTTGTTGTTTATAATCCCAAGATATCATCAAAACAGTCTTTCAGAACAAGCAATTCCAGATTTTTCCCTACAGGTTTGTGCACATCATCAGTAAATCAGTAAAAATCTGTTAAGTCCCCTAAATGTTTAGGGATCCATAGCAATACTTTGTGTGCAAACGTCAGCTCCAGACAAAGTATCACTAGTTTATTTTTCAAAATATCCTTTATGAAAGAGCTTCTTGGCAGTCTAGGTTATTGTTGCTAAAGCTACCATTGTCTCTTTCTGTTCTCACTGATACTGCCTTCAGGTGCTACCAGATCGTAAGTGTGGTAGTTAAACATTGCATATGAAAGCATTGTGAGGTCAACCGCTTGAAATTGTCATTGAATTGGGATGTATACATTTTGAGATAACACGCAATAACAAGTTGAGACCAACTACATATCATTTGTATAACTCCATGCTCCCTGTCTGTGTAATTCATAAATGTGCATTTATTATGTAAAGTACAATACCTACTGAGAGTTTCTGCTATTTTTTATTTTTTATTTTTTATTTTTGATGAAGCAGATATTACATTATTTACATTACATTATTTTTATTTTTAGTTGGATTATCACTGTGAGCAATAGGAAAAACAGATGTGCACAAACTCTGTTTTTAAGATTTTTCCAGGGGGAAAAAATCATTCAAGTGAGCAGATCAGGGTCGATTTTACAAGCTCCTCCTTCACTTTGCTATTTGTGGAATTTTAGATTTGGCCTCTCTGTGACACCCAAGATATAAAACAGTAAAACATACACACACATACACACACACACACAGACACAGGAAATATTGTTTGCAGGATATGCAACAGGTACTGAACATAATGCAGACAGAGCAGCTATTAGCACAGCCTTCAGGTGTTCACACAACAGGTGCGAACCCTGCAGACAAAGACCACCTTTACACTCACACACATGTGTACACTTACAAACAAATACATCAATATGCAAAATAAACACATTCACACACAGACTTTGGCATATTTAATTAGTCATCGGCCCACTGAGTGCAAACACAGACAGGGACAAGACCAAACACAGCCTATCACACACTCGCCTCACGAGCACACACTTGAATCACTTGAGTTATGAGGAAACTTTTATGTCAGGGTGAGATTAGAAATGGATTTAATGGGTCCTTTTGCCTTAAAGTGCCATAAAGAGAGGTAGAGATGGAAAACAAGGAAACAAAATACCATAGAAACTTGGGGGACACTTTTGGAAACATCTAACACCCTAGCAACTCAGAACACCTTAGCAACACAATGGCGAGCTCCACAACACTGAATTTTGCCCAGGCACAATGTAATTACAAACATAATGTGAGTGTTAACCTACGGTTGTGAAATGCAGAAATATTCTTGAGGATAATCTCTCTAGACCTGCCAGCGAAACTGCTACATTTGCCCAACAACGGCTAAACCACCAGACATTTAATGCATCCTAATGCTCTAATACTGCCCCAAACAAGCCACTTATCCTATTATGTGATATAAATCTTACTCTCGTACTCTTATTGGATCAGCTGATGTTAACACCACCCCTTTGGCTCAGTTATTTGGGTAACCTTCTAGCAATCTGACCGTATTCCAGAATTAAGTGAGCTGGATTTTTTCTTGTATAGGTAGCAGACTTCTAAGATTGTCATGGAACCTCAAAAGTGAATCTGCATGCCACACAAATGAGACCCACTATTGATTTCATTAGACTTTGGTGCTAAGCTAATGGCTCAGTGCTCTGATAAGCATATCAATGCATCGCACAGAGAAATATTAGGCACAATTAACTTTTCCTAACTTTTTTTATCAATACTTTCCCTTACTTTTTAAACTGACATGTGTCTTGCTTCATTAGCTGCTTTGGATATATGTTCTTTAATGCAGTGAGTGCTTTCTGGAATTCTTCATAAATGAATGAGGCCTTGGGATTTGGACCAAAATGTGAATGTTTTGAAAGACATTGGTGAATCAGTGCATTTATGTAAGAAAAATATAAATATTTAAAGCTTTATAAACCGCAGTCCCTAGCTTTCGCTAACTGATGTTCACAACAGAACCAGAGATGCTAATAAAGATCCTTTCTTTTTAAGAAAGTAGTATGAATGTGTGTAGCATGTATATAATCTGGATTAAACTGTAGTTCATCCAAGTTGTTCCTACTATTTCCTACTACTTTGTTTACTATTTTTTTGTCTACTGTATAATGGTGGAGTATTTTACAGATGCAGCCTTTGTGTTATAAGCGCACTATCAGAGCAACTATCTCCCTCTTTCTCTCCTCCTCCTCCTCTTTGACACCCCATTATAGTGTGATTTCCACCATCAGTTGCATTTCGCCCTTCCCGGTCTAGTTTCACTCTCACATGAGGGGGGAAGAAGGTGTTAAATGCATTACAGTGTGCATTATATACAGTAATACTGCTTGCTTGCAGTATATACTAGAAAGAGGGTTCACTGTATCTTAGGCCCTTGTCTATGTCTGTGTGTGAGTTGGGGAGACAGGCCCAAACAACATGGGACCCTGAGGGTGCATTCTCTCCTTGTCCTCTTTCTCTCTGTCCCCTTTCTGTATTTTTCTCTCTCTTCCTTGCACTGATGCTATTGAGTCATAGATTAGGAATGGAGAGGAAGAATAATAGAGAGAGAAAATTTAAGAGTGAGGTGGAAAGGAATGAATGAACGTGAAAGTTTGAGAATGTGTTTACCCGTTAAGATTACCACTCAATTACATGTTTACAGTTGTGTCCTTTATGCCTTTGGCTGTCCATAGTACCGCTCAGAAGAACTTCACTTAAGACCAAGGCTACAGAAACAAATACTTGTGTATGAGATGACCACACTGGAAGAGTTTAAGAGCTGACCATGATAAAAACCCATATTTATTATTATTCAACAGAGGGACCTGCTGTTTTAGTCAAATCTTCCTTGAGCGATCTCATGGAAATAACTAAAGGTCACTGTTCTGTTTTGTGAGACCACGTAAACACCTTTCCCAGCACTTGTCCTTCAGAACAAGCTCACACCTGTCCAGGTGAACAGAGAGTGACAAAGAGAGGGGCCAAGGGTTTATGCTGATATATGTGCTAATATATTGCACGTCCACATGTGCTGTAAATGTTCCCATCAATCTTTCCTCCCCTCGGAGCGCACATTTTATCAATCTCTTATTCTCCCCTTAGGATGGTTTACATGACATGTTTCCCTCAGTTATAAGCACAGATGGGAACAGGGGTCACATGTATGTAGTGACTTCTGAATGAAGCTATTTTGATACCTGCATTGTAAAAAAATTAAATTTTGTAACTGCTATGTTTAGTGAGGCTATTCCAAATCGTTTTTACTGAGGTTAGAGAAGTGGCTTTTCTGTATACAGTGGATGTCAGTGGATAAATTTAGAAATTTGAGGCCAGTATTTTGAATGAGCTGTATAATCTTATTAGGGATGAAATCATAAGGATTTCCAGTTATTTATTGTTTTCAGTAATTAATCTTTTGAATTTGAGTAAGAAATATTTGAAAAATTGTACCAAATGCTTATTTAATTAATTGATTTTTCATTTTTGATTCATTAATTTGTTTACTTTCATTCATTCATTTGTCACTTTAGTCATGCTGTATGATTTTGATTCACTAAAAAGAGCTGCCCTGTAGCCATATTTAGCTATGTTTTATGCAAAATAATTCAGGGAACATTTTCAGAATTAGTACAGTGTTCCATGTTCTTGTATTTATTTAAGCAAACATTTATGAAAAAGAGCAGTTTCTCGATTCCCAACCCTGCTTATACTTACATAATGATTGATAAAAGTCATTCTCTTATTTTCCTACATTTTATTATGTATGCCTTATTTTTCTGATCATTAATATTTATCATTCTGTTCTCCCTATTTCCCATTATCCTTATTGCTTTCTCCCTCCTTCTGTAGAGACATCTGCCAAGTTACCTTCAACCAATCTCATGCCCACTGTGCTCTGTGGTCGTGTGTGTCTGTGTTGCATGTTATGAACTAACAATTAATCACAAACCACATTTTAATTTCCTCCTTCCCCGTTGAGCGACACACACACACACAAACACACACACTGGGCTAAGCACATACCTGCACAAATACTCTTCCTTCCGCATAAACATAATATCAGTGCACGCTCTCTGAGATTTAGAATGGGCCGTTGACTGGGTTCAGGGCCATGTAGCATGAAGGATATTTTCCATTTCTCCTTCACTGTTGCTGACAGGTGTGTTGCGGCTGTGAGATCTGGGTATGCCTTAATGTATGTGTGTGTGGTGTGTCTCTTTACTAATTTGGCACATTGTGTGTTCTCTGTGGTTTACCGCTCAGCCAGGTAATGTTAGACAAGCATTAGCAACAGTCAAACAGATTTTTTTTTTTTTTTGAGTGTGTGTATGCCATACTTAAAAGTCTTGTGCAGTATCAGATGCTATTACTGTAGTACTTGTGAACTATGACTAAAATGTTATAATTTTCATGCTCATATTTGTATTTACATCTTACCCCAAGGGTTATAAACTGCTCCATAAAATCAGAGGAAAGTGAAAGGCGGATTTGTTGAAGCCCCACCCCCAATTGTAAACCCGACCCTGAAATCTGATAGGCTGACAGGACCAATAAGAATGCTGAATCAGTTACAGGTCTTTCATGTTAATTTGTTGATGAACAGTCTTTTTTTATTCCTAAAAGTCTTTAGCACTACATATTAATTAATGTTATTTTTCAGATTCTTTTGTCCAGGGCATTATGTCTTGGGGGGACAAAAACCACATTAAAAACAGTTTTTTTTTAGTAGTTAAAGAGCCAGTAAGATGAAAATTCTAAGCTTCCTATCACTGTTTGTAAGTCCTGTACAACAGATTTAAATCCAAGTTTAAAAAAAACATTGTCATTTTGTCAAAATATCATTTTAAAATTACCTCAATTCTCAGAGATCCCCAAACGGTTCGCGCGAAGCTGTTCAAAAGATTCAGTTTCCTTAAACCCCACCTTTCGGTAGCATATTGTGTTCTGATTGGTCAACTGACATAGTTTTGATTGGTTGTTCCGCACACACCTCCACGGTAAACTATGCGTTAGCATCTGTTTGGGGTGAATTATGTCTTATTCGTCTCATCGCGAAGCAAACAGTAAAATAAAAAACTTGAACAGTCTGGCTGCTTTTTCTTTTGTGTGGGTGTATTCAAGCCGCGCGCTTCAGTTTGAATCTGAATAGTGCGTTCAGCGCGGGGGTGTGGTCACATTAGATATAATGAAAGGATACGTGAAATGGACATCACGTTGTTTTCATATGGATTACTTTATCACAGAATATTGTCGGCAGCACTTGTTTAGTTTTAAAGTAGACATGTCAAGCTTTCTATAGATATCTCTCTCATGTCTCTTCATTGAGTATTCACGGAGTTACAGTTCATTTTAATGACGTTTTTGTAAATGAAGATCAGCGCAGACAAAGGCTGCAGACAGCACACATACTGATAAGACGCTCGGGAGAAAACAAACACATAACTATATAATAATACTTACAGGTTGTGATTCGGAGATGCTTGTTGGTCCAAATAAAGTTGGTAATGAACCCTCTTTTATGGCCAAACGCTTTGAAAATCCCGCTGTACTCAACGAGATTAGAAAAGCAGTCATTAGTGAAATGTTTTGAACACAACAAGGATTTGTTGTACTGCTCTGGTATTGTGGTAAAAATTTATTTTAGCCATTGGTTCTTCTGATCTTCATTCTTTGGCAGTGAAAATAAAACAAACTTGCCTTTACAATTAAAAACACACTGTCTCCTCGACATGATGCTATCACACCAACCAGAGCGTCTGTGTGGGGGGGTGGGGCAGGTCAGAGTTCAGTTTCTCCCAACACGGTAGGCGGAGATTATTATGCAAAGTGTTCCTATTATTATATTATATTATATTATATTATATTATATTATATTATATTATATTATATTATATTATATTATATTATATTTTCTAACAAAAGCCACCACATGGTAAAATTTTACCAGTCTTTTCTGCGTGCTGCAGTAAATCGCAGTTTTTTTGGAACTAAATAAATGAATTTTGCCAAAATATTTTCAGAGATGATGGACAAGATTATATACAATAATAACTGAATGAAAACCTAATTTTGACCAAAAAGAATTTACATTCAACATATTTTCGAATGTTCTGAATACTGTACATCCCACCATGTTCAAGCGATACAAGTTTTGTTGGATTCAGAGTGAATCTGAACTCTCAAATGAATGGTGAATCAAATGAATTTGATTGAGAGTCAAGCAGTTCAAAGGCAGGCTAAATGGACAATCCGTCATTGTGAAATCCCCCAGAGTCTCTCAACACTTCTTTCTTCTTCTCCTTTTCTTTCAGTGGCTCTTTCTCTCCAGTGACTCAGTGTGTCCCTTTGTGTTAACTCCTAGAGACACAACATGAGCGTGTGTGGCCAAGGACAGTTCAGATGGAGCTCTTTGTTTTCGTCTGTGTGGCCACTTGGTCCTTGCACACCTCATTAGCTGTAACCACCGCTGGTTGCCACAGAAAATGTGTGTCAGTGTGTAAGTGTTGTTCCATTCCCTGATCCTCTGAAATGAGCAGTTTTTGAGGGACTGAGAAAGGGTGGTTAAAAAATAGAGGCCAAGAAACTCTCCTAGAGCTCTGTGCCATTCTCTTCAAGTTCAAACCACAAAATAACATTGTCATGCACACACAAGCACACTGTAGATATTTGGCAGATTGTGAGTGTGTGTGTATGAGCAGTTCCTTGAGGCCCTACCAATTCTTCAGCCACATGGCATTCACGGAAATTTAATATCCTGATGGTGCCTGATGCTGATGTGTCCTGAATTCTGCAATGTTTAGTTGTTTAAACTTTTATTAAAAAATGAACTTGAGTGTGTGGGACTTTGTAGTCATACAATATGAATCACATAACTTGTATTTACAATATTAACTGCTTATTGTAAATGTAGATAAATAAATGTAAATATATTTATTTATCAAATGATTAAAAAAATCACATTTAATAAAACCATACTAAATCATATAATTAATTAATATATAACGCTGCATGTTCCTTGGTGTGGGGGTTATGTAAATTTCAGGGTTTGTGATGTCACTAACCCAGGAAGTAACTAGTTGTAGTCCCTTCAAGTGATTTTTTGTAGGCAATAAACATAATTTTAAGAGACAATATCTCCATTTGCATTGAACTTTCAGCGTCGTAACCTTGTTTATGCTCAAACAGCCACATTACACACTAACTAAAGATTAAAAATTGAAATCACAATCAACCACCTCTTTACTTAAAGCTGTAAATAGACGCTGATGTTGCTGTGTTATTAAAAATATTTTATGTTTCCACTGTGTACTTTCTTGACATGCAGTGGTCACTTTGGTGTTTTTATGCCTTCTGAATAAAGACTTTTAAAGAACAAGGCTTTTGTGCTTTTTTTTTAAACATAATTTAAGCTTGTAATAATGCTGTGATTTGGGACACAAAACATGATTTAAATTCTGCTGGGTCTGTTTTTGGGGCCTTTTTGTAGGCCAAAGATGTCTTGGTGGACCAAGTGATGGTACCCTGTTAAATATTGTGTTAAATTAAGTACATGCTTGACTTATAATATCATGTGCTTAGTACCATAGTAATGTAATACACTCTATATGTTGCTTTTAACATTTTAATGTGAGTTAATAGTTACTTCCAAAAAATAACGACCTGCAGAAGTACTGTACTGGAGACCACCTCTGAAGACCCCTGATCTAATAAATCTCATGCCTAATTAAACAGACCTGTAAATAATCAACTTACAGTCACCTGCAGCTGGAATCTATGGCAGCGTTCATTCCATTACCCAGAGTTCATTGCTGTCCCACATGTTCAATATTAAATGCTCAGTCATTTTTGTTTCCTCATTCACACACACACACTGCAACCCCTAATGAAAGAGCCAGACAAACATCTGTTTTAACAATGAACAGGAGGAAAGATGGGGGAGAATAAAGAAAAGAGAAAGAAAGAGAATGAGGAAATAAAGTGAATCTGGTGTCAGTGGGCAAAAGGTTTGGAAAAGAAACGTGTTTCACTGTTTAACAGACAGTGAGGGACTTGTATCGGTAAAAGATGTGGGGGAAAGAGGGAAAAACTTTAACTAACTTACCTTCCATTTCATGTGTGTGTGTGTGTGTGTGTGTGTGAGATAGAGAGAGTGCAGGACTACACCAACGAGCAGCTGGCATCTGTCTAATTGCCAGCTTTTGATAGCTAATATGAACGTGTCTGTGTGTGTGTGTGTGTGTAATCTTGAGAGTGTCTCTTCAAGAATGATGGTGTGCTTACTCTTCATTTTTATAAATGATATGGCACAGCACATCAAAGGGTTTGGGAACAGATCAAACAAAAGTGAGAGAGAGTGGTTTCAGAGTGGATGAAAAATGAGATGAATGATGAAAGAGAAGTTTCTTCTCTTGGTCACTTCATTTCTGCATAGTTTTAGAGGCTTTACCAAAAAAAGATTTGGTCATTTTTGAACACTGTTCACCAGACCAACCGCGTAATTGTTAAATAGTGGTTTTTAACAGCGGTTTTTACATCAAGTGGTGATCCTGCGTAGGCCCGCCAATAAGCAAACAGAACAACTTTGTAAACATGTAAAAGGCTGCAGATGTATCATGTGCTGTCTTTTATAGTTTGACTGTTTGGTTTGTGTCTTGAATTTGGATGGTTTCATGCTCTGAGCAGCCAACAAATTGTGGTCAACAAGTGTATTTATCATAATTGCATATGAAACAATATTTGATGTAATCTTGCTCATACAGTATTTACTTTTCTGTTTTCATAGTTTGGAGAATAACATGGTGTATGGCTAATTTAGATGGTTTGTACCAATTGGCAAAGGTATTTACACCAAAATATCTTTGATCCAATAGGTGACCTTTGATGTCAACAACATTAGAAATTATTCATTTTCCTAGGTTACTTATATGGTTAGTTGCATTGTAGTTACATTTTATTGTTGTTTTATGTTGGCTGTGATCTCATGCTGTTTACTGGTTGCCAGTACTGTGTCATGTTGGTCTTTGATTGTAACAGAATGATTCACAAGTATAGTTTTACAGTTTGGTCATTTTGACGCAGCATATTAACTACAAATGTGGCAAGGGTCACTTTAAAAATGAACAATGCAATCAGTATTGCCATAGGCCCATCTTGGTGTACTGGTGAAAGGTAATGGCCTTAAAAATCCTGTTTTCACCTAAAATTGAATTATTTGCATTTTATTATTTGCCCACCAGTAAAGAGGCACTGGTTTAGCAGATATGGCAATAGTTCAGAAAAAGAGAAGGCACTTTGAGCTATAAAAATCAGAAAGGGTGAATTCGCAGATGGCCGGATGAAAGGAAGAAACAACAGATTGAGAACAGATTGGGCTGACGGTATGCAATTGCTTTCAGAGCTGTGAATGAACTGTTTGTCTTTTGCATTATTGTAACTGATCTGATACAGATGTATGTGTGGTAAGAGAACAATTAGCAATTCAGTAGATGACAATATGTATGATGATGTCACTGTGATGTAAAAGGTCAGACACTGCTAGTCACACAAATGAGTGGTGGCAGTGAAATATCACACACAGATTTCACTTCCTCCATTCTGTCCCCTAATAAATCAAATTCCCATTTTTCCTCTTTCTTCGTTTTTTCAGTCCATGTCTTTGGCCCCTAAACCTTAATATGCACTCACTTTTAGCAATTTTAGACACTTCTCTTCTTGAAAAAGAATAAAAAATATTGATGACTCATCTTGCACTAATCCAAAACCTAATTGTTTAAATATTTGTTACATTTTCATAGATGTATATACAGTACATTGTAAACGTCGAACATCATTGTGTATTAAATATATACTTTTCAAAATGTACACTTACTGATTCAGTTTCTCAGAATGTACCTTTTCAGATGTCCACCGCATGATTCCTTTACCTTGAGGTTTACTTTGATAATCATTAAAAGCACTAACAGAGTTTATCTACAATTACCAATGCCCTCACACGTGGCTTAAGCATGTGTTTGTGTATGTGGGTGTGTGTGTGAGTCAGTGTGTGTGTGTGTGTGTGTGTGTGTGTGTGTGTGTGTCAGGGAAAAGCCCAATGCTTTAAAGTCTCTCGATTACAGTGTCTGAAAAGAGGGAAGTCCCGATCTTTGAGCAATCTTCTGTAAAACAGCAAATGTGTGTCTTTATACCTGCCATAAAATCTGAGTAGAAATCACAGACAGACATCTGTACAATTATATTGCATGAATATGAAACTATTTCCTGAAAATTATTTTTTCTTTCCATTTCATTCTTACTGAACTATCCTCTCTGTTCTCATTCCACATCTCACATCTCATTATTTTCTCTTTAAATTAACTTTTTCTAACATGGATTGTGTGTTTTTTTATGTATAGTTCCAAACAACCAGCACACATCTGTTACAGAAAAAAACAGACAATTAAGGGCATAAACTACTGGGTACTGTTAATGTGGCTGGTAAATGAAGAAATGGGCTTCAGACCAACTGAAAACACATAAATTAGCGAACTTGGAACTGAATAATGTGACTCATTTTGATTAAATGTATTTTAAATGCCACTTCACATGTATCAACTAAAAGACTCCATTAGTTTTTATTCAGCACATTTTTCTGTTTTCGCGTTTTTGAGCAAGTGGCACAATTAATGTTTTAACATTGGTTAAAATCTCCAAAATCTAAATGTCTGTTGTATTGGCCTTCACAAACTGATGTACGACTTACTGACACAAACACACAAAAAACATTTTGGTTCTGTAAGACTGTTTTATAGTATCTTGCACACAAAGGATGAATTTATTTAATCAAAAATACAGTAAAAGCAGTAATATTGTGAATTATTATTATTATTTATGATAACTGTTTTGTATTTTATTATATATTAAAATATTTTTTTTTGTGATGGCAAAGCTGAATCTTTAGCAGCCATTACTCCAGTCTTCAGTATCAAATGATCTTTCTGAAATCATTCTAATATGCTGATTTTAGGGCTCAAGTTTCTTAATAATTATCACTGTTGAAAACACTCACGCTGCTTGACTTTTTGGTGGAAATGATGAGACTATACATTTTTCAGGATTATTCGTAGAATAGAAAACTCCAAGGAAGGACCTTTTATTTGAAATAGAAATCTTGGAACATTATAAATGTCTTTGCTGTCACTTTTAATCAATGTAGTGCAACCTAATAAAAGTAATTTCTGTCAAAAAAAATAAAAATAATCTTACTGATCTTAAACTTTTGAATCTTAGTGTACCTGACTGTTCTGTTTTTTAGACGTTACAGTTTAATAGCTAACACATGGTTTTTGGAGTCTAATTCTTTCATTCTTTCAAGCTATTTGTTGTGGTGGCAGTGGTTATGGATGGAGACTTTAAGGCCTGACCTCACGGCATGATAAATAATAACAGACTTATACATTAAAACTGAGTGATGCATGCACATGCGCATAGATACACCGTTTCCAAAACACACGCACACACTCCAGCATGCTTCAGCGGAACCTGCTTTTGCCAGAAACCGCTGCGTCCCTCTTCCACTCTTTTTCCACATTCTGATCTCTTCTCTCTCTCTCTCTCTCTCTCATCCTAACTGAGCCAGTAGTGATTGATAAACTGTTTTCAAGGACTCGGCCACGCTGATAGCAAATCTACCACAATGCTTGCAAAGACCTTGAGACGTGTGTATGTGTGTGTGAACACATTCATCAACTTGCTAATGCTCCATGGACCATCCCGTTGTTGTACTTCGTTGGCAGGTAACAAGTCAAATTCTTGCCCCGCATCAACACACACTATGCTTGTGCCCTGGCTGAGACTGTAGGATCAAAACAGGCGGAGCTACATGTCAAAGGTCATCCGGTGGGAACAATACTGATCAGACAGTCGGCGGGAAAGCAATACACACAGAATATAATAATGCTTTCGCTATCTGAAGTGAGAGGGGGCTCAACTCCTCATTTTGAAACAACATCAGAATTCCACTGCGCTTTGTGTGTGCGGAAGACTTTGGCCGGAATGCCTGAATTCCACTCAGTCCATCAGGAATGCTGGCTGAAGCGAATAACAGAGAGAGACAGCGGGATCAAGTAGGGAACATTTTGATTTGATTCAGCTCTCTGACCGGAGGACAGGGTATTAAGTATCATTAATTATCATAATCATCAAGGGATCTGCAGAAAATACCAAATATACTACATCTCTGGTGTGCTATACTATGGCTCCCTGTTCCCTACTTCAACTGCAGCTGCGTTGTTTACGTTTTAAATCTAATAAGTGCATTAATGAAGGAAGTAGATGGCCTGTTCTTATGGTTTAGTTGCAACAGTAAAAGGTATTACAAATATAAAAGCTCTTTATACTTAATAAGTTCAGTCTTGAAGTGATTTATGATGCCACTGAATGTACTACAGTATGTGATCTTACTGGGATTTGTACTAAAGCATGGCATTTCTCCACATCAATATTTCTTCAAATAACATTCACCACTGAATAAATTACAGTAGAAAGACTATGTAAACTTCTGTTGTGTAAGAGATCAGTGACATAAAGGGCTGATCTTGAGTCATTCAATTATAAGCTAGACAAACTTACCCTAGCCTTCAGTTCGCAAACATCTGCGTGGAAAAGCTTTTACATGAGACAGACTTTTTTTTCTGACATTTAAAAAATGTTTATGAAATGATTAAATGGGTTTCATAATCTATTTATTCCCATAATGCAACAATGCAGATTGTTGTGGAAAGAAGAATGAGCGGTCACAAGAAGCCACAAATTACCACACGTGTGAGAATGATATTCTATTTAATTAAGTTTTAGTGCCATATATATTGTTTATGAATTTATTAAACATTTTAAATTAAATCAGTTACCCACGCATGCTTTAGTTGATGAAAACAACATTATATATTGCGAAATGCATGTATATTTACGACATACTGTAGTTATATTGTGTAATATAATTCGAATGTGTAAATGAAAAAGGAAATTATTCTTGGTAATATTCATTCAAATCAAATCTAGCATTAATTCTTGTTTTTATGTTGCCTTTAATGACAGTGAATTGGGGAAAACAAAATCCCTGTGAAGCAAGTAATTTTTGGCTGGTTCAGCTATACACACTAATGTAGAAAAGTGTATTCACAAATAATTGTTTAAATATTAATTAAATTGGACATAAAATATCCACCAATTTTGATTATTCTAACAACAGTTTGAACATAAACATAACATAAATGCATAGCCTATTTATCAGTCATACAAAAGTAAAGTGAGTAAGATATATAATATTAATACAAACTAAATGTGTTTTAAATACACAATGAACTGGTTTATATATTTCTTATCAATAAAAAATTTTTGGCTATTGGATTTTGCTTGTCGATACACGTTTTAACCATGTGTATGTTGCACTTTGGGGGCAATATATATATATATATATATATATATATATTTATATATATATATATATATATATATATATATATATATATATATATATATATATATATATATATATATATATATATATATATATATAAATATATAAATGTGGATTCAGGAATAGGCAATGGAAAGCAATGCCTCTATTAAAAGACAATTGACTCTTAACTAAAAGATGGGACTGCTATTCATTATTTTCAGCATTATGATTCCTCACATTCGTTTTCTACCAGTGGTATGTCTCCTCTTTATAGTGTCTCTGAGGTTAGATGAAGTCATGAAGATGAGGAGTAATGGCTGTGTGGAGTAACAGTGCTGATGTGGTAGCAGAGGTCACAGGTTTAATCTCCAGTTGGGGCAACCCATGAAATGAACGCTTACCAAGATGCCCATCATGTTCTGTCACCGCAGTGCCCTTGAGCGAGCCTCTTAACTCATGGTTGTACAGGAATACTCGCGTAATTACAGGAACCTGTTCTTATTGTAGGCTTTCTGGAAGATAAAAGGAAGCGATCTTGACTTGGGAATTTAATGCAAGGTTGGACCACTCAGTTATGAGCCAGGTTAAATGAACACACATTATTTTGTGATTGTGTAATTGTGTGTGTGTTTAGTTCATTTAGGGTGGTCCTCTCACAGCACCAGTCCTATTTCTTGATTTGTTTCTCCACCTGGACTATTCAGGCCTACAGTACACACGCACACACAAATGAATGTAGCCTGGAGGGACCATGTCTGTGTGTATGTATGTGTTCTCCATCATCTTTCAGCTGAGAGGAAGAGAAGCCGAAAAGTGGGAGAGTAGCAGGTGAAAATGTGTGTGTACAGTATGTGCTTGTTTTCATTTACACTCAGGTTTTGAAAGGGGGTTTTCAAAGTGATGCCATAGAAGAACTATTTTGAGTTCTTAAAAGAAACTTTAAGTGAAAAGAATATTTAGCTTTTAGTGTGAAGATCATTTTAATAATCTTAATAACCCTTTTTCACTATAAATAACCTTTTGTGTAATGGAAAAGTTCTATGGATTTTAAATGTTCTTCATAGAACCAACAACATCAGTATCAAACCTTTTTGAAGAGTGTGTGTAAGGGCATAGTAACCACTGTCACCCCATTTCTACACAAAATCAGCCTAAACCCTATTTACTATCTTCATTTATTTTCTCTTTTTAATTTTATAATTCCTTACAATTATATAGCGCTTTTCTAGACACTCAAAGCGCTTACATAGTCAGGGGATATCTCCTAACTTTTTGCTATGTGGACTAATCGATAATATTTGGCAGTAGCCAAATTGTTTCAGTAAACTCGCATTTAGTCCTGATAAAGTAAAGTCCTCTCTGCTCTTTTTTGTTTTATTGAATTTTCAGTTTCATTCTGAAATATATCAAGTAAAATCGGTTGTGACTGAGTATTTCACTTTGGGTTGAATCATTTCTGTTACTTTATTCATTATTTTTCTTGCTTAAGATATCCAGTTACATTTTAAATCATTCTCACACCTGTTCGTGTGTGCTGTTGTCTGTTTCTCTGTGTGTGTGAAGCAAATGGAAAACAAAGGTTTACATTATATGCTGCTGACGACACCAGGTCTCCGTGACTGCTTATGGTAAGTATCATGTAACATGGACCAGATCTCTCTCTCTTTCTGTTTCACTTCCTCTATCTCCCTCTCACAATGAAACTTGTTACACAATCTCTGATTATTGTTGTTTCAGGTACCAAACGCCTAGAAACATATGGTCTAGTGTGTTTGCGAAACAGAAGGAGGGAAAGAGAATAAAATGTAAGTGTGTTTTAGAGCTTGATGGAATCATATTTGCTGACTGTTGCCCTCTAGAGTGTCTCATCGGTGCCATAATGACGCCGCTCAGTCCAAAGTGTGTAGTGCAGCACACACTGAGCTTCTAGTGATTGTTAGATTTTAAGATACATTTCATGGATACACTGTTTTAAATGTAGAGGCGAAGGGATAGTTCACCTAAAAATGAAAAACCCTATTTTCGGAACATAAAATGAGGGACTGAAAAAATGTACTAGTTGTTCTTTTTCTTGCAGTTGAAATGAATGGGAACTGGATTTTCAAGCATCACTAAAGTGATTCATATGATGTGTGCACTATACTTCATCATCTGAGGTAGTACTATAGCTTTTTTTTTTTTTTTTACAAACCACAATTAGAATTTTTATTTACTGACTTTTTTCTTCCAGTGAGCTGTTGACCACTGTGACCAGATCACTGAAGTTGAGAACCGTATCAGTCCATCTGTGTGGGCGAATAATTTCGGTTGAGAATTGGATAATCTGACTCATTCATGAATCAGACATTGCTAATTTCTTATGAACTCTGATAGAAGATGCTCCGTGAATAGTAACTTTTCAGGCAGCTCCTCAATCAAACCTTTCAGAAGACTTGAAATGCTAGAAACTTTTTACATTTTTTCTTTGTTCCACAGAAGAAAGAAAGTCGTACGGGTTTGGAACGACTAAGGAAGACTTAATCTTTTGGTGAGCTATCTCTTTAATAATTTACCTCATTACACTCCTAAGGTGAGCTAAAGTTGCACTGGAGTCCGTAGGAACTCATCCAAAACTAATTAAAACATTCCACTATAACAAAACACTTATCTGATAGTACATATCCCAGTATTCACGAGAGAGAGAGAGACTTTTACCTCTGACCAGTCTCCACCCATAATAGCCTGCCATCCAGGAGGGAGTGGCTGACCGAGGGAGGGGAAAGAGAGAGAGAGGGAGAGGGGGAAAGCTGGAGAGCTCTGCGGTAGCAGTCAGCGCAAGAACCAAAGCAGAGAAAGACTGGGAAAAAGAAGGTAGATAGAGAAAGAAAGAAACAGTGGAATTAGGAGCAAAGAAATAAATTAAAGAAGAAAAAGAGAGAGAAGTCCTGTCCTTTCAGACCTGGACAGAAGAGACTGAGAGAGAGGGAAAAAAGACAGACACATTAATTAGAAGTAGTCTTGGACTTCACATTGGAGACACATGTCCATGCGAGGAGTGTTGCTGCTGCTGTGATCTGTCATTCCTCCTCCCCAGAGTGTGTGTGTGTGTGTGTGTGAGCCTGTCGTTCCTCTGGAGTCTACGGGACCATGGCACCTGTCAGGAACGGATGAACTTCAGGCTTAAAGGACTCGCGGGGGGAAAAGAAAGAGAAAAAAGCTGAAAGAGTAAAAGGTAAGTTAGTTTCTCTTCTAACAATTTTATAGCAATGCTGTGTTTGTATATAGGAGTGTGTGTGAATGCCTTATTTTCCCTTTTTAATTTGGAATTAGTGTGGATTCATTTGTACTAATCAGCATTTAAATATTTTGATATTTACGAGAATGCTTTAAATAAAAGCCAAACAAATAGTTGAAAAAGTGAGAGAGTGTACATGAGGTAGGGAGCCCTCCAATGCGACAAGCTGTTCATCCTCTTTGTGCATGGTGTGTATTTAACATATCCTGCAGTATGTGAATGAATGAAACACTGTGTTTCTAGAGCAAATACTATAGATGAGTATGAGATCTTGTGGATAAATCAAGGGTTGGTATCTTGGTACAGTTATGAACAGACATTTAGATTGCTTGTATCTTTGTATATGTGTGGACTGGCCTATCTGGACTGGGTTTTCTTAATATAGGATGATATTAAAAGATTAAATGGTCTGTGAATAAGGGAAGGAGAGAGTGACAGATAAAGAATGGAAGAGTGATAGGGAAAGACGTGTTCATTCTGTAAGTGTGTGTCTGCTGAAATATTTACCCTGGTGCAACTCTGACTGTTCCTGTGTTGCTCATGGGATGATGTTCCTTGGTTCACACAAAGAGCAAAAGACTGTTATCATCACTCCACCATCAACATTTTATGATTTTTATATTCTCTACCCCAAAACCATCACAGATTAATGAAAAGATGACAAGATGAGAGTGTATAGACACACAAACTAAAAATGTAGTTCTTTCTGAGTGGAAATGTATGATAGACTTCTATTAATTGTTCTTTAAACCTATTTCCATAGACTTTTTAAAAACAATTAAGCAGATTTATAAAAAAACGTACCCCCCCCCCCCCCCCAAACACACACACACACCCCTATATATCAGTATCTCTCTGTTTATTTATTTATGCCTTAGGGTTATAGATTAACTGTACAATACAAATACATTTATTTGTCACACGGTTAGTTTTCAAACCAAGAACATCCGAAAAGTCCCAAAAGAGTGAGTTTGTCAGAATTTGCCCCCAAACTATAGTGAAGAATGCATACAAACATAATCCATACCATGCACTACCCAAAACAGTAATTAGACAAACACTCACATACCTACCCTCAGTCACACACAGACCCTCCACACATGTGTTCACACAGAAACACTGTGTGTTTTTGGTCAGCTGTGTTTTTGATGAGGAGAAGAATGTTGTGTTGTTTTAGTGGCGACTCTGGGCGGGCATTGTGTGTGTGTGTGTGTGTGTGCTTGATGAAATTACACACAACCAAAAGATCCCAGAATCTCCTTTAATGTGCATCTGACTTTCTTATTTCTTTCTGGCTCCTTGATTCCTGCTCTCAGGATTAGGGGGTGGGTAGAGAGTAAGTAAGAGAGACTGAGAGTGAGATGGCTTTTAGCCCGGTGCCTCAGCCGGTGTGGAACGTTAATTGAGCTGCTCCCATAGGGGGGTATCAGACCCCAGATTAATTTGGCTCCCCCTCCTCATGCACACACACACACTCATGCTTTCACACTCACACAATCTCACACTCTCTTTCAGGGCCCTTTATATCCATCTATTAGACCACAGTTGTCAGATGTCCTGTCACTGCTGGAGTTTCTATTCCGATAGGAGATTGCGGGTGGGTGTGGCGGGTGTCTCTTTGGTGGGGTTATTGATTGTTTTGTGGAGTGTCGTACTACTTAACTGTGGTGGGACCTGTAGGCCGGGACTCATTAGGTTGAATACATTCTGGGTTCCCAAGTAAAGGAAAGCCATGGAAAACATATCAGGAATCTTCTAGTTGTGTTCCCCAGGCCTGAAAAAGTCATCTACATTTAATACATCATAAAAAATTCTGAAAACATTTATTTTATATTTAACTTTAAAATATTACCTCAGGTAGATATTTCTTTTGTTTAGAATTAAACTTGATAACAAGCCATTGTGATGCCCAGTTTGTAGGCAAATCACTTTAATTGAATCAGTTTACTAAATTATTCATTAATTAATCATTCTGAAGCAAAATGACTTTGATGTAATCACAGACACCTGAGAAGGATGTGGAAAAGTGGGTCAAAAAGTGTGGGAGCCCTAAAATATCATTAGAGTGTCAAACTTCAGGATATTTCTGGTAGATGAAGCAACCTCACAAAATAATTTCGAACTTCCTTTAAATAGTGTTGTTACATAATCTTTTCTCCATTGTTGCACTATCATGAAAGTTACAGGCAGATGAAGACATTTTAAATACTCTGAGTTTCTTTTTTTGTGGTTGAGGAGACTGGGTTTGTGCCTGGAGCATTGTCTCTAGAACAGCAATGTGACTCGGTGACTCTTAATATATCATTTTGAGGTGTTCAAATGAAGATGTGAAAGTTGATTAGATCCTCACATCCTTCCTCACGTGTTCAGATACTGTACAAGGATGCTATTGAAAGGAGTCTTGCGGCCTAAATCCAGATGTAAAGTGGCAGATGGTCATTGTGTAGTGGAAGGATAGAAGAGCGATTTGACTGCTCGTGTTTCTGAGATGTTCAGGATTATGTGAACTCTCTCCTCTTGAGTGTTTGCTAGAAACATCATGCAGATAACTGCAGCCACTCTCCAGAAGTATGTTCCAAAAATATAAATCTAACATGGTCCCCCCTGTCTCTTTCTGGGCTTGATGAGCATAGATTTAAGACATGTCTTTCTGAAATCTATCAGAAAGTTATAACTCAACAACAAAGTTGACTGTTCTGAAATTAATTGATTGAAAATAATTAGGAAATAATTATGAATTATATTATTTCAAGAAACTGTTGGCAGGTTGACCAATAGATCTATGAATATCCATTTTGAATACAGTGCTGTACTATAGTGTTGTAATTGCTAAATAAATTTTTTACATTTAAAATAGTTGTTTTTTTATTTATTTATTTTAGACAAAACAGTGTAGAATATAAAATTGTCCATTTATTACTTACTGGCAATTAACAGTTTATGTTCCACAGTTGTAATATTTATATATGCAAATTAGGCTACTGATATAACTGTAGTGATCATCTCTTTTGCAAAAGACTGTACAATTTAATAATGTAATATTATAAAAAAATAATAAAAATACTAATTTCTTGATGTGTAATTATTTTAAAAGAGAAAAATACTGAGTGCACTTTAAATGTGTATTGTTTACCGTAGTCTATTCACACATACTGAATAATTATAATAATAATTATAATTATAATTACATACATAACATAATAATACATAATTGTGTTCCTGTAGCTCAATTGGTAAGAGATTGGGGGTTCGATTCCCCGGGAACACATGATGGGTAAAAATGTATAACCTTAATACACTGTAAGTCGCTTTGGATAAAAGCATCTGCTAAATGCATAAATTTAAATTTAATTTAATACTGTAACACCACTGCAGTTACACATCATAAGCGGTTATGTAAACTTGTACAGTCTTTTCAAGTCTGAATTAATCTTTCATTGTAGCTTGAGCAAGAACAAAGAACTGGTTTGGTATACAGCTTGCAGAAGTTAACAATAAAATATCATTATTATACTATATTTATATATAGAATACTATATAATACTTGTTATGTTGAGTGTGTGTGACTTTCTTGAGAATGTCTGTCTGGAGTTTTTAGAGGATATGAAGATGGTGAAAGAAGAACAGGATCGAGTCAAAAGTGCAAAAATGTTGAACAGGTCAGTTTACTGAAGGTGGGACAACATACTTACTCTGGAGGGAGAGGGGAAGATGAACAGATAAGGACAGAAGGATAAATCAGAAAGCAATAGAGAGCAGTGAAAAAGGTGTTGATTTTTTGTTATAATAATGTAGCAAATGATGTGTGTATGTTTGTGCACACTTGTACAGGTGTGTGTGTGTGTGTGTGTGAGAGAGAGAGGGGGAGAGAGAGGTGTAAGTTGTTTTTATGACGCAAGTATGTGTGCATGTGCTGATTAAGGTCATTGTGATGGTCTTTTGTGCTGCTGTTGCCACATTTCACTTCTCACATACACAAACATTCCCTATACACACAATATACACATTTTCACCAGACTGCTTTTCAAATAATTTGGGTCAGGAAGATGTTTTTGAAGTCTCCTATGCTCACAAAGGCTGCAATTATTTGATCCAAAATACAGTAAAAAAAAAAAATAAATAAATAAAATATTGTGAACTATTAATACAATTTAAAATACGTTTCCTTTTTTAATATGTTGTATTTAAAATGTAATTTATTATTGTGATGGCAAAGCTGAATATTCAGCAGCCATTACTCCTGTCTTTAGAAATCAGTGTTGATAATATAAACCTTAAGTATAATCAGACACAGACCTGTTGATATCAGTAGATTTAAAGAAGATTTATGAGCCTTTCAAACAATGAAGATCACTTCAAATGTCCCTTTTATAACATGTTTCACTATATTTTGTCTTTTATATTTCATCAAATATTTAATCCGCAAAAGTACAGTCAAACTTGTGCACACACAAATTTAGATAGACTATATAGATAACACACTGAGCTTGATAAACGCTTCTCAGATAAATGTGTTTTTGATAAAGTATTTTTTCCATCACTATATGTTTATTTTTAAGTAAGGGCTATAGAGGTATGATGTCATTAGACAGTGCCCGCAGATGTGTGTGTGTGTGTGTGTGTGTGTGTTCATATGGGTCTGAAAGATGACAAAACATTGCTGCTTGATTAAAAAGAGGGAGGCATTCCTGAACACATGCTTTTAAACCAGGGAGTGTGTTTGTTTGTGTTGGGCATGTGAGTGTGTATGTCTGTTGTTACTGTACGTGGCCATGATTAAAGAGTGAACAGATAAATCATGACGACCTGCAAGTTGTAGATTGTGCTGGAGAGATACACAAATGAGTTATGTCTGGTATTTTATAAAAATGAATGAATGAATGAATTATTTAATTAATTAATGAAAATAGTTTTTCCACAAATTCAAAATAATAAATAATGGAAGCTTTACGGAATGGGAATTGTTGAGAGGCATCGAAACTAAATGGGAAACTTTCCTCAGTATAATTTTCTACTAACTTCCCAAACTGTTTGTCATTCACTTTCAGCCACACTAGAGCTCTAGGAACTGATTGTAATAGGGGAAGGAATACAGCGTGACACCTTTGTAAAAAGGTCCGAATGACTGTGTGACACTGATAGATTTCCCCTTTAATAGAACCAGACTGAGTGTAACTGGACAGACAGACAGGTTCAAATCCATCGGCTAAAGATCTCACTATATATATAGAAAGAGAGAGAGCGACAGTCAGAGAGAAAAAGAAAGAACGATACATTAAAAAGGCATTAAGGATTATGGGTAATGGAGCAGGCCCGTCAGTGTGGATTAGCTAATGCTCATCAGAGAGTAGAAGTGTGTGTGTGTGTGTGTGTGTGTGTGTGTGTAGAAATGTGTGCACGAAAGGGGGAGAATGTGTCCCTATATACACCCCTCAGTAGTATGCTGCTCATGTCTGTGTGTGTGTGGTTAGGTTGCATCCTAGCTCATTACCCCGTAGTGGTCGACTAAAGTGTGTGTTCAGCAGCAGCTTTTAAATAATGAAAGAAGATAGAAGATATCGGACGTGCACGGATAGCAGTTTGTGTGTGTGTGTGTGTGTGTGTGTGTGTGTGTGTTTGAAAAATAGAGTCTCAGGATGAGGAGAGATGGGGGTGGGTTGCAGATTTGGATTTGATGCCCACAAACCCCTAACAAGCTACCTGCTTGAGTGTGTGAGAGTGTGTGTGTGCATGTGTATGTGAGTAAGAGAGAAAATAATCCTCTCTTAGCAAACTTATTTGATTTCATAAGTGGAACAACACTCTTCTGCATTGGACATATTTACATACTGCAGAACCGCCACAGGAGAAACTACTGATCAAGTGAAATATAATGACTGTGTGTGTGTGTGTGTGTGTGTGTGTGTGTGTGTGTGTGTGGTGTTGAAGGTCCATTCCCTTTGAGATTCTACCCACTAGCACTCTCAGCCATAGTAAATCAATACCTGTCAATCACATGCACACTCACATTCACACTCACACACACACACACCTGGCTGCTGTACACACCCTCAATGGTTATTTGCCCTAGGGCACCTCGCAGCAGATAGTGGGGCAGTTTTGTCTGTGTATGTGTGTGGAGATGAGAAATGTGGAATTCTTTGGTTTCTTTATTCCTGTGTGGTTTATTAGTAGTTAGATTGATTCTCTAATTAGTCAAATAGTGATTAGCACTAGCAATTCTCACACGTTTCCATTAACAAGGACACCTTGTGGATTGGATGTCAGCTGGTATTGACCTTTCTTGAACATGCAGCGAATTGTATGTATGTGTGTGTGTGTGTGTGTGTGTGTGTGTGTGTGTGTGTGTGGGAGACGAGACGAGAGCTCAGTGGAGACAATGACCAGAATTCCTGCTTGCATTCCTTTGGAAACTACACTCACACAATGTATTTTAGACTTGAACAGCGTGAAATATCTTTATTTGTTTTGCTTTTATTTATTTTGTCTTATTTTATTTTGTAATATATATATATATATATAGAGAGAGAGAGAGAATGAGAAAGAGATTTATTGAATTATTAGTAATAGTCGATAATGTAAATAAGTGTTAATAAAGGATAAAGAGTTTCTGTCGTTTTAATCACATTGTATATTAAATACATTTATTTTTAACTAACCTAATAGTTAATAGTTCATCATTTACGCAACTTCCTGTCATTCCAAACCCCATATGAAAGAGGAATTTGAACTAGTCATGGTCACCATTCACTTTCATTCTCTGGAAAAGAGTGACTTGGTCTATGCAAGAAAGAAATTCATGCACGTTTGGAATAAAAAGTAAATGGTGACAATACAGTCAGGGTCCATAAATATTTCTTACTGGCCTTGTACTTAGTGATGTATTCCAAAGTTTTTATGACAATGGAAAATGGAATAGCTTTTTTTGCTTGTATATTTTATCTCTGTCTTCCAGCATCATAAATGAGATGAGCAGTCTCTGTGAAACTGCACCTGTTACAAAAATTTAAAACCATTTTAGTGGTTTTACATCTGGAGTATTTCACATGTGTCACCACCTGGAATTCTGGAGGAAATACATCCAAGATAAAACCCTCATTGTACATTTTCCACTGGGCTATACATTTTTCAATTTCAAGTCAATTTCAAAATAAATCTTTAATTTCAAGTCTCTTTATTCCATATGGCAATGTACATCCAAATGATTGTTGGAAAAGAAAAAATGTAGGGCCGGGACTTGGTTTTTTGATGGTTGTTGATAGGATGGAGGCATATCTGAATGAAAATGTGCAGTAAAGTACGAGATTTAAGTGAACTTAAAGTGGTCCTGCATACATCATTTCACCGGAACTAGTTATGATTTTGATTAAAATGACAAAATCACATGGATGAATTGGTCACAATAAGATTATTAAGATGCACTTAGAAAATAGATTCTTCAAAATAGAAAATAATCCCTTGTATTACTTCAGTTAGTGTCACACTGTCATACTTATAATTCCATTTCAATAACATATTAGTTTATATATTACTATAGAATAACACTTTATTTATTCACCACAGCCATTTGTTTCTTTCTTTATAGGCCATTTGTTCTGTGTGAAATCGCGTTTGTTCAGTTCTCCTGCAGCTGCACTCATTACTGAATTAAATGAAACATTCACCAAACTCAACACAAAGTCTTAAGTGTGCACACACACACACACACGAGGCTGGAGCCTGTGCTGTCTGTGTAGATCTGCTTATCCACGTTTATAGTAGTTACTTGACATTTGTCTTGCCATATGTCTTTAAAGCCTGCTGTTCAGTGTTCATAGTGTTTCTGTTTGCATACGAGCTTCTTTTTGTGTGTGTTATTCAATTGTGTGTGGGTGTACAAGATAAAGATGGAGTATATGAAAGCATATTCCCTCTGGTTTGTTATAGAGGGTTCTTTATGAAGTTACTCTGTGGATTTTGCATCTGTAAATCTAATAAAGAGCATCTTTGTATAGCATTTTTTATAGTTTGCAGGCCATTAAATAATTTGTTCCACTACATATAACCAATTCAGGTTTCCCAGGCGTCATTTAGAGGTGATTTTAGAAGTTTTATCTTTCTCTCAGTCTGTCTGTCTGACTATTTTTGGCTCCAGATGAGGAGAAAATTGTCTTTTTGTTCGATCAAAAATGAATTGCAGAGGAGTAGATGCTTTTTAATGCTGTGTGTGAGAGATTTTTCCCTTGACCTGTTAAATACATCTTGCTCTGTTTCTTTCTAAGGGTGATTTCCCAGATGGGTGGTTCTTTGGAAACCATAAATGGCCCACCTGCATGGTCCAATCACAGTTTTAACTGACACCTGAGAAACAAGGTGTGTGTGTAAAACCCATCTATCATCTTTTACTGCGGCCCCTGCCTTTCAATTACACTCTAATAGAGGGGATTTCTGCCTCTTTTGAGACAGCTCATCCAGAGGAAGTGTGTATATGTGTGTGTGTGCAACAGAAAGAAGGACAGATAGAGTGAGAGTCAAACTTTAAAATGTAGCAAAACTGCAGTAAAACTGACAAGGGATTAAATGTAAAGTGATAAAGGTATTATACAGTGGAGAAAAGCTACAGTGCATATGTGTGTGTGTGTGTGTGTGTGTGTGTGTGTGTGTTGGTCCCATTGGGTTAGTCTGGAACTGACACCCAGAGACTCGTGGGTCGAAGGCTCAAAACTCCAGCAGTGATCCGCCACTCTTATCCCATCACATTCCCAGCAGAATCAGTCAAGCTGCTGATAATCTCTCACCATCCCTCATGAATAATGTTACCGCTGTCTGTGTGTGTATGTGTGTGATCATTAGTATCATACCAGAGGCCTTGACAGCTTCCTGACGGTATGCTGTGACACACTCGCACACACTGTCTCTTCATCCAGTCTCCAGAATCTCTTCTGACAGCTCTTACTGGGAACAGATCTTCAGCCGCGGCAGGGATTCAGGGGCTGTGTGTGAAGGAAGGGAGAGGAGCGGGAAGGAGAGCAGAAGACTTGTCAAAGTGTTTTCCAAATCCACTTCCACTTCCATCCAAATAAGTGTGACCTCCACTTCTCCTAGACAAAACAGAGAGGGAAGAAAAAAAGCACGGTGAACAAAAAGAAAAGGTCGAAGTCATGTTAATCAGTGCCATTTTACTTGTAAAGCACCTGTCAGTCATCTATAATCTTACCTGGGGGTGGGGCTAGGGATTGACCCCATCAGTGTGTGTGGGGGGGGTTATGTAGAATTTCCCACAGGGTACACTTTACTGCTGTTTTAGGTCATGGAAAATATCCAGACGGAAGTGCTACATTGGTCTCATGAGAAAACGCTGTGTGTGTGGTGCAAAAGAGCTGGAACAGATATGTGTAAAACTTATGATGATGGATTGAGTTTTTAAATGATTTGTGTTCTAGAAATAAGTGTGTGTGTATGTATTTAGCTACTTTGATTAGGGGTCTTGAACCTTTTCAAGCCAGAACCCCTTAGTGGACAGAGAAATGGAGCAGAGACCATTACATATTTTATAAAACACTTTGTTATAGGGACTAATTGTCACTATTTGCTTATAAGCTTATAAGCATATGCCCATTTTAAACATGTTGGCTGTTTATGAGTACGTACAAAGCACATATTCTGCATGATCATATTCTACATACCTAATCTTTTTTAAATGTTAACTTTTTTTTTTACATTTTCTATTTTTAACACATATTTTCTTTTTCTTTTTTTCGCAAAACAAATTATATATATTTGGATAGTTAACAGTTCAGCTTAATTTAAAATACTTGCAATATAACTTCAGATTCTGCTAAAGACAAAAAAAATAGATACATTTTACCAGAAATAAATGGACATCCGTGAGTGTCATTTTTTGGATTTATTTTTTATTCTTAAATTGCATAATAGTTCTATGTGCTAGGATCTAGAGTTACTTATGGTATTTAATTTGATTTAAATAAACATGTTTGTGATAAGTTGTAGATCGCTAAGTAACTGTCTGTCTGTCTGTGTGTGTGTGTGTTTGTGTGTGTGTGTGTTTGTGTGTGTGTGTAAGATTGTGTGTGTGAATTGTGTTACCTTGTTGCCCACTTCAAAGCCACGGAGGATTATGGGTGAAAGGATTTAACTTTATGATGGTTTGACCCTGGGAGAGATAAAGGGGGAGAGAAAAAGTAAGAGATTGAAATAGTGAGACTATGTATAATATTCAGTTTGAGAAGCATGTGGAATGTGTGCAGACCCAAATCACAGGTTCGGAGGGGAAGTTTTATAAATGTCAGAGGAGAGTGTGTGAAGAAAAACAGAACCATGTGAAACAAAACTCTTAAACCAAGGCTGTGATTAGGAGCGTGTAATTTTCACCTTCTGATTGCTGGTGAGCCTTTAGCCTAAATTAGCACATTTAACTGTCAGCTAGGTGAGTTATGACATCCTCAGTCACTAAACTTTAAGACAATTACTGGCTAGTCAGATTTGAGTATTATAGTCAGAACTGAGTAGGTGACACTGCGATGTCACTGTGGTAATAATCACCATGTTAGTTGTGGAATTAGTTTTATGTCATGTTGCTGTGTGGACCACAGTCATGGTGATTAGCTACGGGTCTTACAACTCGAGGAACACTGACCCAGAATCCAACACTGGCACAAGGACATCAGTCCATCTCAGGCCCACACACACATACACAGCGCACAACCTCGCACGCTTACTGTCCACATCATTCTGATGCTCTTTTCAAGTTTATGGGTCTTTCTTCGAGTTTTGGTAAATTTTTTGTCATATACATTTACGTTTAGACATTTAGAAGACACTTTTATCTAAAGCAACTCACAAATGAGGACAAAAGAGGCAATCAAAAACAACAAGAGAGCAATAATAAAATCTCTGGTAGCTTAATGCAGTACACGTATAGCAAGGTGTTTTTTATATATAATAAATAAAAAGAAAACAAGTAGATAGAATTGAAACAGAAATAGAGAAATATAATACAGAAAGATAGTGTTGGTCTTTAAAAGAAAGAAAGAAAGAAAACAAGATGCAGAAGTTGGAAATGTTCAGTGGATAAATTAAATCAAGTAGTGAAAATGTGAAAAGTGTGTTTTAAGAGATTTTATTTTATAGTCCACAGAGGGAAAAGTGCCTGTACGCTGCAGCTGAAATTGCCTCACTTTCTGCATTACATAAGAGAAAAGAGCTCACAGAAAGAACCTAACAAGCAGTGAATCTCAAGTGAATGTGTAAGTGTGTGTTATTGACGTCAGCTGCTCATGCTGACGTAATGCTCATTTGTTGTAGTCGTGGGATGTTGCAGTAAGGGACAAGAGTTTACAACTTTCTGAACGTCTGTGTCCTCTATTCAACATTTATTAGAGTAACACCCCTCATTTATTGCCAAACATATTGAAATGACATCTTGTGTTGTTTTACAGGGTACTTTCTGATTAAACCGCAGTAAAATCTCCCCACTCTATTGGCTCTTTTACACTGCTGATCCTACGAACTCTACACCAGAAACAACACATTAACAGTACACACACATCTGTAGTCTTTGAGTACGGTATCGGAGTACCTCTTGAACTCAAGGGGTGTAAAGTGTTTAATAGACTTTAAAGATTATATAGTCACACACACATCAAATACCCAGCGTTACCATGGTAATCAGAAAACCAGACTGGGGTTAAGGAGCACTATTATCTGGGACACAGAGAGAGAAAAAGAGAGAATACCTCTTTTTGTCCTTTAAGTCCTCAACCCTTCAGAAGTGTTTGCACCGAGCCCCGCAACCATGGATCCTTGCCAAACACAAAAAGTGTGTGTGTGTGTGTGTGTTGGTATTATGGTATTGTACAAAACATTACAATTATCCTTTGAAGAGTGAGGCTCTATATATTGTTTAAAATAGTAATCCTAAATTTATATATATATATATATATATATATATATATATATATATATATATATATATATATATATATATATATATATATATATATATATATATATATATATATTTTTTCTCTTGAAAAAAATAAAAAAGGTAGTGCATGGTTGCCAGGGTGTTGCTATGTAGTTACTAAAGCGTGGGTTTGTAGTGTATTGTTTGCTACGCTGATGCAAGGGCATTTATAAGTGGTTGTGGGTGGTTTCATACAATTGCAAGAAAGTTTCCTTTAGATGGTTTTCTATGTAGTTTCTTGAGTGTTCTAGGAGGCTGCCAGGGTGTTGCTATGCAGTTACAGTACTAAAGTGTGTTTGGAGTGTGATGCAGTTGCAGAGGTTCTCTTTAATAAGGCATTAAAGTGATTCTGGGTAGATGCTAAGGTGTTCTGCATGGGTGCACAAGCTTTTCTAGGTGGTTTCTACAGCAAAGTTGGGTGTCGAAGTAATACTTATGGTTACTATTTTAACTAACCAATTCTAAGTGTGAACAATACTAATATCGATGGTAGTCAGACTTACACATTCAGCATGAGGAAGTGCTCGGAATCAGACAACATCTCACCATCTAAACCCCTTTCTCTCCTAAACTCTCTTTCTGTATCCAGCTTTCCTCTTTTTGCGTCTAATTTAAAGTTCATTCTATCTATCTTTCTGACAGAATTCCTGTGTGAGAGAGCTTTGTACTAGTGTGTATTATTCTAAATAGACTGAGGGCTTGTGGCTGACCTGGGAGACCACTGCAGTCACACACACACACACACATGCTGAAACTTGCCGTTTCTCTTCTGACAGGTCTAAGAGCTGCCAAATTAATTCTCTGGACTCCATTTGAAGGGATTTGTGTCTGTCTTTGTTATGTGTACACAAAGTTTTATTTCAAAGAGTGTAGTAGTTGATCTAAAGCAAGAGAGTTTGGGGCAGATTTATGTTCACATATGTGCCTAAGAGAGAGAGAGAGAGAGAGAGAGAGAGAGACAGGGAGACTACAGAGAGGAGAGGAACTCGTGTTAGTGTGCCAACGTGCCCTTGTTGGACCTACAAAGCCGAAACACAGAAGAAAAGTCAGCAAGGTTGGGTGTTTCTTTTCAGTACAAGGACTGAAAATGCTTAACAAAGAATGACAATTCTAGTACGTCTCTCCTAAAAAAGTTAGGTTACCTGGATTTTATTAAGGAATAATTCACCTGAAAACAAAAAGTCTATTATCGATTACTCATGTTGTCATTACAAAATACATGGGTTGCTTTCCCCAAAAAATCTGAAATTTTGAGTAATTTCTTAGACGCATTTTTCCAAACAATTAATCTCCGATACTGGAGCTTTTAAGCTAAGGACTAAGAATTTAAAGCACCATGTAAGAATCATTTCCTGTTGACTGTAAAGCTGCTCAGTATGATTATAAAATCAGTATTGTACAAAGTGCTATATAAAAAGGTGACGGTAATGAAATCAGTTCATCCAACTTGTGGACTGTATTCCAAATCACCATACAATAATTTAATGTGAGAGCAGGCCAAAATTCACTTAACGTCATTCACTGATATTTGAATAATTCAGCTGTTAAGACAGTAAATGAATCAGACATCTCGACTTTTCTCATGAACTCTCATGAGGTCGTACAGGTTTTGAACAGCACGAGGGTGAGATATTGTTGGCAGAATTGATCTTTTTTGTGTGAAGTACCCCTTTATTTCCCCCTGCATGTGAGCGAAGGCCTGTCCTCATGCGTTTCAATCTTTCTTTTCTCTTTCGCTCCCTTACTGGAGGTCCTGACAGTTGGTCTCAGTCCAGAGGAGCCGCTCAGCAGAACAATCGACTCCTTTCTCCCCTTCTCTTTCACTCGTTCTCTCTCTTCAGGATCTCGCTCGCACCCAGAGGCTTATAACACAGTTACCTCCTTCTCTTTCTCTCTCTCTCTCTCTCGTTTGGTTTGGTTTGTTTTGTCTGGTGTTGTCATTGTGGCATTGAGGTCTTGAGGTTAATTATTGTTTGTTTATTTGGGACTCAGCAGCATTTAGTCTGGTTTTTAGGCCTGTGGAGGAGTCTTCCTCTGTGTGTGTGTGTGTGTGTGTGTGTGTGTGTGTGTGAACGTGTCCTGCTCCAGCCTTGGCTGTAATGATGATGTACGATTTGCTGCGTTGGCACAGCCTCTTTGCTTAAAGAGATGTGAAGGGCGCTGGGATGCACTTTTCTGCTGTACTCTTGTATAAATCTCCCAGGATGGGGGGTGTGAACCTCGCTGGATGTACTTGAATACGTGTGTGTGTGTGTGTGTCTCTCTCTCACACACACGGTCCTGCAGTAGCTCATATTAACAGTGTTTATAGTAAATTAGCACAGCTAATCAGTGTGACAGCGCTAAAGACAGAGGGACTGTGTGTGTGTGTGTGTGTGTGTGTGCATGTTTTATTATGAGACTTCTGCTGTCTGCCAGTGTGAATAGTTCCATTATTCACAGAAACAGAAAAAGAGGAAAAAAGAGCAAAGGACTTTTATATGTGGTTTAGGATGCTGCTATGTTTGTTACTCTGTCTAAAATAAATACAAAAATCAAGACGCTGGGGGGATAGTCGAGTTTTTCAGGATTGTGTACATTTTAGCAGTGCTGTAAAACTGTGTGTGTGTGTGGGGGGGGTGAAATCTATATTCAGTGGAGTCAGTAGGTCTCCTCTCTTCTTGGTTATGCTCACTAACACTTATTAAAATTCAACACTGCAGCAAATGGATATGTAAAGTATTGGTGTGTCTTGCTAAAGGGCTTTTGAGATGTAACAAATGGTAAAAAAAAAAAAAAAATGAAATGTTTTATCTTCCTTCTAAAACACTTATCATTCTCTTTCTTTTTATTTCTAACGCAAACATTGTTTTGTCATAATGGGACTTTCCTTTAACTTATTTAGTTTTTACACCAAGCTAATGATATGTTCTGTTGTCTAACTCTAAACTTAAGCCTAGCACAAACCTTTCTGCATGTTTCCAATTCATGGACTTGATCTTTAGGAAGTTTTTAGGCAATTTGTATTGTGAGGACTGTTGGCTTGTCCCCACAATGTAGGACAAAACCAAAAAATCACATTTAGTTAAATATCTAATAGATTTCTGTTGTACATTTTTTTTTTCAGTGTTCTGGAGACTTACGTACTTAGTATGGCTAATTAAACTCACATTCTTGTAGATTGTAGATTGACAAAACAAAATATTGATATTACACAAATTAAACTATTCCAAATGCACCAAATGTATCAAAATGCATTATGATATTGGTTTGTAATCCTGTGTGTTGTTACTTGGGATGTATTAAAAGGTCTTTTATATGAAAACTTTTTTATGATCCCTCTTGTTTTTAAAATGTTTAACATTTTACAGATTCTGCATGAATTTGCAGGACAGTATTTACACAAATACAGCAACACCTGTCTTTTACTAGCACCTAAACATCAGAAAGAGATGAAGAAAGAAACAGGAAGTTGCTCTGTTTCATTTTGGCTGAACGAGAGGTTGAATAGAAAAAGGACAGTATTAAATAAACATATTCCTCTTAAAGTGTCTGCCATACTGAACTCATAGAAACACACACACACACACACTTCTTACACTAAAAATATGAGATAAAGTGATAAATTAAAACCAAGAAGTGTGTAAATACATAAAATTGTTCAGTTATCTGACTGTTTTGACTAAGAGGTTGCTGTTTTAGCTTGAGAATCTCGGGAGTTTATCTCAATGGAAGTCTGAATGATATGTTTTAAAATGATACAGTACTGAGTCAGACAGCTCCTCTCCTGTTCTCTCCTCTAATTTATCATTTCTTTACCCTTCACATGCTGAATATGACCTAGTGCAGTAAGCAAGGACACACACACACACACACACACACACACACACACATACACACACACGGCAGCAATTAGATGTTGTTGTTCTGAAATGAGAGCTGGATGTTCTGACCAAGTGGATCTTGGCTTTCACTTTGGGCATTCAGTGAACCTGGACCAAAACCATAAAAAGACCAAATGAAAGGCTCAACAAGACTGAATGCTTTGACATCCAGTTCTGTGTGAGTGAGCATATGTGTGTGTGTGTGTGTGTGTGTGTGTGTGTAATATGAGACCAGATTTCTCCCTTCTCATCTTAGACAGGACAGTAGCTTTAGACCATCTGCTACTGAAATAAAGCGTGCGAGTGTGTGTGTGTATGTGTGTGTGTGTGCAGCATATCTAAAATATCATGGCTCTTATCAGACTGGTGTGTTGAAGGAGTAGGTGAGCAGTGGGTCAGTTTGGACTGAATTGTGGCAGTGGAAAGGGGCTGAAATGTCTAACACTTTTTTGTTGTTGTTCTGCTGTCCAGTTTTCAGTGTGGAGAGGAAACTCCACATTCACAGCATCACTGTAACAACAAGCAGAACGACGAGCCGTCACTGCACCAGCTGCCACCAAAACCAGCATCTCATTCAACCATCTGTGTGGCAGCTGCCTGCGGATAAGAAGTTCTGGTCCTCCTCTGAAGATGATGACGATGATGATGATGATGTGCTGCTCGCTGGTCCTGTTTGGGCTGATTGGCATCAGTGCTTCATCCAGCGGAAGTTCATCTTCCTCCCCCCGGATGAAGCTGTCTTATAAAGGTGATGAAGCCGGCTTGTATCACATGTCCATCTGTATACATGTGTTTAGGTTTCTGTTTTTATCTCTTTGTGTTTTCATGTCTCTTCCAGATCTCCAGCAGTTTAATGGCATTAAACGGTTTGACTTGGAGCGTTCGTGTTGTTTCGGAGCTCTCCTATTGGACGAGGAGAGGGGGCGGCTGTTTGTTGGAGCTCGCAATTTCCTGTTATCTCTCAGTCTCGACAACATCAGCAAACAGGAACAGAAGGTACAGCACACTCCTTACTCTTTACTTCATCCATAATGGAAGTTCAGTACTGTATGTTTCTCTTCAGCTAATTCGATTTTAAACAATGGTGTAACCCTGTCAATCATAACTCGCTCATATACCTGAGGACAAATTCACGAAAATCTTCAGAAAATACACAACTTTGTAAGAATTTTCTTCAAGTGTTCACAAATATTTTAAGAATAAAATGACTGATTGTATAGTAGGTAGGTGCTTCACATTACAAACACCCAGCAGTATAATTATGTATATAATAACATAATAATCATCATATATATAATTATATTTAAATTATATATTTTATATACCAAAATAAAATATTGTAGTAATAATATCTGTTGTTGTAATGCTTAATATTTGGAACAATACGGTAAATTCATTAAAAAAAATAACTTTTGTTATTTATTAAAAATTTTAGAGGTAATTTACTGTGATTTGTTATTTATTTATGTATTTTTTTTTGGGGGGGGGGTTCTGAAATACAAAATATTTTCACATTGGAATAAGAAGAAAATACTAGAGATGTTATTCTTATAAATGTTTGCTTATATATCTCTGTCAAACATTTACTTTAGGGAAGCAGTCCAGTGTTTATAGCTGATATTTAAGAAATTAAGTGATTACATGACTTTTTATAGCCCATTTACACTTTTATTTTGTGCCGCCCACACATTATGAGATTGTCTGTGCGTTTGTGCTAGAGATCCAGTGAGGAAGCTTTAGTATTTATTTTGTGAAAGTGAATCAGCCTTCTAAGTCATGCCAGATGATTTATGGTGGTCCAAGCCAACATGCCGATGACAGAATGATAGGTTTTTATTACTTTAGGAAGGAAAAAGAAAGAATGATGAGTGAGAGTTGTCGGTCACTGTGTACTGCTCAAGACTCACACAAGCACACACAGGTGTGGTTTAGTGAGGATGTGTCCGGATCTGTGTTCAGAGAGAATGTCCCTCAAGCTACCGAACACGTCTAACCCTGCAAAGGTCCTAACCTTAAGCCAAAGCTCTTCCTCACTTCTGGACTCTCTCTGTCTCTTGTATCTCTCAGATCTACTGGCCAGCACCTGTTGATTGGAGAGAAGAGTGCAACTGGGCCGGGAAAGACATCAACGTGAGTGTCTGCCATAATCAGATCTTGAGGTCACCAACACACCCGGTTTACACATCTATCAGTACCATCTCTCCTATGAGCTGTTTACACACAAACACACACACACACACTCAGGCAATTAGCACTGCCATCACAAACATCTCTTCCAAACGGCTCCAACATTAACAGACATATATCAGTGTAGAGACAAAGATTTAAATCAGGGGCCTGTTCATGAACATAATTAACAAAACATAACGAGGGGTTTATAAAAGTTTCATAATATTGGCGAACATTTGCTTATATATTATAATCTGTGAACATTAAAATAAAGTGTTGCTGATTAAAAACTGATGTTTTTATATTGAGGGACCATAGGTTGATTAAGACTCTATAAAGGTTAAAAGTGATTTAGAGTAGAATAAATAATTAAGAATTAAACAAAGAATTAGAATTAAGAATATAATATTTTTATCAAGCAAAGATGCTTTAAATTGATCAAGAGTGACAGTTAAAATAAATGTCTGACAAAATATATCATGGTTTTTAGAAAAATATTAAGCAGCTGTCAAATTGATCAAATGAATGCAGACTTGGTAAGTATAAGAGTCTTTTAAAAAAACAAAAAACAACAGTATTATCATGGTAATCTGTCCAAAAACATGCAAACACCATGGTACTTTTTGTAAGTGGAGTTTATTGTTTTATAGTGTGCCTTTAATATGTGTGCATTGTAACATGTTGAACATGTTTGTGAGAAGGTCGTAGTTCATGTTTTTAGTATTTTATCTTGTGTATTAAGCGGATATGTGTGGGAGGTTTTTGAACACTGTGTCTGTCTAAATGTTCTTTTTATTGTAAAGGGTGTGCAAGGTTGTGTAGTTTCAAAATACATGTGAGTTGGAGTTCATTCTGTGGTGGGTAACTGACTGACATCAGCTGACAGTGAGAACTGACACACACACACACACACACACACACACACACACAGACTTTGTTCAGTGCGCTGACCTGTGAGTTGACCCTCATTACATGTAGGTGTGTACAGGACGGCAGGGACAGAACCAGACCTCCATGAATAAAGACTTAAGATTTTCCCTGGGATTCTCCCCCTGACCTTTCACTTTCTCATGGTATCTCTCTTTTGTTCAGTCTCTCCGTCTGAACTCCTAATTCTCACTCATTATTGCTTTCAATTGACTCACTTCTCTGCATCTCGCTCTCTGTCTTTCAGCGTCTTTATGTCCTGCTTCTTTCTCACTCCTAGCCTTTCAGTCACTGTCATACAACCACAGTAAATAGTGTCAATGTCTGTTAAGCTTCAAAATGAGGGAAAACAGAACAAGAAACATCATAAATGTATCAAAAAGTGGTCCAGATGACTTGTGTGCTATATTACAAGTCTTCTGAAGCCATACAACATCTTCATATGATAAACAGATTGTACAGTAGTACAGTAGTCAACAGTTGAAGTGAATCAATAAAGTTCATCAAAGTTGTCCTAAGACAAGATTGCATTTAGGTTTTAGGTTTTAGATTTTAGGACAACTTTCATCTACTTAAAATGTTGACTAGTATAGTTTAAGTCAGCTCTACAGTAAGATCAGTCTGAATCATGAATGAATCACTTTGTTCAGATTTGTGAATCAGATCAACATGAATCATTCAATTTGATTCTCAAGTTCAACAACTTCAAGTGAACTGATTCATTAAAATTCAACACTGCAGTTCTCAGGTCAGGAGCTAACTGGAGTAAAAGATTTTTTGTGAAAAATTAAATCCCAGTAAAATTATTTCTGAGTCATTATCATTATATTAATTTGAATTTTAACAATGTCTCACAAACAAAATAGCGAGGTGTATTTATAAATGTGATGCTACATCTTATCTAACTACATGTGGACAATCACACAGGGATCCAATGATCAGGCTAAAAGAAGGTCAAAGTTGAAAGTTCACCACATGCATCTCAGCAGGAAACTCACACACACACGGCTTATTCCTCCTGAGAGACATTGTTCATTTTAAAGCTCTTTTTCTTTTGTTGTGTACTCTTTCTTTCTTTCCCTCTCAGTATTTCATTCTTTCTTCTTTCTTTGTCTCGTGGGCTCACTTCAAAGAGCCCATGAGCACACACACACTCACATGCTCACACACACCCCTAGCACGTCCTTCCCTTATTGAGGGCTGTAAAGCTGTCGAAACAGAAGCCCTAGTGTGTGTGTATGAGAGGTAGAGAGAAAGGGAGAGACCCCTTCCTGTATAAACACAGTTTGTCAGCAACTTAATTGGTCTTCGATGATTCTATTCCGCCACCCCCACCGTACAACACACACACACACACTCTTCACAGGGTGCGTTAAGCTCAAAGAGAGGCCTTTGTTCTCCACAAGCTCTGTATATGCGTGTCTGTGTGTGTTTGTGTGCAGGGTTTAAGCTTGGCAGGAGGGCACATGTCAATCTTTCTGTAAAGGTAGTGGAGAGGCTACACAAAACACATACACTCCTTTTAATCTAGCACGATTATGCTGGCTTCTAAGATACCTGGTTTTTGCTATACTCTAGCATCCAATTCATGCATTAAGACGAAGTGTAAAATCCCATTTGTTTGATGAAATTAGATTATAAATGTATTGCTTTCAATAACTGTATAAACAGAAATGTAAGTAAAACTTTTTTCTGTCTATACTGTTTGGTCTTATTACAGATATATTGAGTGAAGATCTAATCAAATTATATGTTAACTGATTTGCTTTGGGACAGTCCTTCATTGGACAATTGGTCAAGTGCCACACTGTCCCCTGGAACCCAAAGGAGAAGTGCCTAACATTTGAAGTTCAGTGTGTGTGTGTGTGTGTAAGTGTTTCTTGTGCACAGATGTTCAGTTCAGGGTTCATTCTGCTGCTGAAGGCCCACCGTTAGTCAGAGAGGAAAGTTGGAGTGAGGCATAATTACAGTCCAAACAGCAGGAACATCTGCTACTGAAACTGAAGAGACCCTCAGAGAAGACCCTCAGAGGAGACCCTCTTCTCTTCTCTTCTCTTCTCTTCTCTTCTCTTCTCTTCTCTTCTCACATCTGGTTGACTTGTCTTTTCTCATCTCTTGTCTTGATTCTTCTCTAGTCTTCTCAACTTTGGCCTTCTAATCTATCCTCCTCTCGCCTCTTCTTGTTTCATCTTGTCACTCCTCTTCTCTAGTCATCTTGTCATTTCTTGCTGTCTTTGGTCAGGTTGTCTCTTATTGTCTCTTCATGACTTACATCCTCCCTGGTTTTCTCTTTATTCTTCTTCTCTTCTTGTTTCATCTGGTCTTTTCTGCTCACTAGTTCCCTCGTCTAATTTCTTCTTTGCTGCTGTCTTTCCTTGTCTCATATCTTCTCTGGTCATCTTTTATCTTCTTGTCTCAAGTTGTCCCTTCTCCTTTCTTCTTCTTCTAGTCTTGTTTTGGTCTTCTTGTTTCTCTAGTCATCTCATCTAGCCTCTCCATGCTTCATCCCTGCATCCTCTCCCTCCACCCTGAAATCCGGATGTTCCAGCTCCCTTGTGTTGTCGTAGTGATTCCAGGCACTCTGGGACATGTGGCCTGCTCCAGCGAGCACATTCACGAAGGAAAAGAGAAACCGAGAGACTGTATGTGTCCATGTGCGTCCGTTGAACAGTCAACCTGTCTTTGTTTTCATGTTTGAACGAGAGAGTGCAAGAGATTACAGAGAGTTCCGGGATCACAGCGAGCGGGGAAAGGTCAGCGCTCGTGTCAGACTGTCGTCAAGGATACGTAACACAACGACATTTCGTTTCTGGTCTGACCCATACGTGGTCCCTTAAAAGACAAACTGAAAAATATGTGTGTATGTTTTGTGTCTGCTTTTGGCTCTGAGCTATTAACATCTGTCGTCATGAAGTCGTTTGAAAAACTGGTTCTGGGTTATCTGAAGGACATCACTGGACCCTTACTGGACCCCCTGCAGTTTGCTTACCGAGCAAACAGGTCCGTGGATGATGCAATCAACATAGGATTGCACTTCATCCTGCAACATCTGGACAAAACAGGGACTTATGTGAGGATCCTGTTTGTGGACTTTAGTTCGGCTTTCAACACCATCATCCCAACAACCCTCCAGACCAAACTGACCCAGCTCTCTGTTCCTAGCTCTATCTGTCGGTGGATCACCAGCTTTCTGACAGACAGGCAACAGTTAGTGAGACTGGGGAAATTCACATCAAACAGCTGCTCCACCAACACTGGCGCCCCTCAGGGATGTGTTCTCTCCCCTCTGCTCTTCTCCCTGTACACCAACGACTGCACCTCTAAAGACCCCTCTGTCAAGCTCCTGAAGTTTGCAGATGACACTACAGTCATCGGCCTCATCCAGGACGGTGATGAGTCTGCTTACAGACAAGAGGTTGAGCAGCTGGCTGTCTGGTGCAGTCTTAACAACCTGGAGCTGAACACGCTCAAAACAGTGGAGATGATCGTGGACTTTAGGAGAAACCCACCTGCACTTTCCCCACTCACCATCATGAACAGCCCTGTGACTGCAGTGGAGTCATTCAGATTCCTGGGAACCACCATCTCTCAGGACCTGAAGTGGGACAATCACATTGACTCCATTGTAAAAAAGGCCCAACAAAGGTTGTATTTCCTTCGCCAGCTGAGGAAGTTTAACTTGCCACAGGAGCTGCTGAAACAGTTCTACTCAGCGGTCATTGAGTCTGTACTGTGTAATTCTATAACTGTCTGGTTTGGCTCAGCAACAAAATCGGACATCAGAAGACTACAGAGAACTGTTCGGACTGCTGAAAGGATTATTGGTGCTCCCCTGCCCACCCTTCAAGAACTGTATACATCCAGAGTGAGGAAAAGGGCTCATAAAATCACTCTGGATCCCTCACATCCAAGTCACCCCATCTTTGAACTTTTGCCATCTGGCCGGCGTCTCAGAGCCGCAAATACCAGAACAGCAAGGCACAAAAACAGTTTCTTCCCCCAGGCAATCTACCTCATGAACAGTTAAATGTTCCCCACTTATGCTTATGCAAACAAAATTGCAACATCCTTATATTTATTTGTTACCCCTCCATCCTAGTACATCCCTGCATCTTTTTCAATCCTATCCCATTATCATTTATAGCACAATTGTTTATACACTTATTTATTTGGCTAAATTTTTTTTTTTTTTTTTTTTTTTTGTCTGTGTGTTGGTGTCTCTGTGTACTGGAAGCTTATGTCACTAAAACAAATTCCTTGTATGCGCAAACATACTTGGCAATAAAGCTCTTTCTGATTCTGATTCTGATTCTGATTAATTGTCGATCCAGATGTTGATAGTTTCCCTGCCTGAAAGATGAAATGGTGAAAGTATGTAAAATATGTCCTTCGTGAAATTGATTTGTGTGTGTGTGTGTGTGTATTGCAGACGGACTGCGTTAACTATGTGAAAGTGCTACACCACTACAATCGGACTCACCTGTACGCCTGTGGGACAGGGGCTTTCCACCCCACCTGTGCTTATGTGGAGGTGGGACAGAAGATCGAGGTAAGTGTGTGAGCGTTTGGATGCATGTGAGTTTGTGTTATATACGGCAGTTGGCCAAATGCAGGGCTTTATTTTCCTTTTTCTTTTTAGGATCATGTGTTTAGAATCGACCCTTCTGTGGTAGAAGATGGAAAAGGAAAGAGTCCATACGACCCACGCCACACATCAGCATCTGTTCTAATTGGTTAGTTGCCACTGTTCAGCCTTCTGTCTTCCATTTAATGCTGTTACATCACGTCAAAACTGTAATCATTTCTACATCATCGCATAGGTGATGAGCTTTATGCAGGGGTGGCCACTGATTTGATGGGACGGGACTTTACAATCTTTCGCAGCATGGGACAAAGGCCCTCCATACGAACAGAACAGCATGATTCTCGCTGGCTTAATGGTATGTATATTTATGATAAAGCATCTTAGACAAAATTAGGCATGTTTAGTTTTTGTTTTTTGCATGAAGTCACAAAAATCAGTGTGATACAACCGTCCAGATATCATGACAGAAAAAAGTTCACATTAAAAGAATAAAGTTCTTGAAAAGAAAACATTTTTAAATAACTTATCTTAATCTTCTATTATTATTTATTTTAAAAAATCAGTTTTGTTGCAATATTATATATTTTTTGAAGCCAAATTTACATCATGTGGTTTAAAGAACATGCAGAAAAAAAATAAAATTATATCTTAGAAAGAATAAGCATATCCTGCATGCATTTTTTAATGAGATATTTTTATAAAGTTTTCTTTTTCCTTTTCTTTATCTTGCACACTCGTATCTGTCGTTGAGCCATGTGTTTAGAAGCATCTTTGTTTTTCTGTTTTTGTATAATGACACTGAGCCCTATGATAATGCTGTGTTTCAGAGCCCAAGTTTATTGCAGCATATGGTGTTCCGGAGAGTGAGAATCCTGACGATGATAAAGTCTTCTTCTTCTTCAGAGAAACTGCTGTAGAAGCTCAGGGATTTGGGAAAGTTACATATTCCCGGATTGGTCAGCTCTGCAGGGTTAGGAGCAGGATTTATCAGCCCTGTTTTATATGCATTTACTAAGCCAATGAACATTGGCTGCAGTTTATCATTTTGATTTGAATGTATGTGTTTTGTTTTTTTTGACAGAATGATATGGGAGGACAGCGCAGTCTAGTAAATAAGTGGACGACATTTCTAAAGGCTCGTCTTGTGTGTTCTGTGCCAGGCAATGATGGCACTGAAACACATTTTGATGAACTTAGTAAGAACTTTATCTCTCACATACACACACTAGGCTTAAATTATGCTGTTATAGCTGGCAATTGCATTTCATTGCCATCTGACCTTTGTCCACACCTTTAGGGGATGTGTTCCTGCTGCAGACCCGTGACCGAAAGAACCCGCTGATCTACACCGTCTTCACCACCTCAAGGTCAGAGTTCATCAAAGGTTGTGGGTTAAAGGCTTAGCTCACCCCAAAAAGTTACATTTTGTAATTGTTTACTAATCTTCATGTCGGCACAAACCTGTATGAATGTTTTTTTGTTTGTTTGTTTGTTTTTTGTAAAACAAAAAGATAAACATTTAGCTAAATGTTTTTTTCTTTTCTTTTTCTGAAAGTAATTTAACTTTCCCTAAATTTAACTTTCATATGAAAAAAACAATTATATCCAAATTTCAAAGTAAGCCCCCCAAAAAACATGACAGAATTTTCATTGTTTGTGTGAAATGTGCCTTTAAATAATTATTAAAATAATGGATTGTATAGGAAATATTTACATTTACTGTATGTGATCACTCTATATATATCTTTTTTGAGATATACAAATTTTTTTTTCAATTAAAACATTTAGGGTGAATTTATGTAAATATGGCATTTTAATAAGTAAAAGTGAGCCGAAGTATCTGAACTCAGCATTTGTGTAGTCACTTATATATCCCTATACTGTAACGTGTGTTTGTTTCTTACAGTAGCGTATTTCAAGGTTCTGCAGTGTGTCTCTACACCATGAATGACATTCGTCGGGCATTTTTAGGACCTTTTGCCCACAAAGAGGGACCCAATTATCAGTGGGTTCCATTCCAGGGTAAAGTGCCCTACCCACGGCCAGGCATGGTAAGGACAGTTTCCTTACATCTCACATAAATAAACAATATTTCAAGTAGAAGTATAAATGCCATTTCAAAACAAGTTTGTGGGAATATAAATGAGCTTTTGTAAAGTAAAAGTAAAAGTAGATTGGTAATAGGTTTGGACTTGCTGACCTGTGTAGTATATTGATATCATGTGAACAGATTGTGTTTCTGGATTCTACAGATATCTCTTTCTCTCTTCCGCAGTGTCCCAGTAAAACGTTTGGGAGTTTTGAGTCCACTAAAGGTTTCCCTGATAATGTAATCCAGTTTGCAAGGCACCATCCATTAATGTTTAATCCAGTCACTCCACTGGGAGGCAGGCCACTGTTCCTGCGTACTGGAATCCCATACACCTTCACTCAGATTACTGTAGACCGCGTCAATGCCGCTGATGGACACTACGATGTAATGTTCATCGGAACAGGTAGAATACTGACCGAACATTGGTAAAACCCTCTAGACTAAACTGTCTTTACTGGTTGTGGCTCTGCTTAAAGCCTCTCTGTGTCTCTCTGCAGATGTCGGCACAGTGCTGAAGGTGATCTCTGTGCCCAAAGGAAGCTGGAGTAACACAGAGCTTCTGCTAGAAGAGCTTCAGGTCTTTAAGGTGATAGGAGTGTGTGAGTGTGTGTGTGTGTGTGTGTTTACTTTGGGGATAAATTTGTGATCAGATGTACCTGTATGCTAAAACCTCTTTTTAGTGATGTCCTCATATGGCTATTAAAATAAATAAAATATAATTAAATTAATTGTTTGAATGTTAATGTTTTTTAATGTTAACATTTTGTAAGTTAGTCTTAGCAATTATGATTCACTTTACATTTAAAGAAAATAATAATGCTTTCATAGTTCAAATAAATTAATAAACATCTGTAAAACCAACCCTTGTGTTCTTGTTGCAGGATTCTTCATCTGTTATCAGTATGCAGATTTCCTCTAAACGGGTAAGAATGAGTCTTGTTTAAATAAAATCCAGCTATTTTTGAACAGAATTACAGAAACACATGAAAGCAGTGTGTCAGTAAATCATGTGATTTTCTCTCCCTCCACAGCAACAGCTGTATGTTGGCTCAGACACAGGTGTTGTCCAGGTGCCTCTGCACCGCTGCAGTATGTACGGTAAAGCTTGTGCCGAGTGCTGTCTGGCTCGAGATCCGTACTGCGCCTGGGACGGACACACCTGCACACGCTACCTGCCAAACACAAAACGGTACAGCTTCAGTCATACTGGTTATTGCACGGCTTTGTTCATACACATTGTCTGAAATGGTCTAAAATTCTGTGACCATATTCAAAATTCAACTACTTGTTTCCGACTATTGGATCCCACTGTATTGCATACTCAGACCTGAGGAATATGTTATGCTAAGGCTTTTTAATATGTTTGTGTGTATGTGTATTGATGTGTGTAGGAGGTTCCGGCGTCAGGATGTGAGGAATGGGGATCCTAATGCACTCTGCTCAGGAGGTAATACTGCAGTACTTCCAACAGCCATTTCTCTGTTCTCACTGCAGCACAGTTATTAGGTCACAATATGAATTTAGGCAGTGGTTCTTGACTGGTAGGTCACAAGTCTGCTCACAATTTCCAGAGATAAAATTCAATCAGATCAAAAGTGACAAATATACTTTTAAGTAGAAATTTTAAATAAAGTTTGTTCTTTCAAAAACTCTGTTTATCAGAAAATCCTGCAAAAAGTATCATGATTTCCACAACTTTTTTTTAACATTGATAATAAATGTTTTTTTAAACAGAATATCATGGAAAAGTTATTTATTCAAAAAAAGCTAACTTTCTTATATTCTAGATTCATTGCACCAGACTGAAATATTTCAAGAGTTGTTTTGTTTTAATTCTGATGGTTATGATTTACAGCTTAGGAAAATTACAAATTCAGTATCTCAAAAAATTTGAATATTTTCTCAGAGATCAATCCAAAAAAAAAGATTTACAAAACACAAATGTTCAAGATCTCTAAAGCAGGTTTAATTATGCACTCGGTTGGGGATCCTTTTGCACAAATTACTGCTTAAATGCAGCGTGGCATGGTGGTGATCAGCCTGTGTCACTGGTGAAGTGTTATTGAAGCCCAGGCTGCTTTGATTGCGGTCTTCAGCTCCTCTGTATTGTTTATCAGATGTTACTTATCTTCCTCTTCACAATACCCCATAGATTCTCTGTGAGGTTCAGGTCAGATGAGTTGGCTGGCCAATCAAGCACAGTAATATCATGGTCAGCAAACCACTCGGAAGTGGTTTTGGCATTGTGGGCAGGTGCAAAATGAAATCAGCATCACCATAAAGCTTGTTAGCAGATGGAAGCATGAAGTGCTTTGAAATCTCCTGGTAGATGGCTGCACTGACTTTGGACTTGATAAAACCCAATGGACCAACACCAGCAGATGTCACTGCACCCAAATCATCACTGACTTCAGAAACTTCACACTGAACTTTGCATTCTGTTCCTCTCCAGTCTTCCTCCTTACTCCAGACCTTGATTTACTAATGAAATGCTAAATTTACTTTCATCTGAAAAGAGGACTTTGGACCACTGAGCAACAGTTAGGTTCTTCTCCTTACCCCAGGTGAAATACTGCTGACATTTTTTTATGGTTCAGGAGTAGTTTAGTTCTAGGATTGTGACAGTTGTAGCCCTTTTCCTGTAGACATCTGATTGTGGTGACTCTTGATGCACGGACTCCGGCTTCAGTCCACTCCTTGTGAAGCTCTCCCAAGTTCTTGAATTCGGCTTTTCCTGACCATCTTCCCGAGGCTGTGGTCATCCTTGTTGCTTGTGCACCTTTTCCTACAACAATTTTCATTCCAGTCAACTTTCTATGAATATATTTTGATACAGCACTCTGTGATAAGGCAGGACTTTCCGAAATGACCTTCTGTGGCATCCCCTCCTTGTGGAGGGTGTTTATGATTGAGTTCTGGACAATTGTCAAGTCAGTAGTTTTCCCATAATTGTGGTTGCATGTTTTAAACTAGACCAAGAGGTACAGTATTTATACTCACAATGAATCAAACTAATCAAGATCAAAATGGAATATTCAAATTATTTGAGATACATAATTTTTTTTTTCCTAAGCTGTAAGTGGTAACTATCAGAATTAAAAACTCTTGAAAAATTTAGTTTGTGCGCAATGAATTTAGAATATAAGAAAATTAGGATCATGTGACACTAGACTGGCGTAATGGCTGCTAGAAATTCAGCTTTTGGACCACAGGAGTAAATTTATTTTAAATCATATTAAATATATTAAAATAGAAAAGAGTTGCAATAATTTTTCAAAGTATTACTCTTTTACTGTATCTTTAATCAAATAAATGCAGTTTTGCTGTGCACAAGTCACTTCTTAAAAAAAAAAAAAAATTTAAAAGTCTTCCAAGCCACAAGCTTCTGAGTAGTACTTTATGTAATAAAATATAACATGCTAAATGTAGAGGATAACAAAGAAAGGGTTGCATGACATCTTCTCAAGGTAAATGTAAAAGAAAAAACAACCCAGACTTTATTAATGTCAGCTTCAATTGCAAAATTTCCAAATACTCACACTGTAACAGTATAAATTTACTTGGAGCATTTAAAACGATAGATTTTAATTTTCATGGTGCATTCTATAGAAAAACATTAAAATAACTAGTTTTTTTGCTATTAACTAGAATTTTCATGTCAGTGTATTTATTATACACATTACTGAGCCAATGCAGTTTATACATTTCAGTGTTCAATCTTATATGATTAAACTGATTGTCTAATGCCTTATCTTATACATTGCAATGTTGTGCAGACCATCAGAAGCAGCGTGTCCTGGAGAAGAGGCTGTATGCTGTGGATGGAAGCAGCTCCTTCCTGGAATGCATCCCGAAATCACTACAGGCCCAGATTACATGGACCTATCAGAGGCACCCAGAAAACCCACGGGAGGAGGTGAGAGAGAAGAGAGCAGGCTGGGACAGATATGTGTGGTTATTATGGGAAAGACGGATATAGACGGCATTGATAAGAGATGATAAATGTGTGTCTTTGTTCAAATGAATGACTTTCATTCTGTCTCTTATCAGTGCGGTTATAACTCATATTTGATGTATTTATTGAGTGTGTGTGTGTAATTACAGGTTCGTCTAGATGACCGTGTTTTGCAGACCGAGCGAGGCCTGTTGCTAAGGCGAGCGGTGCGTAGAGACAGTGGTGTGTATCAGTGTCATGCGATGGAACATGGATTCACCCAAACCCTCCTCGCGATCACGCTGGAGATTTTGCCTTTGGCTGGCTCCGCCCCTTCAGCTCCTATCCCTCGCAGCCCTGCCCAATCCCACGCCAATCACGGGCAGTCAACGAATCAAAAGCTGTGGTACAGAGACTTCATGCAGTTGGTGGATCATCCAAACTTAAACACAGTCGACCAGATCTGCGAACAAGTTTGGTCACGCAGGCACAGCCTATCAGGGAAGAGCACTCCAGATCCAGCCAATGAGGCGCCAGTTCACGACCCACTGCACTCTAAAAAGTGGAAGCACCTGAAGGAAGTGAGGAAAGGGCGAAACCGCAGAACGCATGATGGGAGGCCCGCCCCCAGAGCACCGCGGAGCGCGGGAGAGTAGCGAGGGATGAGAGACGGAGTAAAAAAGAAACTGAGAGACAGGAAGAAAGAGCAAAAACCACTGGAGGTTGACAGATTCTCACACAGCATCTCATTCAGTGACTGTTTATCGCCTGTTCTGCTTCTTATTATCCCTGTGACGACACTTCACTGCTTGTTATCAGTCTCTATATACTCTATTGTCCTCATCTCCAGTCTGAAGACTCAATCTAGTGCCCCCACGACCCCAATCCCGCTCCCGCCAGCATCTATTACTCCTGATGGTTATCCAGAAACCCACACTCCATCCATCTGAATACAAACCAAACTCAAGAGCTCCTAAAGTCCAAAAAATCCCTTTGAATTGTAACAGAAAAGCTTTGATCGGATATTGAAGACAGAAAGACATGCATGCGCTCTTGTGGACAAACGTTGAGTAAATCCATGCATACTCTTCTTCGTTTTCATCTGGTTGTTTGTGCAACATGTGTTCTTAGATTAGATTCTTCTCTCACTTTGGCCCTGAAACACAGACCTCACAGACCCTTGACTCACCATATGAGCGTCCTCACTCTTCTTTCACTGCTTGAAGACTTAAAACACAACATTTCAAGCAAACAAAAGATAAAAACTGTACATTGTGTTCTGGTAAGGTTGTACATGTGACGGTAATTATATACCTTGTATGTATAAAGGGTTCAGTGAGCTTTACATTTCTGCCAGTTCTGTAAAGTAACAAAGGGGAATTATTTTGAGTTACGAAGTAGTTTCAGGTGTTCTGATTATGTGTTCTATGAGACTGAGATGGACACAGCATTAATGTACAGGGGGCATCATGGTAGTATGGTCTGAGACCAGGTGAGGAAGAACTCTTTTAGACACCTTTAGGTCTAAACTTACAACTAACCTGTTGAAATAATAATAATAATAATAATAATAAAAGTCTGAAGAGTTATGTAAATGTGTCTGTAAGAGAGATTTACATGCTTTTTATACGCCTAACCTGATTTTACCAAGTGAGACATGTTCCTGGGACAACATCGTTGTTGACCCTGGAACAACATTGTGATTAACCAATCACATTTGAAGAACCAGTTTATAGATTTTGTGAAGTTTATGCTTAAAATCAGTGTTTGCTGCTTGTGCATCAGTGTCATTCATCTATCATTTCCTCTGATTTTAGGGATTACTCATGGTTAAGGTTAGGTTTAGGTGTAGGGATATGGTTAAGAATATATTTTTGGAGTAAAATGTTGTTCCAGGGTCAACAAAATATGTTGACCTAGGAACACATCGGACTTGGCAAAATCAGGACGTGCTTTTTATACAGCTCGGCCATATATATTCACAGTAGAAAAAAAGTGTTCTGTGAGCATCATATACTGTAAGACCACAGCTCATGTATTTTGTATGCTAGATAATGAGTTAAATCAGGAAACACAGATCCAAGGCCCTATCTGAAGAGAAGAAACAAGAAAAAGTACCCAAGAAAGATGTCTTCAGCTCTCACTCTGACATTTCAGATGAATATTTAATTGAACACATTCAAAGAGTCTAGCCAATGGGCCATTTATTTTTAATTGATTCTTTATGTCTTTTCAAAATAGTGGTGTTGAATTTGTCGCTAAATGCATGCTTACAAACGTTCGATGCCAAAGTTTTATTATTATTATTATTATTATTATTATTAATATTATTAAGCGGTATGGGAGCGAGTCAGACAACTTACATTTACCCTGTTACTTTTTCTGCACAAAATACCATATTTAGGCTACTGTAGTCATAGTCGCTAACGTATAACTGTGGTAAAATGATATCCACCGCCACAAAAAAAAGAAAAAAAATAGAAGAAAACGAACGTTTGTACAGTATTTTGGACTCTAAGGTGATTAGCAAGGTAAAAGGATGGCGCTGGCGGAGGAACTCCTCTAGAGGCTCTTGGTCTGAGCGCCCTCTTCTGGTGTCTGCGGGTATTTGTGGTTTCTGTTGTGTCGAGGATGAGAGAAACGTGGCATTGTGAAATAATCAACTCTGATTAATTTTTAAGTGGATTTAAGAATATTTCGAGCGGAACTGGTGGATTATCATTTGGTAGTATTTATATGTTTTCTAAAAGTTGTACTTAATTGTTATTTTTGCATGACTTAAAACGTCTTGGTGAGCGTTTTTTTATACAATGGAAAGACCATGTTTAAAACTGTCCTGCAAGATTATCTGGTGTTTTTAGCGCATATTTATGGCTCGATAAGCTAATGTGTCGTGGTGGTTTGTGATGAAACTGACCGAAATGTGTAATGTCCATTCTGATGAGAACATCCTTGTGTGTATATTTTGAAATCCTCTCCCTTCTTTTGAATACATATTTAAAGACTCCATTCGAAAGTAATTATTTGGGTAATTTAAAAGACTATTCAAACAGCATTTTAAACTCATCTGATTTTCCTTTCTTTGTGACGTTTCTCAGCTTTTGAGGAGAGTGTAAGAAAAAAAAGCGGGTGTAAGGCTGTGTGTCTCAAAGTGAAAGAGGCTCTGTGTGTTTGTGCCATTAAATATTAGGATTTCTGTACAGTGGGGAAAATTGTGAGTTGCATTTTGTGGACAAGTCAAAGGTCGAAGGCCAAAGTTGACGTGAACACTGTATTATTCCCTGAGTATTTTCTCTGTGGATTGTTGCATCAGACTGTAAATGATTAACACAATAAAACATAAAGTTACTGAAAATAACTCCTCAGTTTTATTTTTGATAGAGAAAGAGTGAGAATTTAAAGGGATAGTTCACCCAAAAATGAAAATTCTGTCATTAATAATTACTCACCCTTAGTTGTCAAACCCGTAAGACCTCTGTTAATCTTCAGAACAAAAAATGACAGGTTTCTTACAGGTTTGGAACGACATGAGAGTGAGTAATTAATGACAGAATTTTCATTTTTGGGTGAACTAACTGAACTTACAACCTTTTGAGGGAAAAAATTGTATGCAGTAGTGCGAACTCACCACTGGAGTGCGCAGCTGTGCATGCTGTGTTTCACACTAGTCTCACTTTGAACAGAATATTTCATTGGGATTTTTTTAAATAAGAAAATAGAATTTATAAAGTTATTATATATATATATATATATATATATATATATATATATATATATATATATATATAAAATGTAGCATAAAAAAAAAAAAGAATAAGTGAAGGAAATGTTTTGAACATTTCCACATTATTGCCCAGAAGAATAAAACTATGTAGAATAGAGATAAGAATGAATAAAAAGGGGAACTTTTTTGCTAGTTGCAATACTGAATATGCTATAAAGACAATATTAAACGTGACCACTTGTTACACATTTTCCATTCTGTCTGCTAACTGGGAATGTCTCTTTCTGTGACAGCTGTAATGATTAATGATGTCAATTAGTGCTAATTAACCCTTCATTAGACTCCTTAACCTCTCAGACTCTCATTAGAGGTGTTGACTTTAGAAAGCAGGGTCAACAGATCTTCTCACTGACTCACCTATAGGTTCTTGCACTCATATTCGTTCTTCGTCTTTCTTTCGGTCTCACCCAAGTTGAAAAACACCTCCCTGAACAATGAAAATTTGTTATTTAAGACATAATTGGGCTTCAGGAAATATTATATTTGTGGATCTTATTGCAAGGGCTGTGGGAAAGAAAGAAAATGTGTATGTGGATTTAAACTTGCACTAAACTGTGTAATGAAGCCTCTTGATAGTGACCGAGTGAACGTGGTCTCTCCAGTCATACTTTGGCAGTCTGGGTGATTCTGTAATTGAATGTTTATTTCCACACAGCTGTGCTGCTCAGTGTAGTGTTATCCAGGCGTGGAAACACAGGTATGTCCGATTAGACCTTGATGGTGTTTGTCCGAATTTCTAAACAGGAAGTGGGACACTGGTGCGCGTCAGTGTTGACAGTTCCTGCAGCTGCTGTGTTTGAATATTTATAGCAGTTCCTAGCACACAACCACAGTCAGAATGACTGTTTACGTGTTTGATAAACATTTTCGAGTTGGCCGGGAATGAACAGGAGAGAGTTAATGCATACCTTCCTTCCTCCTTTTATCTGTTGCTATGATAATTATGTAAGTTTGATTGATTTAATCTATAATTCCTGTCTGTATCACAGACAGTACAAGATGAGCCAAAGTTCAGCACAAATAGGTTTATGTCTATGAGCAAATTACTGACACCAAATATGAACAAAAAAATGTTCCTGCTTAAAAAAAAAAAAAAAAAAAAAAAAAAACCTTAGTTGGTTGGCTGGTCTTAGCTGGCTTAATGGTTTGAGCTGGTCTCCCAGCCTGGCCAAGCTGGTTGTTCCAGCTGGTCTCCCAGTCTGACCAGCTCAGAGAGTGGCCAAAGCCCATCTAAAACCAGCCTAGACTAGGCTGGATGCACCTAGACCTAAGCTGGTTGGCTGGTTTTAGCTGGTTTTTATAGCAGGGTAGACTAACATAGTTTAAAATCAAACAGATTTTTCTCTGTGAACATACTTAATACATTCACACGCTGAAAAATAAAACACAAGACTGTGGCAAAGAAAGAAACAATGCATAAATGTACAGTATCAGTCTAATGTAATATAGACAACAGATGCAGTTATTACTGTCCTTTAGTGTGCAAGCCTCTCTTGCATTTATTCACTTTCTGATCTAAACTCCAAAAGTGTTCTGTGGAGACATAAAGAGGTAATTGTTTGACTCCCTTCCCTCCTAAAGTTGAAGGATTCTTGAAAGGTTATTGAAACAATAAACTGACTGTGATTCAAACACATGAAGGAAATACATTTTATGTTTTCATTTTATGCTAATGCCAAAGTGAAATGGTCCCCATGCGGCCAAACACCACTGGATCCACTCAAAATGAAGCAGAAAGTTAAAATATTTTTAGAGACTCGTGAACAAAGCTTTTATGATTTTTGGAAGAAATGCTTGTGATGTTTGACTGTACAAAAAAGCTGTCATGATCTATGGGCAATCCTACTTTTTGTAAATTAGGACAAGGCACTAAAATAATAATGAAAATTTCAGAATTGTTTAAATGCGTAATGTTCTTCAGGGATCCCACACTATTTTCCCAATGAATATACATGACTTCTTGCATGATAAGGATTACAAATTATAAGATTTAAATTTCTAGCCAATAAAATATTTTAAAGCTTGGTATTATAAAAAAATGTGTGCAGACTGGGAATCCTGGTTTGAGGAGGTAAATTAAACTATAATTTAAAAAGATTTGTAATTGTTTTGGTTCCTTTTATTGCTTTTTAAGCTCATCTAAAAAAAAAAAAAAATGCTAAGGCTATTGTGGATGGTTCCCAGAACATCGCTGATCAGTTGTCAATAGCAGTAGAAACAGTGATGTTTGACTTAGCAATTAGCTTTTTAACATTGACAGCAAAACCATGGCACAGTTTGACAGTTATATGATGCAACCGTATCCTGCTAACTGCATCACATATAAACGCACATTTGGGCCTTGTTGTGCTGGTGTTTCGGTTCTGGCTGGATCTGGTTTAAGTGATTTTTATTGCTCTTTTACTGTGGTCTGTTCTCCAGCAGCGATATATATCACAGCGCAGGCGCTTGTTCTTAATGTCGAGCTTCGTACTGACTAATGACACTAACAGATGACCTCACTTGAATGGAGTCATTTATAAATTGAGCACTGACAAAGACAATCTCAGGAGAAAAAGACCTTTTCAGTTTAGCATGATAAACCAGCACACGTTGGAGAACATAAAAGGAACATCTGTAATGCTGAACGGTCACACCCAACCCCTGGGTCCCACTAAGAGGGGGTCGCTTTGGGCTGACCTAATCTCTCTCCACGGACCCAATGTGAAACACAAACCCATAAAACTCTGTGTGAAACGTTTATTTATGTATCATCACTGAACCAAACACAGGTCAGAGTTTTCTGCATGCAAGAAGCACTTTTAAATAACATATAAATATATCAGACACTAGCTAAAACACTGCATTTTTCCTGTGTGTATTTTTTCTACAGGTAAAATGTGCTAAAATCACAACAGCTGATTTAAAGACAGCGGAAAAACAGAAACTGTGCAGTTGATGTTCAGGAAGGTACAGAATAGTTCCTTTCAGGTTATTGTTTTAATGTTGTGTTTCAAAAACTGAAGACACATGCAGTTCAGATCAGAGCAGTGCTGCTGCTGTACCCATTCACAAAAAAAAGCAGTTTCAGTGCAACTAGTCTATGCAGTCAGTCATGTCAGGGCATTGAACGGAAAATTATAAGTCAGCTTGTTTCTTTTGTTTGATTTGCTCCAGCGGTTTGATGAATTTCACCCTGAAGTTCTGATACAGTCACTGGAGAAAGTTTGCAGGCAAACAGTTTCTCTCCAGGAAAGATTTGTACAGCAATGTTTTTAGGCAAAGCAGTATTTTTTTCTAGACCTTTCTATCTATAAATAAATAAATGGTTCAAGTGATACAGGAGTTTTTAGTGTAGATGTACAAAGAAACAAGTAAACTAGAAAAAAAGGTGAACAAGCGAGAGAAAAAAACAGAGATGTTGGTATAAAGGCTACTGCAGCTGCAGAACAGCGTTTGCTAGAATGAACGGTTAAACATCAGCTGACTAGTTTTACATCTGTTAAAGTGTGCTATATGATTAAAACTCGGAAATACTTTATAATAAGGTTCCGTTTGTGAGTGATGTACAGTCAGGCAGTCGTTGTGGCAAAAATACACGGTTATTCACCAAATAAATAAATAAATGGACATGACACAGCAATTATATTGCAGTAATATTAAGTTCTCTGAGGTAATTTGCGGACACACAAAAGGTGTCAAAGGGTGAAAAAAGAAATCACAAATCTCTGATGTGGTATGTAGAGCTAGTTTTAGTTGCAGTGTTGCAATAGACAACAGAATGTTGTGATTGACCAATCAGAGCTGTGTATTCCAAACGGCCGTGTAATAATATTAACTAACAACGAACAATGGTCACACTTTATTTTAAGGTCCAAATCTCACTATTAACAAACAATTAACTATGACTTTTTTTTACTGCTTATTAATAGTTAGTAAGTTAGTTTAGGTATTGGCTAGGATTAGGAATGTAGAATATGATCATGTGAATATGTGCTTTACTAGTACTAATAAACAGCCAATATGTTTAGTTAATAGTGAGAATTAGTCTTTATACTAGTATTAACCAAACAATTTTTACACCATTTTTAAGTTTAGGTTAGTGTTAACTACTGTTCATTGATAATTCGTGTTCATAATAAATTAACGTTAATTTATACAATGTAAAAAAAAAAAAAAAAATACAGGTATATAATTAGAAAAACACACACACACCGAGTTTGATTAATGTTGTAAAATTCAGTTTTTTCATGTTAGCTTATGCATTAACTAACAAATTGGACCTTACTATAAAGTGTTTCCAAAACATTACATCACTAAAAAAAATGAAAAGAGAAGAAACCGAACCCTGTGCAAAGTTCTAAAGCTCAAGATGCTTTGTTTCACACTGATTAAGAACAATGTCAGTTCTGTTGAAGTCTCAACGGTCGTCAAGCTATGATTCAGTTACCAGAAAATAGTCGAATTAGTCCAAACTTTTATTTCTTTACAGCTTCATGTACTGGCAGGCTGAGTTTTGTTGAACGCTGCCGTAGTTCTCAGTTGAGGAAAAGTCTCTGAGCATTATGCCCAGTTGTATCACAGCCAGATGTATCTTAAATTAATGTATGTTTCTTGGCACCTGTTATAGCATGGGCAGCGCTCCAGTCTACGAGTTCCATCCTGTCTACCCTCATTTGTTCCAGTAAAAAGGTTTTGCAGCTGCTGAGTTTTTAAGTGAGACGTATAACATTAGCCACGGTCTACTGTGAGGTGATGAGGGCCGGCTGCCATGGTCACAGAAACTTTTGGAGAGGACGCTCAAGAATGTCCTAATTAACACAGAGAGAACTTGGACTGTTGGACACAAAACCTACAATATTTTACATCACCACAAACAAAAACAAGTATGTGTGTGTGAGAGAGCATCTAAAAATCACACCCACTTTTCATTGGAAGTCCATTTTGCTTCATGTGGGTCTGTGTTTTACTCTTGCGTGTGGAGGTCCCGTGGAGAGCGGATTCGAGATTCTCCCGTGCTCTTCTGGACTCGTGCTCTTCTCGCAGAGTCCTGCGCTTGCCGATATTTGTCCATCATGTTTTTGTGCTTGCGTCTCAGCTTCTCATTACACCAAACACGTTCGCAGTACTGCTCCACCTGTGGCAGGTTTGAAGGACCAATCAGCTGCAAGACGTCCTTGAACCACGTCCTGGCCAGGCCACGATTGACCGAGGCTGTGTTGGCGGCACACGGTGACCATACTTTATATTTGCCGTCACGTGACAGGAGGTCTGAAAGGGTGTCAGCGTGTAAGATGTCCAACCAGAAGCGTGAGAGGGTTTGTGTGAATCCGTGTTCCCGAGATCGACACACATAGATGCCTTCATCCTGACGAAGCACACGGCGGAACAACAAACCATCGTCTGTTTTAATGACACGTTCATCTAGTGTCACCTAAACAGAGGAAATAATTGTTTTTTTAAATATCAAATAATTAAATAAAAAATAATTCTGAAAGCACACTTAAAATGAATACATTTTATTCTGTTAGATAATCAAACCAAACAGGATCTGCCAACAAGTACACCTAACTTTCCTTTTTTTTTTCAATGACTTTACACCAACTGGTCTCAAGATCATTTTTAGTGGATATCTGGAAGTGTCTTAGAGGACTATGGACAATGGACAAGTTTCCCGGTCAGAATGTATCCAGACTGTATTTATTTTTTTAAATTCTATATATATATATATATATATATATATATACACACACAGTATATCATTTCTAATATAATGCAGTTTTATTTGAAAATGATATTTGACATTTGTAAATTAATTTTCTACAACAATATTTCAACATGTCTGAATACTTTCTGGTCCTCTCAAAGACAGTATGTGCTGTACTGTATGTATCTTACCTCCTCTAAGTAGTCATCTCTCTGAATGTGCCATGTGACAGTGGCCTGTGGCGATCGAGGGATGCACTCCAGGAAGGTGCTGTTGTTCTCAGTGCCATAAACGACCCGTTCTTCAGTCAGCTCTAGATCCTCCACTACAGACGGGAATGCATGGCTGTTAAAACAGACACTTTACACACAACATGGTTCAGTGTAAGGTCACTGCGGGATTTTCCACTGCATGTGTGTTTGTATAAGTGTGCACATACATATATAATCTCTTTTCATCACCAACATCCTCACCTTTGGAACGCAAACACTCAAGTGCTCTTCACTCACACCTCTTTTGTTCTTTCCTCTCATTCTCTCTCTCCTCTGTGATGAGAGATAGAGAGTGATCTGTCTGTTCACCTCTCACTCTATAAGTTCCTGTCTTTAACACCGAACAGAGAGTTTGTCCCAGTGGAGTGACATTGCCCTTCAAACCCTATTAATCTTCCTGTTAGACAAGCTCAAAGGTGTTCTGAAGTTTCTAACACAAATGATTAAACAATTTAACTTCAAATCTCTGAGGTAATTGCTCTTTGACATGTAAATGTAATAGAAGTTCTTGGAGGAGGCCGCGGGTGTATTGACATTCACGCAGCATGGCTGCACTCAGTTAAGGAGGCTTTCATTTCTGTTCTTCTTTCTTACCGCTGAGGTTTTGGTCCGTGCACTGCAGTGCTGGGTTTGCATGTTTGATGTCCTGTCTTCGGTAACGCCTTTTTGTGTTTGGCAGGTAGCGTGTGCAGGTGTGTCCGTCCCAGGCGCAGTACGGATCTCGAGCCAGGCAGCACTCGGCACAAGCTTTACCGTACATACTGCAGCGGTGCAGAGGCACCTGGACAACACCTGTCTGTGAACCCACGAACAGAGTTTGCTGGAACAGAGAAAAAAAACAGTTTTGGTTGCATTTTTCCAGCATTCATGTGAAGAAAACAGAGATAATTCATCTAAATTCAGTCATTATTTAGTCAAACATATTATTCCAAATACGTATAACACGATAGGAGATTTTTAGGAGAATGTCCTGGCTGCTCTTTTCCATATAATGAGGACCGATGTTGGCAAATTCAAAAAAAAAAAAAAAAAAAACGGTACTGAGACACTACGTTTGAATATGTCTAAGCACAAATCCATTTTTTAAAATTCCAATCAAAAGCATGAGTTTGGAATGAGTTGATGTTTTTTTTATTTTTGGGGTGAACTGACACTTTAACTTCTGTGGCTCTAGGACTGTCAATGAAGTAAGTGAACTGTCAGTTTGGTTGGGCTATAAAGGACCTGCTTCACAATAAATAAACAACTGGTCGTTTTGCATGAATGTTTTATTGCTTTGGGGCCAAAAACACACAAAGTGGAGTCCCATTTCTCTACTCACAGTAAAAGCCTCTTTGGGAATTTTGTGGAAAATTAATTTATATTGCTGCTTATGCCTATGCTCACGGTAATTTGCAGAAACAATATAGCGAGCGTGCACGAACTTACCCTTTTCACAGATATGTCCATGGAGGTTATGGGAGTGGGTACCTGCAGAGATAAATTTAATGAGAAACAGAACTAAAGGTACTTTTCAAAGTTTGGGTTTAGTATGATTTTTTAAGAAAGAAATTAATACTTTTATTCAGCAAAGATACATTAAATTGTGCAAACAAATGCTATTGCAAATAATGTTGTTCATTTAAATTTTTAATTTATCAAACAATCCAGAAATAAATTATGATTTTCACAAAAATATTAAGCAGCACAACCGTTGTCAACATTTATAATAATAGGACATATTTCATTTTTGAGTATCAAATTAGCATTTTTGAATAATGACAATGAAGGCTGCAATGGCTGGTGAACATTCAGCTTTTTCCTAAATCAGATATTCTCACAAACAGACATATAAATTCACACCTCATAACACCCATACACATTTAGTCTCACAGACCTTGAACACCTGCATCTCCTCCAGTGTGATCTCCTCATTTGCAAGAGTGTTTCCATTTGCAAGTACGATAATCTTTAGCACAGTCCCAATATCTGAAGAGGTCAAAGGCCACAGTTATTCTTTCATGGTTATAAACACACTTGAGTGTTAACTAAACTGATGGCACTCTGTCTTACCAGTGCCGATGAACATGACATCATAGTATCCATCCTCGGCCTGTGTGCGGTCTACAGTGATGTGTGTGAGCCTGTATGGGGCGCCAGTGTGGAGCAGCAGTGGTTCCCGCTGTGATGGGTAAATCGGGCGCCACATTAGTGGGTGTGTTCGTGCAAATTGCAGAACAGCGTCTGGAAACTCCAGTGTGCTGCGGAAGGCACGACCAGGCTGGGCCGTGATCTTACTGGGGCACACTCCTGGTCGCGGGTAAGGGACGCGTCCTTCGTAAGGTCCCCACTGATAGTCAGGTCCTTCCTTATGAGCAAACGGCCCGTTAAATGCCTCCCGGATATCAGCCATACTATAGACACACACTGCATAGCCCTGAAACACATTACTAGAGAGAGAAAATGTTCTGTTAAACTCGCATACCCCTGATTTATGCTCTAAAGGAAAATGTTTGTTCTGTTGAAAACTGACTCATCTATGGGCCATTCAAGATGTAGAAGCGTTTGTTTTCATTGGAACAGATTTGGAGAAATTTTGCATTACATCAGTTGCCTACCAATGGATCTTCTGAGGTGAATGGGTGCCGTCAGAATAACAGTTGAAACAGCTTATAAAAGCATCGCAATAATCTGATGAACAAACAAACTTATTTATATCTTGAATGGCCTGAGGGAGAGTACATTTTGAGCAAATGTAAAATTTGGGGTTAACTATTCTTTTAAAAATTACAAGGCAATGCCAATTCATTATACATTTCAAACCCAATGGCAATTAGAAGTGTTTTAAAAAATGTCATAAGTAAGGAAGGCGGCATAAAAATACATAAGAAAAAAAATGTTAATCTACAATGATTAAAACAAATAAATAAATATACAGTACAGGTATATATATATATACAGTATTGTTCAAAATAATAGCAGTACAATGTGACTAACCAGAATAATCAAGGTTTTTAGTATATTTTTTATTGCTACGTGGCAAACAAGTTACCAGTAGGTTCAGTAGATTGTCAGAAAACAAACAAGACCCAGCATTCATGATATGCACGCTCTTAAGGCTGTGCAATTGGGCAATTAGTTGAAAGGGGTGTGTTCAAAAAAATAGCAGTGTCTACCTTTGACTGTACAAACTCAAAACTATTTTGTACAAACATTTTTTTTTTCTGGGATTTAGCAATCCTGTGAATCACTAAACTAATATTTAGTTGTATGACCACAGTTTTTTAAAACTGTTTGACATCTGAGTGGCATGGAGTCAACCAACTTGTGGCACCTCTCAGCTGTTATTCCACTCCATGATTCTTTAACAACATTCCACAATTCATTCACATTTCTTGGTTTTGCTTCAGAAACAGCATTTTTGATATCACCCCACAAGTTCTCAATTGGATTAAGGTCTGGAGATTGGGCTGGCCACTCCATAACATTAATTTTGTTGGTTTGGAACCAAGACTTTGCCCGTTTACTAGTGTGTTTTGGGTCATTGTCTTGTTGAAACAACCATTTCAAGGGCATGTCCTCTTCAGCATAGGGCAACATGACCTCTTCAAGTATTTTAACATATGCAAACTGATCCATGATCCCTGGTATGCGATAAATAGGCCCAACACCATAGTAGGAGAAACATGCCCATATCATGATGCTTGCACCTCCATGCTTCACTGTGTACTGTGGCTTGAATTCAGAGTTTGGGGGTCGTCTCACAAACTGCCTGTGGCCCTTGGACCCAAAAAGAACAATTTTACTCTCATCAGTCCACAAAATGTTCCTCCATTTCTCTTTAGGCCAGTTGATGTGTTCTTTGGCAAATTGTAACCTCTTCTGCACATGCCTTTTTTTTAACAGAGGGACTTTGCGGGGGATTCTTGAAAATAGATTAGCTTCACACAGACGTCTTCTAACTGTCACAGTACTTACAGGTAACTCCAGACTGTCTTTGATCATCCTGGAGGTGATCATTGGCTGAGCCTTTGCCATTCTGGTTATTCTTCTATCCATTTTGATGGTTGTCTTCCGTTTTCTTCCACGTCTCTCTGGTTTTGCTCTCCATTTTAAGGCATTGGAGATCATTTTAGCTGAACAGCCTATCATTTTTGCACCTCTTTATAGGTTTTCCCCTCTCTAATCAACTTTTTAATCAAAGTACGCTGTTCTTCTGAACAATGTCTTGAACGACCCATTTTCCTCAGCTTTCAAATGCATGTTCAACAAGTGTTGGCTTCATCCTTAAATAGGGGCCACCTGATTCACACCTGTTTCTTCACAAAATTGATGACCTCAGTGATTGAATGCCACACTGCTATTTTTTTGAACACACCCCTTTCAACTAATTCAACTAATTGCCCAATTGCACAGCCTTAAGAGCGTGCATATCATGAATGCTGGGTCTCATTTGTTTTCTGAGAATCTACTGAACCTACTGGTAACTTGTTTGCCACGTAGCAATAAAAAAATATACGAAAAACCTTGATTATTCTGGTTAGTCACATTGTACTGCTATTATTTTGAACAATACTGTATATATATATATATATATATACTTAAACTGAATGAAATAGAGTGCAATCAGTATGAGTTGAACAACACAGTGATTTAACAGAGGAAATGCACAGATAAACAGATGTGCTTTCAGCCTGGATTTGAAACAGACCTGATGGTGCTGAAGATTGCGTAGATCTCTGGATTGGTTTCATCTTTGGTCCTTAACAGAAACACATCCTCTGCAAGACAAGCACAAACAGTCAAAGATCACACCAGGGTCGTAAGAGATCAAAATGATCTAAAGTGTATATAATATTGTATATAAAAAAGAAGCCGAGGGCGTGTGTGTGTTTGTTGTCTCACCCAGCTGGTGAAAGTGTGTTTGGATGCCATGGGGTCCAGGAACAGAACACACCAGTCGGGCTTTAACAAATGTGCTCCACTTATTCACAAGCACCCTCTGCCCACCAACATCATTCTGAAACCACATAAACAACAAATCATGAGGCGTTGATTTCACTTCTGGACAACAGATCGGCGGAAAGTCAAATCCCAGTATCATTTACCCCCAGACCACACACAATGAACTGGGTAAAAAAAACTATCCTTTCGTATCAATTTGTATATTATCCATCCTAAGTAGTATGAAAGATTAGAATTAGTGCATTCCAAATCATAGTACACTCAACCTAGTATACCGAAAGTGCCAAAGTACATCCATACATGCTTTTCAGCAAATATTTCCCACAGTTCCTAGTGCAACAGAGTTTTTGACAGTTCCCACAACTCACTTTTTCATCTGAAGTGGTTTATTAAGGGGGTCACACACCCCAAACCTCTGTAATCTGAACCCTGTTTATACATAAACATTCAGTTGTAACTTTTCCCGTGGGAATAAGAACAGTTAAATATCAAAATATCTCAGAGAATCGCCAGTTATGGAGATTATGGCACTGTAATGGAAATACTGTTACGGATTCCCAAAAAGCAATTCAGCTTAGTATACCGTATCGAAGACACATGGGTGGCGTAAAGGATCCTAAATCTGTGTAATCGGTATATGTGGAGATAATCACCCTCTCTGCAGTGTAAGAGAGTGTGTGTGTGTGTGTGTGAGATTTGGGAATGTGCTGAAGTGAACAATGAATAGCAGTCAAAGTGACAGTAACGTGCGATTGACCCCGGCTCTTTGAACACTGACCTCTGAATGACAGAGGGAGATTTGTACTGCTCCCATTACTCTACACAGCCTTGTGTGTTAGTGTGTATGTGTGTGTATGGGCACTGGGGTAAGGGGTGAGTGTGTGTGTGATTCAGAGGCATGCAAACCATCCAGCAGCTGTGCACATGTGGTTGAAAAAAGGCAGAAGCAATCCAGTATACTGGCCTGCTTGTGCCTGAATGTATGTATGTGGTTTGTCTCACCGCACATAATCGTCCAATGCGTGTGTGTATGGCTCCTTCATCGTCTCGCTCTGCGCTCTCTGTTGCTCTCTCAGTGAAGAAGAAATAAATTTTATCATCATCTCTGTCTGCACTGTCAGGAATGAGGTGGGCCGCAATAAACCTGGGCTCTGTACATGCACAAACACACACATACACACTATTTTAATGCAGATCTGATTGTTTATGCAAATCAATTAATTTTGACTAATACGAAATCAATACTAATTGGATATTTCATCAATAATGAGCACTCATGTCCCATGATTTAAAATACAGAAATACATAAAAAATATTACAGCTTATATTTTAAAAAACGATTGTTGTTAATAAATAAAGATTAATTAACAATTGCAACATTTATTGTGTTAATTTAGTATCAATATTTTAAATTACTTTTTTTTTTGTTTCATTTTAGTCTACGTTTTAGTTATTTTGTAATGTACTTTTGTAATTTTTATTTTTTATATTTCTAATCTCTATCTAATAAACATTTGTTTAACATATAATGTTTCTTTAGCTTTAATATATTTTTATTTCAGTTTTAGTTTTACTTGAATCTTAGTACTTGAAAAGTTTATTTAAATGTTTATTCTGCAAAGGCATCATATCTAAGTTTTATGTAAGTTTTTAATTTCAATTAACAATTCGTTTTTTAGTTTTAGTTTTAGTTAACAATAACAACACTAATAAAATGTATTAATGTCAATATCCTTTCCAGTCAATATCCTTTAACATAAAATGTTAAAACACAAAAGAAGACTGAGAAAATATCTATCAATATAAAAATTAAGTAATTTTGTACCATGTAGGGTTTTCTGATCCATCTCTGTTCTCATGGGTGAGCGAGTCCCTAAACCTCTCAAAATCACAGAGTCTCTCCCCAAAAAATCTGCAGTCAGACCGGTGTACAGCTCTCCACCTGAGAGAGAGATAGAGAGAGAGAGAGAGAGAGTCATATACACTTGGTCTTTTAAAATGAGATCATAACATTTTACTGTTATTTTATTAATACTTAAACTTGAAAACTTGACACTCGTGTGCGGTACGTCAGTGTGTGAAAGTGTCTCCAAGGTCACTAACATGCACTCTTAAAATCTGCTCCAAAATATATTACATCTGGCAAAATGTCACATGAGGAGAGCCAAGACTGTGCAGTGTTGTAAAGACACACACACTGGGATATCTGTCCATGCCCCAGAAGAGTGTAATACACCCACAAGACCCCTGCAACATTAAACCTGGACTGAAGAACAGAAGAAATTTCTCCCATCAGAGCAGTCAAACCTCCACCCATCACACACAAGCCAAAACACACACACACACACACACACGCACACACACAAATGTGCTCTGACATACTTATGAACACACAACAAAAGCAGGCCATGGCATGCTGAAATGTACACACTGTAATGTACCTGTGAAGGTGCTTGCGAAGGGTAGTTTGGGGTCATGGGGACATTTCCCCCTCCCGTTCTCCACTGTGGTACGATCCAAACTGAACACATGCTGCCAAAAAGAAGTCCGAAAATTCACATCAATTTCACAACTCAACAATAAACTTGAGCTCACAAATGGAATTTCTCTTGGTTGTGAAGAAATGTATTATTTATTTTTACAATGCAGAGATCTACTATTAATCATGTTCAGTTTGGTCTATTAGAGACCCCGAGGCCCACTTAATATTTCAAAAGATATGTTTATTATTGTAGTTCAGTTTAATACTTCCTGACTTTTCCTCACCTTATGAGAAGTGATTATAAACAAAACTAATAGCTTAAAAATGTCACAATACATTAGTTTGAGATCTTACAGACCACGGGTATAAAAAAGTGAAGACTGAAATGCAAACATTTTTTTACGTACACTACTGTTTAAAGATTTGTGGTCTGTAAGATGCTTTTGAAAGATGCTCACCAAGGCTGCATTTATTTGACCAAAAATGCAGTAAAAACAGTAATATTGTAGAATATTATTACAGTTTTTATTGTAATAATTGAATATGTAATTAATTCCTGTGATGACAAAGCTAAATTTTCATCAGTCATTGCTTCTGTCTTCGTCATTTTAACATGCTGATAGTGATTTTGTGCTCATGAAACATTTATGATCAATGCTGAAAACTTTTTCAGGAATAGTTGATGCAGCCTATAGGAAGATAAAATCAGCATCTATTTGAGAAATAATGAATTATAAGTCTTTGCTGTCAATTCAGATCAATTCAAAGTATTGATTGCTTACTGACCCCAAACTTCTGATTTGGTATTCTCTACCAGTTTATTGTGATTTGCTCATTGTAGTTTGTGTCAAACTGACCCCAAACAGGAATAACAGTGTTGGGGTTCAACTAACTAAATTTAGCAACACTGCTAACTTTTACTTGCTACAAATATCAGTAGCATGACTTCATAGTACTTCAGCTGTTCTCATAATACCGTCGCTCTTTAGGTAACAAACTGCATTTTCCAACATATACCAGAGAAGCTTTACACAACACTACATCATTGTTTTTCTTGTCACAGTCTATAATAGACAGAGCTTTACAGCCAGAAGAGCTGAGGCAATGACTGTGCTCTCATACACAATCCCTTTTCTCTTTGTTATACTGTAATAAACATTCAAAAGATTTAAAAAAATGTGAAATGGTTTGTTCTGGTTTACATTTAACCGATTCAAATAAATGATCCACTGATTTAGTTGTGAATGATTTGCAGATCCTCAGTACCACTGACAAACATATAATCTTGTAAAATGTGTGGTAAGTACTGCCGCTCCATAGTTCAGTACATGCGATAGTGAATCTCGAAAGTGATAAAGAAACTAAAAAGCGATTGTGCATTCAAAAGTGTAGATCACAATGCCAGCACAACATTGTGATGTCTATCAGCCGCCGGCGATGGATGATGGGATTGACTATCAACCCAACCCTATGAGTAAGTGTTATCCTTTTAAATAGTATCATCTGACTTTGAGTTTCTAGGGTGTACTATATCAGAGATCTAAAATGTAATAATAGCAGTGCAGAAGTTTTACTGTCATTGATGTTAGACACTGCATGGGTGTGTCCGGTGATGCCAAAGAGCTTAAACCTCTGGTGCCAGTTCAGTTACACAATGTAGTATTGTCTGTTTTCAGAGATCTCTGGTGCCCTGTGCGACGCAGTTAAAACACCTCAAAGGAAGTAAAGGGCAGCTCTATTCAAAATACACACACACACACACTATTTGTCTATCCTCTGCTCTCAATCCTCTGAATTAATGTGTGTCTGTGTGTTTTTGCTATGTATCTTCTCTCATGATCTTGTCTTGACCCTAAGGGCTGGCCTGTTGGTGGGTGACCTCTGACCTTAAACAATTAGGTCTCTGATATACATAATTAAATGACATCCTCCTGATGTGCATACACAAACACACTAGGTGTGAAGCAGTGGGAGGGAGTGTTTTGTGTGTCGTGTGTTACCTCTCCGCGGTGTCCGACGTTCACATACGCACACACGGGCTGGAAAGCTCCAGTTCCACAGGCCAGTAGGTGAGTGCGGTTAAATGGCTGCAGCAACCGCACAAAGTTTGCACACTCCATCTGTACCAAACACACACAGAAAGAGTTCATGTTAAAAATGTTGGGTGTTTTTGTGGCAAATGACGGTACAATCTTGATGATTACAGCACAATTACTTACACAAACATACAAACACATGTATTTTACACTGGATAACCAGGTTAAACTCATCAAGTTTATAATCACAAGGAAATTTTGGTATATGTGAGTGTGACCAGTATTTCCCTGTAGTGTTTGAATGGAGAGTTATAGTACAAGAATTATCATCATTTTAATGGATCAGAGAAAAAATAGCAAGAGAATGATCCCTACTTGAAATTCACTGAAGGGAAAGAAGCTCTTACGGTTCAATTACTGAAGGGTTCAGAAATAGGAAGACGTCTCACATACACACACACACTATCAACACGTACACACTCTAACTATGACCACCTGTATGCATTGACTGTGTAGGGTCAAAATCAGTGGAGCATAAAATAACGAAAGGTCAAGTGTCATAAAAGATGCAGGCAGATGCTCAAACTGTAACCAGATGTTAAACAGCAGGACTGAGAGAGCCAGAGAGATCCAAAGCAGCAATGTACCAGTCAACAGAATAAAATGGAGCCTGAAAGTTCAAATATTCTGTATATAAATGATAAAATACTATTTATTGTGCAGACTGTCAAACTTTATATTAAGCGGTTTCATTTTCCATTCATTTTCTATGATTTATGGTATTTTTGCAGACATGTAATTAAAAATTTAAGACAAACCCCATTTGTGATAAAGCTATGGGTAACACTTCAGTATAGGGACCAATTCTTACTATTAGTTGCTTGTTAGCATGCCTATTAATTACATATTGGCTTTTTATTAGTACTAATAAAACACATATTCTACACTCATAATTCTACCCAGTACCTAAACTTAACAACTACCTTACTAACTATTAATAAGCAGTAAATTAGGAGTTCACTGAGGCAAAAGAGAATTTTAGTGTTTTGATAATTGCGAGAATTGGACCTAAAGAATTAAGTGTGACCAACTTATTCTATCAACCCTAACCTACTAATTCTCTAATGAGAGTAAGTTTACATGTAGTCTAAAGTGTACTATCAAAATAAAGTGTAACCCTAAAATATCCAATGTAAAGCGCCACCTGTCATTTGTGTGTGTGCTGTCATGTGGCACATAAAACTCAGTAACACTTTGTTTTAAGGTGTCCTTGTTATATAAGTTACATGTACTTACTATTATGATAACAATAAATTATGCATAATTACATGCAAGTAACACCAAATAAAAACCCTAATCCTAACCCTAACCATAAGTGCATGTAGTTAATTAATATTACTCGGTACATAAATGTATAATTACTGTACACTGTAACAAGTCCATCGCTCTGTTTTCTTTGTGGATAATTTTGTGTCGTTTGGTCCACAGCCTTCTCACAGCCTGTTGTTAAACAGATGTGTCGCCTTAGTGGCATGAAAATATTCACGTAATCGTGCTGCTCGTATGAGGATGTTTGCAAGGTACCAGCTGAAGTGCAGCAAGGACTTTGCAGTTTTTAGTTTTTATGCGTTTTGCACCTCTACCGTAGACCAAAGCGACCCTTTCCCTGCCATGTTGGTTTTGGAGCATCGCAAAACCATGTGGCAACGCGTCCTTTTTCGTGCTCCAGCATGGTTAGCGCTCACACTGTATGCGAACCAAGCCCGAGTCCAACTGAACCGTGCCCTGGCCCACCTCTTCCAAGCGGGCCAGGGCCGGCTAATCGAGCCGCGCCCGGGCACGGATCGGAGCACTCACACTAGTCAAATGAACCGCGCTTTGGTGGTCAAACGCACTCGGGCACGGTTCAAACTGGCTAGTGTGAGTACACCCTAAAACACTGCTGTGAAATCGCACTCACCTGTCACATCAAACAATACTGCCGGGACAGTCACCAGAGCGGGACACCATGGCGACACCTCACATTTCCACTTTATGAGTGAAACATGCTAAACACTAACAGATGCAGAGTTTATCTCCAAACAAGTGTGTGTGGTAGACAATTAGGGGCAGAGGACAGGAAAGATTTAACTTGGAACACTATTAACATATTCATGGTGCTGAAAGAAAAAAGGGAGAGGCTGAACCAAAAGAAAAAGAATAAGAAACAGAAATGTAAAAAAAAAAAGCAAAGGGGATTTCGAAAAATGAAAGAATAACTTTGTTCTGTGCATTGGGACGGCCTTCTACGGTCGTTAGGTTTAAGAGACTCATGAGTCACACACAAACTTGGTTGGAAGCAAGACAACAATAAGTGAGTGGATCAAATCTCATTTATGGGCGTTTGGCTTCTTCTCTCCAGTCTTCACGCCAACTGCAGCACACTCAGAGTATAGCTGGAGATGGACAGATGTTTTCGTTTGAAACTCCAGATTGAACCACATGAAATAAGGTAGAGAATCACACTAACCAAACATTCCAAAACAAACTACATTTGATGATTTATGCTGTCACCAGCTGGATCTGGGATATCATGAAAGAACCTGACATATAAAGTATGCCAGCCCCCAACCAAAAAAAAAAAAAAAAAATTGGGAAGCTGTGACAAAAGCTGATCCAACTTTTGAGTTAGTTGATGCTTTTAGAGAATTCAGAACCAGTTTTTCACTCACCTCGGGATCTTTCCCTTTGAGAATACAGTCCTCACGATTCTCAGGCAATGAAGGCCAGTGGATCTGGAGATAAAGAAGAAGAGCAGATGACATGTAACATCTCATAAATTAAACACACACTAAGCACAGCTCTGTCCATCTCACACCCAGACTTATTTACTTGCTAAGACTAAATAAACCACGAGATCCAAACAATACCAAATCTATTTCCAATGATCTTTTCCAATGGACAAACCATGTCCTGCCCTTCTTCTTTTTTTCTTCTTCTTCAGAAAGCCATTTCACTTGGATATTCATCACAATTTCTGTGCTAATAAAGTGACACCAAATGAAATTGCAAAAATAATGGCTGTCTCCTGAACAAGCCCCCGTCTGCCACTGGTCAGACAAACAGATTGGTCTCACCCCATTGGTTGAGCTGATTTTACTGTGTCTGAGCACTCAGTTAAACAGTGTGATGTTTTGAAAGCACCACAGTGCCAGAGTTTACGCTCTTCAGGGAAATCAAGCCACAAATGCCATACAAATTGTCTCTGCTCATTATGTGAGTAAAGTGAGTGTGTGTCTCCAAGGGTGGGCATGCGACAAAAATGCTTTTTTTTCCATGAATGTCAACAATAAAGATAGATTTATGAAAACAATAACTCTGAGAGTGTGAAAATCACAAAAACCTATCCTGATGTTATGAACGATTGAGAAATAAACATAAACCCATCTGCTAGGTCCTCTATCCAGATATATATACAGTGATTGCACATCCTGGCACATTCATTTCTCATGCGTCACAGAACAGTCTGGCACACAAGCGCTGTCACGTTCAGACCACACATGGACTTTTGGGTTTGTTTATACAGATCTGCAAGCATTATTTCACAAGTTATAGTCCTCTTCAGCAAAAAAAAAAATGAATTTAACACAACTATAATTATCAGTTTGTGTTATTAGATACATCATTTACACATTAAGATCATATTTTCAACAAAACATTTGGTTAAATTCCCAGGGAAATGTGGTACACTGTGAATGCAGTTTAAATCCTTTTGGATCTGCCACATGTGTAAACTTGTTGACCAATCGACCTCTTTCCATCACATGACATTTACAAGCCTTCTACCTCTTGTAAAACGCCAGATTTCATTGAATTGATTGATTGTTTGAATCTGTTCCAGCCTTCATATGATGAAATCATTAGTGAGTCATTTGTTTTTATTTACCCTTTCAAGCTCTTACACATTTCGACATTGTCTAAATCCGGAACCTGTAATCAACTACGTTACCAAGCATCCTTCCTTTGAATGAAAGCATTTCCTCTTTCCTTAATTAGTCATCACCTTTATTCTTCAGGACACTTGGACTAAAAATAGTCCAAATGTGGCTGTCGTTGAGTTGTAGCGACCTAAAAGGTAATGATAAAACACTTCAGAATACTATAAAACCATGGTGTGAAGGAAAGGGCCCTGGCTCACTGGTTCAGCTTTTTAATTTGCTCTGGATGGAACATGTTTAAGATTAACCAACCTCTATTAACCATGGGAGAAACGCTGCATGGTTAATCCAGGTGCTGATAGTTCTCTGAAATGAATGAGTGAATGATTCCACAAACTGAACTGAGATCAGTTGAGATGAAGACGGCAGGTCATGGAGATTAGCAGTAAATGCATGCCCAAGAGGGAAAAGGAAGTCAGATCAGGGCTGAGTAATTTTTCCCACTTAAAGAACAACATCATGAATCACTGCTTGATTTCTGTGGTACATTCCCCTTCGGCTGGGAAGCTTTACTGATAGCATCTGCAAAACAATCTTACACACGTAAATTTACTCATCTTAACATCCTCATTTTGTTTTCTGGCTAAAAAAGGATGAAAAACATTTTCTGTGCCTTGTTAATGTAGCTTTTTGTAATTAATTCTCAGTATAGAAGGTAGTATCCATGAAAACACTGTGGCCAGTGGTAGAACGGTGGCCTTACAGAATGCATAAGGGTCTAACAAGGCAGAAAATGTCTGTCCTTGAGCCAAAGGTCAAAGGGTCATAACCTCAGATGTGGCAGACCCCCCCCCCCCCCCCATGTGTCTATCACCATGCCAATGCACTTCCTCTTCCTGTTCATATCCTTAAACAAGGCCACACACAATAATAAGTTCTTTGGAGACTACATACGAAAACAAGCTCACTTGTTAAGGCTTCAGTGACTTGAGTCATAACATATTCACATGAACAGAGGCTTTAATTAAGCTCAAACACACACATACAGTATACAAAGTTAACTGCACAGGGAAAAACTGACAAACCCTGGAGACAAGTAGTACTAAAGCATTTCTGCTTTTACAGTCCATTTAGTTCAGTGCCTATTTACACATTGTGGCTCCTCTCATAACTCACAACTTTATTTTAGAAACTACACCACAGATGTGCGAAAATAATATGAAAAAGGGCAGCAAATGCTGAACTTGTAAAATCAAGCAAGACCATTTATGTGTTTATATGTCTAGGTGTGGTCTAAACAAGTCTTGGTCACAAGTGTGGTCAGTTTATATGAATTTCATGTTCGTTTGTGGACAGCTGTTTTTGTGTAATTTTTAGTAAACATTTTTATGGATGAGAAAAGAGGTAAAAAACAACAGAACGAAAGTCTGTTATATGTGTATCACATTAAGATTATTGTATCCAATATGGATTAAAGACTCATTAGTTCATTAGTTTATATTTATGAGAAAGTAAACATTTTTAATAACATGTTTGGCCTGCCATCTGTGACAGAAGACCTGAGCTCTAAAAGTTCTAAAGTGTTTAAATAAACTTTTGATAATATGTACATTACTCTAAATACTATATTGGTATACAGACATTTCACGTTAATTTTTTTTTTTTTAAATAAATATTTAAAATATTTTTTATGCATAAATACATGCATAAACAAACAAACAAATTAAATGAACAAATGAATGAATTTGGGATGGTGGTGAGATACCAACAGAATTTCCAAGCCAATGCTAAATGGATATCTATTGACTAGTGGAATGCATCTGGCTGTTTTAAAGACACATTGACAAGTCAAAACAATTCAGCTTTTAAAAATGTATCTTAACACGCGTGTCTTTTTTCCATTCTGTTGCCTTCATCTAGTTTTTGAAACATAATGCATCATATGTGAACAGGCCGTTACATGGCCCTTTGCTAATCATGTGTAAAATGTTTCAGCACATGTAAGTGTCTGCTGATTTTATCTGTGTCTGAAGATAACAGTCTCCAGTAGAGCAGACTGAATAACATGACACCTCTCACTAACAGACCCTCATTCACCTACATAATCACTAGCACTTTTTCTGGGCTCTCACACCTGTGTCCTCCATGTGCAGCTTATTATCTTAACATTATGACAATGATAGCATGTGTTACCTCTTTAGCATCATGTGTATGATCCAGTCTCAGCGAATAGAGAACATCCTTCCCTCCCAGGAAAAGCCTGTCGTGATATTCATCCAAAAACACAGCCGACAAGTGCAGATCTCCATTGAAACCACTGAAAATAGAGGTACGGTTTGTGGCCAACAGATCTATGGGAAAGGGAGAAAGAGAAAGTGATATGAATTATGAATGACACAATGAACACCACATTTCAACTGAAAAATGACAATAAATCTGTCTCTACTAGTCAAAGCAGATTTATGAGGAGAAAATGCAGAAAAGAGGACACTCATCTTAAATCCAGAACAGCTCGAGAAGCATGTGGAATGTGACTGATGGGAGATCTCTGAGAACTAAACCACTCTTTATCTGTTTTTCTTGTTTTCAATTATCTTTAATCGTGCCGTATTGGCGTGACTATTTGTTCAGTGCTGCAAGTCTAAATATTACGGATTGCAAGTTTACATCAGTTCTTTTTCCAACAGAGGCATTTTTAACCAAACTTGGCAAGACTTTGCTTTCTGTTGAAACTGATAAAATCTAAGAATCTTAAACACGGAGTAATAACTAGCTGATACATTTCAGAGTAATTTCAAATGTATCAACTATGTGTTCAAGTAATTTGTCCACAGTGAAAGCATCGCATTGCATGAAAAACAATGTTGTATCGCCAAAAAGGCAGTCAGAACATATCTGATGTTTAATATTCAGTGAAGTGGGGAAGGATTTTGAACCAATGAGGTTTCAGTCATTTGTCAGGGCTATTCTGTGCAACACAACAAAAATATAAAATCAAGTGACCAATAAAATTTGTTGTTATTCATCTTGGGACAAAAACTGAAACTTACATGGAAGAGTTTTGTTGTACCTGATCAGGTAAATATGCAGTCACATTGTTTAAGTTTAAATTGGTTACATGAATTTGCCATATAAAAGTAATTTCTGTATGAACTTTTTGACAGTTAATGACAACTGACCTTACAGCCTGTGCAATTTTGCCATTGTGACTGCATCTTAAGGTTATGATGGCATTTAATAACAATAAAGAGTGGAAGAATAGTGGAAATTAGACTTTGATATTTGGCTCTAAAAGGGGCTCAAGTTCCTGTATTAGATTTTTCATTTTCAGTGTGGGAGCATGTGTTTGTTTGAAAAATATGTACATAACCCTCTTAGAACCAAATTTGTAAAAACAAAACCAAAGAAATATAAACTATATCTAAATGAAGACAAAACATTCTAGTTTTCCAGATGGGAATGCCACCAAATGCCCTATTTTTGGTCATATTTTACCCACTTTAAACTATAGATAAGTACTGCGCACACACCCCCACAAACACATTCTCTGGTTATCTTTCTCTAGTATCCTGAAGTTCAGCTCCACTCCCTCCACATTCCCCTCATATAATGTGCAGTTGGACAGAAAAGAGGAGTGGAGAAAGAGCAGCTGAAGGAGGAATGAGGCCTCGTTGAGAGGGTGGCACGCGTCTAAAGCCGCTAATGGGGCGCCGATGAAAAGAGCACAAACAGGAGCCAAACAGCCAAGCCAAATGTTAAACCACAATAATAAAAACACACACATGCAACAACAACATTCACAATCCACTCCTTTATATAAATCAATTAAAACCCTCTCTCAGCCATTTAAGGAGTTTACCAAAAGACTTTTGGATTTTAACAATCATTGGCAATATAATCTGGGGTTTGACATTGTGTGAGTTTTTTTTTATTTATTTTTTTTATTAACCTCAAATAAACTCACAAGCTGAACAGAAGAGAAAGAATTACGTTCTTTCTTTATTAGAGTGATCTTGCATGCAAGTTTCACGATGATATACTGTATATATAGAAAAAACTTTTAAGGTTTCTGTTTCCAGAAAACAGTGAAATACTGACAAAGACAAAACAGCACACATATAGAGTCGCAGATCACTGCTATTTGTCATTAAATGAATGCGTTTCATCCAGCAGCTACATATCTGTAATTGCAAAGACCCCATGAGGTTACCTGCGGTTTAGTGCTTTGCTCAAGAGAACAATGGTGGCAGATGATCTCAATAAGTAATGAATCAATCCTGTGTCCTCCATAAAAACACACATATGAAGACAATTACCGCTAAATAAAACAGAGACATATACAGTACATCGGAAGAAATTTAGAGTTACAACATCACATTCTTTTACCTTTTGTGCTTATAATATGTTGTAAAAGAGATGGGAATCATACGGAATGATTTGAGATTTGATTCCCAGTAATCGTTTTTGATCATTCACCATTTTATCAAAAGTTATGGAAAAAAAAATTGTACGCTTACCATTGGGAAAGTAATTTAAAATAAATAAATACAAATATTCATTTAAAATATGAACTGAAAACTATTCTTGAGCAACACAGCCTTTTTTTATATAGAAAACACTACATCCAAACTCATAATGTGTATCTTTAATTGCATGTTGTCACATGAACAACCAATCTAAATTACTGATTCTCTAAGCCAGCTCATCTGTTCAGGACTCGTTTGATCTATGCTTTAAGATTGTCATTTACAAAGCCTTTCATAAGGGAAACTGTTACTGTTCATACTGTATGTGTCACGATCGGTGATACAGGAAACACGGAGAGAGAACCAATTGCAGGTATGATATTTATTCAGGGGTAATCCAAAAGGGGTAAACAGTCCAGGCAGGGTCAAAACCAGAATCTCCAATCATCATGAACAGACAAAACACAAGGCAGGATCAAGACTATGGATTAGCATAACACATATGACATTAGACAAGGACTCCGTGACACATACTCAGACAGACCGGGTATAAATACACAGAAGGTAATGAGGGAACAGGAGACAGGTGGGGAATAATCAGTTAACCCAAACAAGGAGGAAGGTGACCAAATAAGGAAACAGACAGTTCATAAGGTGACAGACACCGTGGGAAAGGAGGACACCTATTGGAAACCCAGGGAACACAACCCAGACACTGTGACAGTATGTTCTTGATTCTCTAATAAGAATCGACTCATCAAACCATTCGCTCTGTAGTTGTCTGGTCAATGGAAATGCTGTCAGAGTATCTTAGTATAGCGTTCTATGTGAAATGTATTACAGAAGAGGATATGCAAGGAATCTTACTGGATTTTATGCACTGCAAATGCCACCTGCTCCTAGGTGAACCTCTCACATGCATACACACACTTATTGAGTAGTGTAAATTACACAGCTAGTCTGGAATCTTTCATGTAGCTGTGTAAATAATCTGCTCTCTTAAAATAACACTTCACGATCACCAATTTAATGACATTAAACGTGACAAAATGACATCCTGAAACTAAACAGATGTTTGAGTTGGCAAGCACTCCCTCTATAACACACACACACACACACACAGCATATCGCGGTCACCCTCCAGTGTGACAGTAAGAGGCTGTAAGTGTGCCAGTAAATGTGTAACACTTCGGAAAAGTAAAAAATTTTTAGCATTGGTGTCAGGATAAATGACGTACAGTAGTTACAAACAAGTGCTCAGGGTTTGTCTGGTTTGCACAGGCCAGTTATAAGATACCATATCTCCACCATCTGCTGACAAATCATCTTTCAATAAGACAAATGGGAATGAAAATGGATTCTTTCTCCAGGTATTATAGGTATCAGTGGTTATACTGTACAATACACAGACACACCTGATAAAGATACAGTTATGTCCATCTGATGCATGTTTTCTACAAATCTTTATCTGTTGTGTGTGAGAAAGTCTAAATAAATGCAAACCAGAGTTTACAGGGTGTGTTGAACTGCAGTGACATTATGCTGTAGATCCAGCACAGAACATTTATACCCTCACTCTCTTTTTTCTAAACTCTTTTTCTTACATCAGTAGGCTTTCTACACAGTGGCAACCCACCAGCTTTCTAAACAACCATTAATAACACACACATGCTTGTTGGCATCTGGCCTACCTTTCAGATTTCCGCTTACTGGTAATGAAGTGAATGCAAGTGGAAGAAGAGAGAGGTCTTGCTTTAGAACCGACTGGGCTGCTTGCCTAAAGATTATTCTCATTTTTTGTGTAAAGGGTCGTGTGTCTGTATGTGATTAAGAGATGGAGGAAAAGAGAGATAAAAAGATATAAAGTGAGAAATGAAGTATGAATATGTACTATATGTATACATAACCCTCAGGAGAAAACATGTCCACATAGGAAGTTAATCATGTTCTGCGCTCTGGTGTAGACAGATACATTAATATATAACTTGTATGTGCTTTATCATGCATGTGTGTGTGTGTGTTTGAGAGAGAGATTTCAGTATCAGGTTGATCTTTTGAGGGCTTCAGGCTGATTCTGTCATCAATCGCGTGGTGGAACTAATTGATTACTGGCTGGTGCAGCGAGCAGCAGGGGAGAACGTTCACAGAGTTGAACATCGACAGGAAGATCTCATGGTGTCTTCCCCAGGCAGTGTGAACACACAACGTTAAGAACTGCACACACACACACACACACACACACACACGCACTGCCAGAAACTGCCCTTCTCAGATAACAAATTTAATTAGACTAGGTCAACATTTCACAGCAGGTTATGACTTAAACAATCCAAGACATCTAAAATTCACTGAATACCTTCAGTAACATACACAAAACACTCGTAGAACACTCTGTTTTACAATATATACACTGCTGATCAAAAGTTTAGGGTTTGATTTATATATATATATATATATATATATATATATATATATATATGTGTGTGTGTGTGTGTGTGTGTGTGTGTTTAAGACATCTCTTATATTCACCAATGCTGGATTTATTTGGTGTAAAATACAGTCAAAACAATAATATTGTGAAATTATAATACTATTTAGAAATAACTTTTCTATTTGAATACAGTTTGTTAATTTAATTTATTCCAATGAATGCAAAGCTGGATGTTCAGCAGCAATTATATGCTGATTTGGTGCTCAAGGAACATTTCTCATCATCAATGTTGAAAACATTTGTCCTACTTAATATTTTTATTAATTATTATTATTTATTTATTTTTTTCCAAGAACGTGAATAGAAAGATATTAACTATGAAAGTTTGGACACAACTGACTGAATTCATCTAAATGATTACGCATATGCTCGTTATTTTATTTCTATATTTCGTTGACATTATCTATTTTTTTATTGAAAATTTAAGTATTATTTTAAAATATATTTATATTGTTTAAAATAGGGTTTTTAGCATACAGTGATTAGAGAAAAAACTAAAAGTACCCCTAATTCTCTCACTCTGTATCTGCCTGTCTATCTTCATTTATCACACACACTCACGTTACTTCAGGACAAATCCGGCTACACCAGCACTTACTGGTAAACTCATATAAGCCCCACTCCCCCTCAAACCCACTTTTTGTAGCTTATTTTCTCAGCGTTCCTTTTGTCAGTCTCATTCTTTCAGTCCCTCTGTCTTCTCCTGCTCCCTGGCCTCTCCTGATCCCCTCTCTCTCCAAAGCAAGAATCAGAACGTGATGGTTTAGATAAACCCCTCTGGACAACGAAATGAGAGTCAGTGCCTTTCCCTCTGTACACACACACAATGAGACTCCAGCAGCTAGACAAAATGCCTTGTTATGGCTCCACAGACTCGTTACCACATTTAGCAAGAAAGAAAGAGAAAATATTCTTTCTCATACCAATAATCTACATGGCAGTGGGTGAAATTCATTCTGTCCACACCATTCCTCTTTTTTATTTACCTCCATTCATTCTTTGCTTTCTCTGACACCTCTCTTCTTTCTCCTTTATTACACTGATCCCTTTTAGCAGCCATGTCTCCATATGTTAGTGTGTGTGTATAGAGGGCAGCTGTATTTGTGCAGTGTGCTTGAGACCATTACAGCTGCAATTAAGTGTGTGCATGTGTGCATGTGTTCCTGTGACGGCTCCCAGGACAGTCATCAGCTCAGGGGTTAAAAAATCAAATCATAGTTTAAGTGACCAGCAGCTGTTGCGGTCGTTATCAGTGCATGTGATCACGTCCAGGGCTTGTGTCCTAATTGCAGCAAACTGCAAACTCCCCTCAACCCAGTAGGAAACCACCACAATGCTGCATTGTTCTGCTACGTTTCACTGCAAAAATCTCGACTGACGCCACAAGGATGGAGGGAATGTGTGTTTTCATTAAAATTCCACCTGCATCCATTTTGCACAGTACAAACAAAGTATTCTTGTCTCCTGTACTGTATCAATACTGTACCTACATGAACTGTATTTGAGCTAAACCTTCAGCTTGAAATTCATTTCCTCAATTGGTCGCTATTTTACCCACCTATTTTTTTCCTCATTCACACACCATATATTCTCTGTACTGCACTTGGACCAGCACACAGTCTGTTTATATACATTCACATGCACTTTAAACGTCTGATGAAAAATCACATTTAGGTGAATACAACTGGCATCAGCATTGAGACTTTACTCCAAAAAAAATTAGCATTTAATGTTTCAAATATTCAATTACACTTTGTGAGAACGACCTGTGCATGTTAATGTAATATATCTGAATACCTCCAAAGGTCAATCCTTGAACATGGATTAAAGGTGATGTGAGCATTTTATTTTTCTGCGATGGTAAAAAATATTAATATCACACTCCTGAAAGTACCATATATTTCGCAATTCTAGATACATAAAGAACCATGGAACATTATTTTTACACAAAAGGATAGAATAGTGGGGGGGGGGTCTTTAGATTTTTGAAAATGTTCTTTACACTAAGAAAAAAAATAGGTCTCTCACGAACTGTTCTTTGGGGAACCAGAACTTTTTTTCTAAGGCATCACTGTCAAAACCCCCTTTTGGACAGATCTGACTGAATTAGGTCCTGATATATCTGTAAACTGGGAAAAAGTCGTGCAGATATTTAGTTTGAAGCACTTTCTGCCTGTCAATGTTTTTGCACATTCACAGAGCAGCCCATATATGGAATGCAGGAAGCTGAGAGCATCTGAGAAGCGGATCGTTCAAGATCAATGCCATATTCAGCTTCATAAGCAGCTGTTATAAGCAGTTGCTGGTTTGTGGTGGAAGAATTATATTTTGCTTCATGCCACTGCTCTGCTGTGTCATCTCTGATTACAATATTCTCAATTAGGGCTGCAACTAACGATTATTTTGATAATCGATTAATCTGTCGATTATTTTTACGATTAATCGATTAATCGGTTTATGTACTTATATTTTAGTTTTTTCCATTTTTTCCCCCAAGTAAATTATTAATAAAGGGTCTTTATCATTCAGCATAGATTTTTAAGAGATTTTAACCATTTCGCATTGTCATATCCTCATCAAAAATATACTTGGAGTTGTTTTATTATGTTAGTAATCCTTTGTCGAACTCTTCTGCAATCAAAACACTGACCCATACTCTAGCAAAATTCACAAGGAGATTTCAAATATTGTTTTCACCATGGCAGTCCTTAGAGCTCCTAAAGTAGTTTAACATCCCAAACAAAGCTTAAGGAATCTTTGAGAACATATTTTCACGAAGTATAAGGATAAAACAGAATAAAATTGCAGTGCATTGTATTTTATTATTTACTGGGAAAAAGCTTTATAGCTTATGCTGTGAATTTGTAAACAATCCTTCGAAAAAAAGTGCCAATGGCATGAAACCTGAATGGAACTCACAATTTAAAGCAAAATCCATCAGAAGGTTGTCCAGAAAAAAAAAATTGGGACACACACAAAAAACCTGCTGTGTGAAAAAGAGCAGTGAATACTTAGAAAAGAAGTGCATTTTAAATATACTCAAACATTTACCTCTCTCATTCAGTCATAATTAGGCTGCAAGTCTGAATTATGAACTGGTAAACGACAAACTGATCACATAACATGTTTGTAAAGCTTTAAATGTTAACTGTTAAAAAGCAATGTTATCAGCTTTTACGACTAAACATTTGCAAACAACCTTGTACTGGAGAATCTGCACAAATAAAATTCTTAGGGGCCGTTCACATATCGCACCTAAAAACGCGTGGAAAACGCTAGTCGCGCCGCTTTCTCCTTCTTTCCAAAGCGCTCGGGCAGAAGCGCCCTTGAGGCGTCTGCCTTTGCTAAGCAACCATGACGTGCTCTCTCCATGACGTGCCCTCTCCATGAAGACCCGGAAATTTCAGCAAAGGATAAATGGATGCGGTGTGGACGCGCCTGGAAAAACGGGCGCATCGCACCGCGTGCGTGTCGCGACCGCGTCGCTTCCATTATGAGAGTGCATACTGCGCGCCTACATAGGAAATAACGAACTTGAGCACGCAAAAGACACGATATGTGAACGGCCCCTTAAACAGTTCAGTAGTGCAGAGTTTACAGGTTACTCTTCATTTTGAAGGCTCAAAGTAAAGTACTCCCACTTCCCGCTGAATGCTGCAGAGACGCTGTTCGGGAAGCACGTGACATAAAACGAGGCCAGCTATTGGCTATTCGCTACTTCACCTGCTGTACTGGCTGAGTAAAACCTCCGGTGGCTCATTACTGCCACACTTTGGTCACCGCAGATTTGAAATATGCACGAAATGAGCCGCTTATGGCAAATAAAATTTATTTAGCGACGAATCGATTACTAAATTAGTTGACAACTATTTTAATAATCGATTTTAATCGATTAAATCGATTCGTTGTTTCAGCTCTATTCTCAATGGCACAACTGTATGTTTGTAGGGAGGGATTTTGGTAAGAGAGAGCATGTCTAATTCAGTGGCTAGTCTGGCAGTTCCAGTTCTAACATCACCTTTAAATTTTAGAGCAATTCTTCTCTAGAACTGCGATCTCATGGGAGAGTTTCACAACATCCATCTTAGAGACATGGCTTGCTCTCTCAAACAAACGGTTCCAGGGAGCTGGGAATATTTAGGGAGTGAGAGAATGTGAACGAAACACAAGAATCATCAAACATTCTTTTAGTGACAGATTCTTTACCCAGACCTCACAAACCATGCACAAACATCTGGGCAACACTACAAAAATAAACTCATTAATTCATTCATGTAAACTAAAACAAACACAGATCTGCCCACCTCTGCGTCTCTGTGTATGTTCAACCATAAAACAGAAAAGTGTGCCAGTGTGTATATGAATGCATGCAGGTGTGAAAGTGCATTAGGGAAGAAAACCTGTGTGTCTACACTCCTAAATCAGCACAAACATTTCACAGAGCAGAGGTCAGAACTGACCCACCAAAAGACCCCACAAGATCCACAAACACACTTACTGCCCAGCTGCTGGCATATACAGGCCATCCCTCATTTCCCATTCAAAACATAACATGCTCCCTCCAGACCAATCCATACAGCTCTGACAGCTTGATGAGTGTGTGTTTTCAGTAGGCAGAATGGCCAACATGCATTCTGAGACCCAGCAGTTTAGAAAATCTAAATATATGTAGTACAACTGAATGGGTCTCGCTTATCATTATCAAGGTTAAAAGCACGTCCATGGAGAAGAACACAGGCCGATTACATGCAATCAGAGCTCCATGCAGGGACTGGGCAAACATTAGATGACCGCATTAAACTCTGCACAGATGCACTCCAGTCACGCACTCGGACCTCTCGAGGGAAACCGGACACCCAACTATTAGCTCAGCTTATAATCATTTATGAAAAGAGCTTATCAGAGTCACTGATAAACAATTAATACAAACTACTGCTTCACATTCCTGTAGCCCCCTTAAGCCTTGTTCTTTGAACCCTGCAGATAAATTAGGGTTACACAAAGTTTCTCTTAAAGGGATAATTCACCCAAAAATGAAAATTATGTCATGATATACCCACCCTCAATGTGCTCTATGCCTTGTAACACTTTCTCTTTTATGCTGAAAATAATTGACTTCCATATTAATTTCTTTCCATCCTAGGATGCCAATGTGGACCAGAATAAAATGTATTTATAATTTGCTCACCATCTTGTTGTTACAAACCCATATGACATTCTTTGTTCCATGCACACTTGTTTGACAGAACTGAATTTTACAAGGATTGTTAAACAAAAGCTACATATATATATATATATATATATATATATATATATATATATATATATATATATATATATATATATATATATATATATATATATATATATATATCCACACACACACACACACACACAGAGTATATATATATATATATATATATATATATATATATATATATATATATATATATATATATATACTTTCTTTAACATATGTGGTTAATAAAGCTTGATTCGAAAAACACTGTTGCATCCTTCCTTATGTAATATAAAGAAGTAAAATTTATATAAACAATGTAATTTATGTTGTTAATAAAGTTTAATTCGAAAACCCTGTTGCAACCTTATGTAATATAAATAAGTAAAACTTCACCCATCTTTATGGATCGATATCATCACTCACCATTTACTTTCATTGAATCTTTTTTACGTCAAATCAACATTAATCTTTTTTTTTACATCAAATTCTAAAGTTGCTATAACACCAGCAAATTGTACAGCGAAAACCGTGACCTGTCTATTGTCAGTATTGTCGCGATGTATGAAGCTACAGCAACACACAAGCCACTTTCAAACCAAGCAGCTTTCTGTTGGTCTTCACAGTGAATCCATGTGACCGAAATCTGTGTCTTCCTCACAAATTCGAAAACGGATTCTACTGAAAAGACGTCTCACCTATACTACTTTACTACACATACAAAAATTAGCTGAACAACGGTAAATGATACCGCAGCTTAACATTTCAAATAATGCGGGTGTGGGAACGACATGAGGATGACTTTATGACAGAAGTTTAATTTTTGGATGAACTAGGTAGGCTAATTCCTTTAATAATATCAAAGTAGCAGCGTGTAATAACAGAGATAAAACATCTCACACTCCCTTAGGCCATTGCAACATTCTCGTTGCACTCCATAAATCCGGTAATAAGATAATACGCATAGTGCCATAAAAAGCGCTCGAGAGTCTGACCGCGAGGAGGTGAGCGCGCGCCAGGAGAGCTCGTGGCATGAGGATTCCGGAGTTCTGGATAACAGCTGAAACAGTAGTCTGTAGTCCTGACATAGCCTTTTCCCACAGCTTAAAAAAGACCAGCCACAACATCTCCAGAGAAAAACACTGCCACGCAAAGACGGAAACGGCACTGTAACCGTATTGAACAGGGCGCTTAGATCTGAATCTGATAAGGTCACCGAGGGACTGAGCTGAGGGCACAAAGCTTTAAAAAGACTTGGTTTGCAAAGCAGGATGTGTGGAAAGCAATATAAATGCGAAAAGCGACAAAGGCAAACGGTTCTCTAGAAACATTATTCTATTTATTTCAATTAATTAAAATTTTCAATTAATTTATTTATTTCAATTAATAAAAAGACGAAATAGAAAATCGAGATCACATAGGCTACACATTTTTTTACAAGAAAATAAAGACATTTTGACAAAAAAATAATTGGCAAATAAAAAATTTAGTTGATAGTTGACATTTTACAGTGCAGTTTTTCCAGTTAGCCTATTCATTAGGCTACCTACAGTAGGATACTTTTCTGCATAATAAATAATAGCTCACGTTCTGTAAATGTCTTGGAAGCGTCTGTTAATGCAAATGCATTATACAATGAAATTTTTTTTGTTTCTGATTGCCAGTAGGTGCTACTGTATTCTGCCACATGCACCTGTATATTGTGTAGACTTATTCACACACACGATGAACTAGGGAATGGCAACATTAACCTTAACACTCAAACGGTGAAAATAAACAATCATTAATCTGAAAGCACTGGACCGCGTTCTCTCCTCACAGTAGCGGGAGCTCAACCAGTCATTTTACAACTGTTCATTAGATGGCTTTTTTGTTCCGTTTTAAAGATGAGCAGAAAAAAAAAAAGAAAAATAATAATTTAAAGTTAAGCTCATGCGTAATTTACCTTTGTATGACAGGCGAAGGCGCGGCACGTTCAGTTTAGTGCTGGTGCCAACAGACAGGACCACCGCCACTAAGACCAGAACCGGTAACTCCATGATGAATGGACCACTTTCAATGAACCTCTCTTTACTCTAACGGAAATAAATACTTCTCTCAGGGCTGTGTCCCCTTATAAAAGTTTGAACTCCAGACGCAGAAGATGTTGGACATCCACAGCTGGACCCGAGTGGTGAGATCAGGTCTCAGGTTAAGCTCGAGTCGCTCGCCTCTGCCCCTGTGCGATAATTTCCCACACAGCTCCAGCTCAAGTGCGCACGTCTCTCTCTGCGTCTGTCTGTCTCTCTGTCTCTCTCTCTCTCTGTGTGTGTGTCTGTCTGTCTGCCGCTCCCTCGCTCTCTCTTCATGCAGTCCCGAGAAACACCCTCCCCGCCTTCTCAGCGCCTCGAGAGCGAAACGAGCCTCCGGTACTTTGCCTGTCACTCGCGTTCAGTTCCTCTCACTGCGCCCCTTGGTGCTATCAAGGGTGCGAGTTACTGGATCTCATAAATACTTATAGTTTTACATGTAAGTGTATACTTCAAAAGCATTTCCAAACAACGTTTCAGTAAAGTTAGTTAAAGCGCCAAATTGACTCCAGCGAACATCGCTTGAGGAGGTAACCATAGCAACTGCAGGCGGCACGAGCGCTTTCCATTCGGCTGAACGAGATAAAACTAAAATAGACAAGAATAAGGTTGACCGTTCGACCCTGAACACTTTTAAAATAATTCATACACTATCGCTGGCAGTTTTCCAAATCAAGCTAATAAAAATTAGGCTACTACATCTGTAGAGGAACAGCGCTGAGAGGAACACAAAAAACACTGACTTTTAATTATTATGTAGCCTCCTGCACTGGAAAAAGTTTATATCCATTCATAAATCTTACAAGCTTAAAGCTGTTTAAAGCTACCTAAATGCATACAAAAGTCTGGATGAATTACAATCATTAAACACCATATTCCATGAAATCATCCTGAAATCATACTGTGTTACGCTGCATTGTAGCTGGTTTTACATTGTTTTTAGCAGGACTTTGCTGGCCATTGCATCTTAGTTAAAATGTTATTATTAACTAAAAACATAAAATCACCACCTCAAAAAATGTTCAAGTAAAATACAGTGCCTAATTGTTTAAAGCATTGTCTCATACACTCTAAAAAAAAAAAAAAGGTGCTTAAAAAGTTATTCACAGCATATAACTATTTTTGTTTCCACAATGAACCATTGAGTCAAATGTTCTTTAAAGAACCAGCTCTTTCTTACCTTTTTATAATCTGAAGAACCTTCTTTCATCACAAAGAACATCTTGTGAAACAGAAAGGTTCATCAGATGTTTAAGGTTCTTTATGGAACCATTTAGACAAAAAAGGTTCTTCTATGGCGTGATGAATCAATTATATTTATATTACGGAGGACTGTTGCATCACAAATATTTCAAAGCTGTTAAGTATGTTTTTCTAGTATCTTGGACATTTTCACAAAAAAATGTAAAGTATTTCAGCTCTCCTGCAGTACCACAGATTCCTTTATCTTTGGTCTGTGCACTCAGTCTGCCCATAAATGTTTGTGCTTGGATGTTTTGCAAGACTATTCTGATTATTTTGACTCCAGAATATATAGCCTTAACCTAAGGACACATTCCATCTCTCCCTTGATCTGCCACTTGGCTCTATTGTTGCGGCTTGCTGATTTTAATCAACTCAAGGGTTGCATTGGGGAGGTTACAAAGAGTGTCTTTTGTAAAACACGTTCATCTGCCAGGGGGGTCTAAAGAGGTCAGGATACTTTGGGAGCATTTAGATGCTGCAGGACCTTTTGATCAGGACAATCAAACGGAGAAAAAAGCTGACGTCATTAGTGCATGATGTCAGCATACCACTTCCAAAGCTGTTCCTGTCATAGCAACGGGTGATTAGAAATGACCAGGCAAAGGGAGAAAGAGAAAGAATTTGTATTATATAGGGAAAGATTTCAGACATAGCATGACTGTTTGCCAAGTACAAACTGTCTGGAGTACTAGAACCTGTTTTAACAGACTTTTAGTTTATTGTCTAGGACATTTTGCAGTTAAAGTCTGCAAAGAGTACTCAGTCATTCCAGGTCCAAACACAGCAGCTCACGTCTAAATATACAGAAGGATTCGGGCAATGATTTAGACTGACAGCCAGCATGTTGGTGGGCTAAGAGAACACATTCAAGATGGTATGTGTTTCAATTGGTTGAGGTCCTCCGATTCTTTCTTAGCCTCGTCTCCACATTTTAGCATGTAGTGTACTAGGAGTCGACCAATATGTGTTTTTAAGGGAGGTGTTTTTAAGGGCTGATGCCGATACCAGACATTACAAATCATGTAGATGGAAAACTGATATTTTGAACCAATAGGTCTGGTGAAAATTAATGTCAAAATTAAGACAAGGGCTCTGACAAAAACTTTCTTTAAATGCTTTTAAATTATTTTCTCCGCAAATTCGGATTGAAAATGACAGATACCGATAATCATAAAAATGCTTAATATCGGCACCGATAATCCATCAACCCCTATAATGTACATAAATAATGATTCTGTATGTATAATTTTCTTTATCATTTATACTTTCTACACACATATAAAAAAAAACAATAATAATTTAATTGAGATCTCATAGAAGACAGAAAACTACAATTAAAATTCTAGAAAAACAATAAGTTGTTTCATCAAAGAGTGTGTGTGAACCACCTGCTAGACATTTGAAATGTGAGGTACCCACAAATCCCTGCTGGGGTTTGGCCTTTGACCCATGAAGAGGAAAGAGGTCAATTATAGAACGTCTTGATTGTACTCAGACCTCTGACACAACACTCATTCTCCTCTCTTCCTTTGCTCTTTTTCTCATTAGTCTTATTTTTCCTTTTGATGATATTCCAGTGTACATGTCTCCCCACCCTTTCCTCATTTCAAATTATTTCTCTCAGACCGATAACAGTTCCAACAATGAATACACGTGGAAGCACATACATTTACACAAACAATTCCCTGCCAGCTTGCTAAAAGAAATACTGTAGAGAGATACTGTAATAGCGGTGCATGTATTTATAGGAAATGACTGGACATCTCGGAGCTCAGGGGCTTTGTGTGCTTAATGACAGATAGATTGTCAGAGGAAGTCTCCAGAATAGTGTGTATTTATGGCATATGGCCAGTTACACAACAACTTAAACCTTCCCTGGTCAACAAAAAGATTAATGAACAGATTCAAACCCAAAACTACAGTACAATTGCACCCTAAATTATGCACCCTGGCATATATTTCTGAATATATTCATGCTCAAACCTCTATGTGGAACGTATTTGTGGATTTGGCCTTGTTAGTTGTCTGTTTTTAACTTGATTCTCTGAATTTGAGAAGGTAATTTGATAACCTGAAACTCAGATAAGGGTTTTGGATAAATGTGATTACTCATGAAGTTCTGATAACATGTCCAAGTTTGTGGTCTGGAGAGGGCGTAATGCTTTGCAGCGATTGGTCAAGGATGTTAGGGGTCATGACGCTGACAGAGATGATCATAATGACATTGTCATTGACCGAGACCCATGACCCTTGACCCCCTGCACATTCTGAATGCATTTATTTGTTTACCCTCCAAACCCCAGTGCTCATAAATCATAACTGTCACAACAGTGTGTGTGTGTGCGTGTTTTGAGATAATTGTGTGGCTTGAGTGGCCTGTTGGTCTGTATGTTTGCAGGTGTGTGAATGTGTATTTCTGAGAAAAATGGTTTAGAATAAATATTTAAGTTTGTGCACATCAATGCCCCGTGTGTTTAGTCTGTTGAACTGTGAATGTATGCATGGTTTTAAACTTTATTTTTAATGTGATAACAGCTAAATATTAGACATTCATGTTTACAGTGGTTCAATAGGCCACATCAAGATTCCTAGATGTCAGAAATAGAAAATGTCTCTCACCCTCCTTGTTTTGACCTTCAGTTACTTGTAAAAATTAAGCTCTGAACAATGAAATATATTTTTCAGTCAAATAAATGATAAAATACTTGTTCCTGTTACACAGCCCTGTAAAATAATTGATACTGACTGGTCAAACAATATTCTGGATTCAAATATTTTAATAATGGATAATAAGTGAGATTTTATACATGACTATGAATTATCATGTTAAGTATTTTGAATTGTATAACAAAATTAATTAATTAAATTAGTGTAATTTATTCAAAGTATTTCTTAGTTACAAACTCATTTAAAGTTTATGCAAACTAACATTCAAAAGTTTGGAGCCTTTTTTGAGTAATTAATACTTTTAATCAGAAAGGACACATTAACTTGATCAAAAGTGACAAGAAATATATAATGTTACAGATAGTTTCTGCTTCAAATAAATTCTGTTCTTTTGAACTTTCTATTCGTCAGACTGTATCATGGTTTCAATAAACTTATCAAGCAGTACAGTTGTTGTCAACACTGATAATAATAATAATTGTTTTTTGAGTACCAAATCAACATATCAGAATGATTCCTGAAGGATCACGTGACACTGAAGACTGGAGTAATGGCTACTAAAAATGTAGCTTCTCATCACAGGAATAAATTAAATGTTAAAGTATATAAAAAATCTATTATTATACTATTTATACATTATTATGAATTATAATAAAAATTCACAATATTATTATTTTTTGTATATTTTTTATCAAATAAATGCAGCTTTGGTGAGCATCAGAGGCTTCTTTTGAAGACTTGAACAAAAAAATCTTAAAATCTAAACTTTTAAATGGTTGTGTGTGTGTGTATATATATATATATATGTGTGTGTGTGTGTGTGTGTGTGTGTGTATGCTTATGCTTCTAAACCTGTGAGAGCTGAAACTTTGAACCTTCTCCCTCTTTTCATCCTTCATTCTGTTTTTCTTTTATCCCTGTCCTCTGCTATAATGATGCAGAACAGAATCCAGAGCCAGCTGCTCAGTTTGAACAGAAATTAGTAAACGAAAGGATGAAAAGATTTGCTTTGCCTGCTCCCCAGCCTGGTTCCTCACATCTTTCCCTGGCTTTATTTCAGTGCTGTTTTGTGGTTGATCTGGTTGCTGTGTTTTCAGCCTTTTCGGTGGCCTCTGGAGTCTGCATCAGCATCAGCAATTCTGCGGTCTTAACTGTAAACACAGCTAAAGTTTGTGTGGAAAAGGTTTAGTAGCTGTTTAACAGAATAGCTCCCTCATGTCAACCCCCTAAACCCGTATGATTTCCATCCACAGAATACAAAAGAAGAAAATTTGAAGACTGATTACCATGCAGTTATAATAAATGAGGACTGAAGATTTCTAAGCAGACACAAAAGTGCAATAAAAGTGGTCCATACCACTTCTGTCTTCTGAAGTCATATGATAGCTCTGTGTAACAAACAGACCGACATAGTCAACCAAGGGATAGTTCACCCAAAAATGAAAATTGTCATCATTAATTTTTCCAAACATTTATGACTTTCTTTCTTCTGTGGAAAATAAAAGAGGATATTTTCAGAAACTGGAAATCAATGGTCACCAAAATTGTTTGGTTAAAAACAATATTTTAAAATATCTTGTTCTGTGTAAAAAAAAAAAAAAAAAGTAGGTTTGAAATGACATGAGGTTAAATATCCCTTTAACAGTTTTATATAGCAAAAGATATTAAAAAACATAAATGAAAAAACAAGATCCATGTGTGTGTATGCGGGTGGTAATGTGTTTAGGGTGTGTCCAATTAATTTACTAAATTAATCCCCCCCACACAAAGTTCAGCAACATAACAAATCAATCACATTGATTTATAATACTACTAAAAGCCATTGCGGATATCCAACCAGAGGATTTTTGGGTGTGTTTGTGGGCGTCTTCATGGGAATGCCACATAAAATGGTGATATATGCCTCAGTGTACGGATGTATACAACACAGCAATTGAACAAAGCTGGGCTATGCTATTTTAATTTGAGCTCACTGAATAAACATTTGGAGATCATGAAGAGAACGCTTGTGTGTGTGTTTGTGTGTGTCCAATCTCTGTGTGAGGAAATGAGGATGTTAGAAAGGTTTTATAAGACTCTAATACTCTGTCTGAACCCAATGAAGAGCAGACCTCACCTTAATCCTGCTTTTATTTTATACAAATACCTTTCTATGTGCTCCCCTCCATTTAAAACACTGAGATTTATTTTAGATAAGCCTTTGACTCCCAAACCTCCATTAAAGGAGCCCATTTGCCCCCCAATGAACCTCTAAACTGCCCCAAAACTCCACGAGACCCTTGATAATGATCCAAACTTTGGATCTGCCCCAACCAACTGTATCAGCTGCCAAACCCACTCAACAGAACCCCAGACCACATCTTTCTTCATTTAGTTTTATATTTTATTCACTTTGATTATTGTTGAATGTGTTTGACTTAAAGAGAGCAATACAATGAATTCAGACTAGAACTTGGCCTCAAAGCCAATCATATTATTCATTGACTTTTGGATAATCGCAGTCTGCAGAAAATACGTTTTGTGATAATCTTCCCAAATTAATAACATTTTTTATTAATTCTGAAGCCTAAACGTAAACACCAGAAGGAAAAAGTTAGACTATAAACAAGCAACACTATTGTCACACAAATGTCCCAATCAAGTTAATGACAACTCTATTAATCTTTATTAAAAATCTGGGAAGTTTGAGTTAGAATAGTTTACAAGAACACCATTATAAACACAACAAGGCTATGAAAGCAGACTAGTGAATAGATGAGTTTTCCTTCTTGAAGTTTCCTTGTTTAATGTCCCTGACAACTTCTGTTGTCTCATTTACCCACTTGTTAACAATCAACGTAAAAGTTTTTTTAAAAGTGTTGTATTACTCTTGTATTTTAGGCTGTAGGATATATTGTGAGAATATTATGAGCTTGTGTTAAACATCTCTTTAAATGGGGTTTGGGATTCATTTCTGCAGCACTCTATAGCACTTTGTGAGAGTTTGATATTAACATGTTGTGACACTCTTAGACAAAATATTGGGTAAAATAGTAAACAAATTGATTAAACTGAACAATTCTATCGATTCTTTTCTATACATTAAACAATGGTTTATTTTTGGATGTATATTTCCATTGAGCATTGCACAGTATATTCTGGGAATAATAATATGATACTGACAAACATAACATACCTTTTCATCACTTCATTCAAACCTATATTACTTACTTCTGTGATACATATTTTAAAAAATGCTTCCGCTAATACAATGAAAGTCAGTGGGGTCCAAAATGACATTGACCTCTACTGACTTCCATTGTTGTGTGTGTACTTCACAGAACAAAGTAAGTTTTATTGGTTTGGAAGGACATGATGGTGAGTAAATGATGACAGGATGTTTATTTTCAGGTGAACTAACCCTATTAACTGCTCAGTAGGTTTTGTAATGGAACATATATCACTTGTTTTAAATAACATTAGAAAACCATACCTCTCTCTTCCCAATAATATACACAATCACTCTCTAACCTACATGCATAGGTCCACTATTAGTCTGTTTCCTGTCAAGAATCTGGGCGCTTTGCCTTAACGTCTCAATGGAAATACCAGTGCACTTTCTACAAAGCCTTCTGGACACACACATGGAGCCTCAGGCTAATTTCCCATTTCCATATGGCGCCTGGTCCTAATCCTTCGGTGTGACTTTAAGGCAATAGGTCCCATAGGCAAACACATGCATATACACACATGCAAAACCATGCATAAAACACACCCAGTCATCCACCGATACAAAGAGGTAATTTATAAGTTGGACACACATAGTTAAAGTATTGGCAGTTTTGTTTTTATATCACAGTTGAAATAGTCTTTGTGCCTTCTGGACATTTACTACCAATTACCGCCAATTACCCTCCCAAACCAGCCACAGCAGGGACTTTATAGTCCGATGCATACACACACACACTGCGTCTATTAGATGCATTCACACATGCATTAGTCTATGGCTGCTATCCCAAAAATACAGGTTACTTAAACTCCGCAAGATTAAAACGTATTAACATTTCTAAACATATATGACCACATACAAATCTAAACAGCATGTACAAAAGAACTACACACTTTCATTTGCACACACACACACTCATAACAGGCAAGAACGCCCATACACACACTCTCGACACAGTCAAGCGTCCAGACTCCCAAGAGATGAGCAGATTAGCCAGAGCCAAACCACTAATCCACACATACACAAAATACACTTAACACACACTCGTGCTTCTTGACAAGCAAAACACTCCGACTGGTTCTGTTGCCGAACAACAATCACCACCGAAATCCACAGAACCACAAACAGCCAATTGTTTCACAACTTACCGAGCACCCACTAACAAGGGTCATGGGGTCAAAGGTTAAAACCACACAACCTTCTCAAGGGGAACTGTGTTACCTGTGGACAAAGAGTGAGCGAAAAAGAGGGATGAGGAAGAGAGGAAGACCAAACCTGTGCTATCAAAGTGTAATGTATTGAAGCAGATGGATTGTACATTTTTCAAATGCAAATCTCATGGCATTGCACTGTGCTGCTAAGGCTGAACAAGTTAATCCATTGCACGGTAAAAAAAAGTTGACAATTTACCATTGCAAGCAACATGCTGTACTGTATATTTTAATAAAAAGCGATATATCCTGTATATGTACAACACATATGGCCCGTCCACTTTCTCTCAAGCTCTAAGTTTTGGCGTGGACCCAGTAAAATTCTGGCATTTCCATCGGCAGTCATTGATCAAATCAATCTTTTACATGGCAATGACCCAGCAATCACAAACGCTATGTGACGATGACCCAGCAACATTCCAGCAATCCTCTGGCAGCTGACCAGTTATCATCAGGAGGTTGGCATAGCATCACTGCCGTTCACATCTCAGCCAGTGACCTTTAGACTTACAGATATTTTTCCTTATGCACCAATTCCCAGACTCATACTGAGTGAAGGAGACAGGCAGACTGACACACTTACACCAGTACATTATTAATCTTACACACTGTATTAATCTTCATGTTTGTGTACCTTGACTTTTCCTCATGAAGTTCATTCTTCATATGCACAGCTGTGTGGATATTAAAGCCTTATTGTTCACACACAAGTCAGTGCGCATGAGATCTCGGCTCTCTGCCTTTCATCTGTTCAAACAGCTCACTCCTTCGTGTAGACAAATCTATCTGTCAGCTCTACAAAGACACAAACTTCACCTGGAGCCATTCCTTCAAGACTTCCCTAAAGTCCAAACAAAATTTGATTTAATGGCAGAGTTAGCAGATAAAGTCATGTTAATCTCCAGAGAAAAAACGTAGCTTATCTCATATGATTATGAAGGCTGTTATCATAATCTATATAGTCTATATGTTTACCTTTCTAGATTCCTGCATTATTTAGTCAGATTTGGACAAAGGTTCAAGGATGTTTACTGCTGACAGAAGATTTTCTTCGTCAAAAATGTGACTTTATCTGGCTTAATTTATCTTCAGTGGATCTTTTCAGTTTTGCTCAAATAATGAGCCTTATTTGTCTGATTTTTGTTTCCGTATAAATTTTCTGCTAAGGTAAGACAGAAAGAGAAATTTTGAGAAATGGGGTTAGATAAACCATTTTACACAGCTGCACTAGAATAAATTATCAATAATAAAAAAAAAATCAATGAATATATTTCTAATTTTATCTATTTTCAAGGAATTTATTTACACATCTTTGAAAATATATATTTACATAAGAAGCAAAATTCCACAAGAGTTGTTTTAAAAGACTCCTGTAAGTCTTGAATTAAGCATTTTTACCCCATTATCAGAGTTTAAGAATAAACCTCACTTAAACAAGAAAAAATAAGCTTTTTGGCAATGGGGTAAGAAAAACACATTCAGATAAAGATATTCTCTGAAAACACATCTTACTATCTTACACAATTTTGCTTCTTGATCTTGTTCTAATGACTTTTCGATATTTTTACTGGACAACAAGAAAAAAAAACATTTATGAAGTAAAGGCAGAGTAGGCTGAGTATGTATGTGTTTATGGGTAAGGGCTGAATTAGTTTATGATGAATGACACAAACCATCACACCCTCATTCTACTCCCCGTGTATTTGTGTGTGATTCCTCAGGGCACAAAACAAAATCATCTAGGAAAAATGCTGTGGGAACATTTAAACACACACACACACACACACACACACACACAGGTATGTCTGATGTTCTGGAACTAATTTTCTGCTGTTGGAAGGGGAGGTAATCTACTGAACGTGCTGTTTCAACATCCATAATCAACACAAATCACCACCACGATAACAGCCTCCTTCCCAGAGCAGAATGAGTGAGTTACTGAGAAAGAGACAGAGTACATGAACTGAGGGAAGCTGAGGTACTCTGTCCTCTACATTTAAGAAAATCTAGATCTCAAAACAGCAGCACCAACATATCAGCACTGACACTGAGCAACTCCCATCAAGAGGCAAGGAACAAGATGCTTTATGGATGGATTTTTTTTTTAGAAACATACAAACATCCCTTATAAATCACACAAGCAAAATGGATTAATACGCATATGTGGATAAAAAAAAAGGTCAGCTTATAGTTAGCACACATATTTTAGAACCAAGAGTGTCATGCATCTTTCTGTTGGCATCAATGACAGTTCCCTATGGAAGCTTCTTTCCATCACAGAATAAAAACACAAAAGTATTTTTTTCTTGTTGGTGTGAGTTGATATCTTGGAAAACTTGGACATTTCGTCTCAAAATTGCGAGAGAGTTTTGAGATACAAAAGCAGAATTAACCTGTTAAATGTCACCCCGTCCCGTATACGGGACGCCTACGTTGACTATACTATTTTACAATCAAATTTAATCTAATCTTGACAAACTATATATCATTGGAAAGGTCTAAGACTCCCAAATATATATTATGCCAATCATCAGAAGTTATATATCACTTGAAAACATAAAATCTCAAAATTCATCCTTTAAAACCCATTTTTAAATCAGACATTGCATTACCATGTAAATGGTACATCAAAATCATGTTACAAAATGTTTTCAGTCATGAAATATAAAAATTTAGGTTTGTATCATGCACATTCAAGTCTATCTTCAAAAACATGAGTGACAGTTATAAGGTTAAAATAAAAAATGCAAATAAAAAAAGTCTGAATTGTGAAATAAAAAGTCAAAATTACTTTTTTTTCTGTAGCAGAAATAAACTTCCAGAGTTCCCTTCAACTATAAGAAATTGCAAGATAAAATAATAATAATAATAATTATTATTATTATTTAAAACATAGTGCTAGTTTTTTGTTTGTTTAGTTTTTTATTAAACAATTATTTAAATAAAATGGCAATTAACCTTAATAGCCAGTGAACTTTATAAATTAAAATATGAATAAAAATAAAGGTAAATAATTTAAGTAAAATTATTATAACATATTTATGACATGTAAATGTATTATGTATATTATGCATTATGTGATATTGTGTTGTATCTAAAACAATGTTTGAATGGTCATGGCCTATGAATGGTTTATAACAATAAATAATTGTGACAGTATGTCATATTAATATATCTTAGTACAAATGTAAGATATAAAGGTCACAAGTTGCTGGGCAGTACATCGCTTCCTTCCTCTTTTAGTCCACTGACTGTACAAAAGTCAAAGGTCAAGCTTGTATTGTCAATTGCCGGTGTCGGTGGAGGAAAGTGGAGATTTCCTGATCACGTAAACTTGTATTGTTCAACTAAAGAGGGCCACACCTCTGCTGGTAAACATACACACACACTTAGCGGTGTGACTGATAGAGACGTCATACAGAAAACAAAGAAACAGACAACAAAAGAGCAAGAAGATACAATCCAGAGTTTCATAAGTTTCACATTATAAACATCACATACAGACCACCCAGAGAAATAGACTCGGATGAAAACAGATCGGACAAAGGAAAGTTATTGAGGATCAAAAACAAGTCTTTCAGCTCTCAAAAACATTCAACATTCACACAGCAGCAAAGATGAGGATTAATCTGCCTTTACAGTATTAAACTGTCAGTCAAGATGATCTGGGCTCTTATGAGTACATCACACACACACAGTAATTTCTCAAAGGGCCCTGCAGCGTCCTTCACGCTGTCTTGCTCTGTCTTACCCCACAGACACTGATCCTTTATTACAGGCCAGAATAATTCAGTCTCTATCCTGAGAAGCCAGTCACAGGGGAGGAGGAGGAAAAAAGAGTGAGAAGTAGGACTGCTCCATAAGGAATGGCAGACATGAATCCTATGGAGAGTTTACCTCAATCAGAGGAGCACAAAACAGGAAATCACACATGATGTTGTGATTTGACATCCCTTCAGGCCTTAGAGACTGAAGTTATTTTTGTTTCTAAGAAATAAAACACAATATCGTGAAATAATATTACAATTTAAAACAACTGTTTTCTATTTTTATATATTTTAAAACATAATTTATTCCTGCGATGACAAAGCTTAATTTTCAGCAGTCATTACTCTAGTCTTCAGTGTCACATGATCTTTCAGCAATCATTCTAATCTGCTGATTTAGTGATTTTATGATTAGGGAATAAAAAGAAGAAAAAAAAAGAGCAATTTATGAATGATTCATAATCTAAATTTGTGTCTGTACTGTTACTGGGTTTGTACTGTAATTATGAACATCATGTGCAATGTAACAGTGTTGCAGAAGCGTTTGGCAGGCAGATGTGTGGGTTTACACAACCGCACAGTAGGAGAGAGAGAGCGTGGGGTGGAAGATGTAGAAAAGGTCTATGTGCGTGTGTACTTTGCGATTGCGTTTCTGTTTTTGCTCATGTTCAAGTTCCGGATGAGCATACATGCATACTTACACACAGTTCGCTAACTGAACCCCTGCAGGAGTCACTGCATGTGCTCAAACATCTCACACACACATACACACACTCCTACTCGCCGGTCTCAGTGTGTCTGCCAGCCAAATGTTGTTCTCCATTGAAGGAGAGACCAAGCCTCCATCATAGAGGGAGGGATTTATACGGGAAAATGAGGAGGAGAAGATTACTGAGGATGGAGGGATGAGGGAGAGAAGGACAGGCTGTAATTAAACAAATCTCGATGACAAACGAGCACTTTCACTCACTCAGCACTCCCTTCTCAAAGCTTGCAAACACACCACCATCACACACACATACAACAATCCTCACACATCCTCCCTTCAGCAATCACATCTGAGAGAATGTAGAACACGCATTCTTACAGAAACCCCACAGTTCACAAAAACTCAAGTACTGTAACCCCTAATATCTTACAGCCTCATAATTCTGTCTCTTTTGTGTTTGAGGAACATCTCATCTCACCCTGGGCCTGTACCTCTGCTCCCCAGCTTTATTTAAGATAGGAAAGAACCGCTCATCTCACGGCTAGTTGAATAACATGCACACTTTCCTTCTGGGTCCATATCCTTTTCTTCCTGTGAGTTCTGGGTTATTTCACTTCTTTGGAACATGATGAAATGTCTTTGAAACATTATTGTCAAATTCTAATTCCAGGTTTAGATTACAAACAGTTGCCTTTCTAGGGCTGATTTCTTTTAATGTTTTCTTAATGTGTCATCACTAGAAAATAAGTAATATATTTAAAATACATTTAGTTCATATTAAGAAAAAATTCAAATCTTTTACTGACATATCACTCCAGGTTTACTGATTTAATTATAATTTAACTTTGTTTGGACTGGAGTTCTACTTGTGCACAATTCACATTTCTTATCATTAAGCCTAACGTTTTTTAATGTCAATATTGAAGAGGTCTTTATGATCTTTGAATAAAATCGGTCTTTAAATGCAAGATATTTAAGTTGTTGAAGTATACTTACAATAGTTCCACTTTAGCACAATCGACAATACTTTAGTTGGACTTCACTATTCCCGGATGAAGTGAATTAAGCACAAAATTAGTTATTAATTAATTAATTTATACTTAAATGTAAGTACCTGTATACATTATTACACAAGGGTTCTCCTTGGTAACAAAGCACTCTTACAAAACTTGTATGTGCAGTTGAAAGGAAACTGTGCCATAGCTGTGGGACAGTTGTAATTAAATGAATAAAAGAAAACATCAATGTGCATGCTAGTCATCTAGCCGTAATAGATAGATGGACTGATGGATTGACCGATCTTATTGCAAAATAGGTTATTGGAAGAGAAATATGCTGACTGTATATCATTAGTGTGGTTTGGGTTATAGAGCTCATGTATCTTGTGATTTAAGCTTTGGCTGCTGTGAGGACTTCCATCAGCACAACTCTGTCCAAACACAGCCAGATCACATCAGACTGGAACAAACACACACAATGAGAATTGTAGACATCAACAATCTGTCAGGTCAAACCTCTCCAACTGAAGATGGAGAAAGCATATTCTGGTCCATTAGCTTAATGTCCTATTGCTTTTCCATCTGCTGACCCTTACTCACACATATCTGATTATAATCAAAATCCACACACATGGACAGACAAGAACGCAAGACATTTGTGGAGGGGAGAAAATAATCAACAACATAAACACTTCCGCCAACATGGATTTATCAGTGGCATGAACAATGAGCTTACTCCAACCTATCAAAATCCAGGCCAACAGACCTTGACGACTTTTACAGATAATACTTGCTCACCCATACAAACAAACTCAAATATTTTCTCTTTTCTTTAGACATTTATGTCATCTTCATCATATTTGGGGTTGTAGCGCTATGATTATTATGCTTAATAAACAGGAATATAAAGAGTATAGAAGTGAGGTGAGAAGAGAGAGAGAGAATGCAGGTGAAGTGAGGTCTCTGAGGTATAAAGGGTCTGGCCTCTCTCAGGACCTTCCAAAAACTCCCACAGGCCTGTCAGAAGCCTGGGGCTGTAGTAGAAGATGCCCCAGGGAGAGAGTCTGACCCTGGGCTGCACTCTGGCCCTACGCGGGTTGGGGGGGCTTTTGTGTCTACTGGCTCAACCCACTGTGTGCCCTCCGCACCTTTGCTTTATCACTCCCAAATCTTCCTTTATTACTTTGCTTTATTCATTTTACTCCCTTGTGAGTATTTAATTTCATCCCTCTGATAGTCCATTCATTTCTGCCCAGTTTGCAAATTCATTGTGGTTCTCTCTCCTTTAAACCTTCTTTTTCATTCAAAATGATTCTAAGTATTCCACATTTTTAAACTCTACACTCCATTCATCAACGAATTTCACCCCTTTACAGAAATATAATGGTAATGCCATACAGAACAGCGTTGTTGTTAACTAAAACTTAAACTACTTAAATCATTGGTAATTAAAATAAAGCTAAAATAAAATAGAAATATTAGAAGAAGACAAAACGTACAAAACTAAAAAGAGAAATGTTGGCAAATGAATTTAAATAAGTTTTAGTAGTAAAACGACTGAACCTAATTTAAACATATAGCCATTTAAATATTAAAGAATAACAAAATTGCTACAATTTTATTTAAAATTAAATTAAAAACTGAAAGTTCATTCATAATATAAAAATCTAATAGTATATAAATAATCAAAAATAGCACTGATACAGACATAGTATTATATGTGAAATTCCTTGGAATAACATGTAAATCAATCAGTATCATTAACATATACCACATGCTAGCAGTTTTAGTGGAAAACCACTGCCAAATACCTCCACAATACTTTCTGTCCTTCTCGTGTCTTCTCATAAACAAACAAACCAGTGAAGAATATATAAAATGATTGTGTCAGAGAGACAGAGAAATCCATTCAGCAAAATATGAAACCATTTTGGAAAACAGGAAACTTATTGTTCTATATTTTACACATAGCAGGCCAGCAGCAGGATACAGTATTTGTGCTGTATTACGAGCTAGTGCAGTATCGTGTTCTCAAAGACATAAAGAGCTCAATCAAACCACTGACCATCTAACAGAGCACACACAAAATCAGAGCCAGATACCCAGGACTGCATTTGGTGGATAAGAGTTGGTAATTATAGGTAATTTAAGACCTTCATTATATTATAATAAAATAATGCATGCATAATTGCACACTGAGAGGGAGGGAAAATGTGCTAAGAAAGTAATTTCACTGTTTCCTTAAAATTCTATGTGGCGTGAAATGTCTGCCAACACCCACACACACACTTCACATAACACATTCCACAACACTATATCAAATTATGGTGCAATAACATACTCATACCCATGAAATCCAAACCCCTTCAGAAACTCACATTAACCGTTCAGCACATTTTTTGCTCAATTTTCATTTCCTATAGTGAGCTTCCTATGGAAGCAACATTTTAATGCATAATAAGCAAATACAAAATAATTCAAAAATGAAATTGAGATAAATGCTGATGGTAAATTAACTTATTAACTTGATATAGGATACAAATTAAGCCAAGATTTGATGAGGTGACATAAATAACAAATGTGCTCCATTCATTAACAATAGTACAAATTATTTCTGCATATTTAAAAATCGTTTAAAATACCCAATACTTGTGTGCGCTACATATTTCTATGTTTATTAAAGTGTCTTGTTTCTAGCTTAGCTACATGCTAACACTAAAGTTGCAATGAAACTGATGTAACGACAGATCTTTTCATCTGCACTGTGATGTACTGTAGCAAAGTGTAACAAATTATCGAAAAAAATGTAGGAAAAGGACTAGGTTCTACGCATCAGTTGTTGATTTGATTTTGAGATGGTACTCAAAACTGAAGGCAGACTTTAACCTCAACTGAAAACTGAAGAGTGTTTTAAATCAGTCATTTAAGAGGTTTCGTGAAGTTTAAGAAGCTGCCTCAGAAGACAGCAGTCTATATGAGTAGAAGGCAGTGAAGCCGCACACCAGGTTTTGAAACAGAGCTTTTGTGTAATTGCTGGAGCCTTTGTGGTTAAGTTTAGATTTATGTCGATTTGGTTTGGCAGCTCGCTTTCACCACAGTCAATCAGTCACACACACACACTCACACTGGGACAGGAACACATGGTGGGCACATGCACATGAAAGAATTGCGTTTCAGCTCAATTCATCTTGATGATGGGGAAACAAAGAGAATGAAAGAGAGAGCGGAAGAGGGCAAAGGGACAGATGACATTGTTAAATGAAAGGTTTCATTTCCATGTAATTATTACTCATCCTGTGTGACTGCACTGGAGCCTTGCTGAGACTGAACTGTGAATTATAGAGTGAGTGTGTGTATGCAAGTGTTGTAATTCAGTCTGGCATGAGTTTATCTCTGTGGTTTCCTTACATGAGGTGCCCTATTAGTCTGACCCCTCCAATCACAATCTAGCCTGGGATAATTATTGGGGTCTGGGGGGTGGGGTCAACAGCACAGCCATTGTCGCGGTGACAGGAGGACTGATCTTATCGTGACATCACACGAGGAACAGAAGTGCATTCTGGGAGAGGCACCTGCAATGACAGTGCAGCACATTCCACAGCCATCCCGTCTCCAATCTCGTTCACACACACACACATCACTCACTCAACTAAAACAAACCTGAAAAATGAATGAGTTTCATATAAACACATTAGGGATCATTCCATCATACGTACCCATTTACCTCTTCACATCTCTCTCTCACACACACAAACACACCACGTTTCAGTGATAAACCACTATTACTAATTTTCCTTTTACCCGCTTTCATCTCTTTTGAAAGGATTTTTATGGACATTACTGTTAAAGCACATAAATATATACATTTACAAAAAAGCGATTGAAAATAAATGTGTATTACAGTGCCCATCCTTAGTTACATGTTAACATTAAAGTTGAGATTAAACAGAAGTAGTGCCAAATCTTTTCTGCTGCATTGTGATGTGACATATTGTAACAGATTATTGAAAAAGAAATGTAGGCCAAGAACTTGGCTTTACACATCAGTTGTTGATTTGATTGTGAATGGTACTCTAAAGAGAAAGAAGATGAACACAAGCTTGCCAGGAAGGGTTTAAGTGGAAAGTCCCTGTATATGTTAATAGAGAGAAATCTGACATTTTCACTTTCCAAATATAACAAAATATGTAATATATAAAGTATAATAATAATAAATAAATAAATAACTAAAACATAAAAAAAACATTTAATAAAAATGTATGATGAAGAAGCACTGTTATTAAATGCATGTGTTAACACACGGATGTTGGCAGTTTTTTAAATAAATATTATTTATCAGATGAATATAAGTGTTTTTAATAAGCTTGTTTATTCAGCTCATGGCCAGTCTGTTCTCACTGTTGGGAGAGAGAACAGACTAAGAGGTAAAGAAATTGATAAACATGATAAATTTGGAATAAGATACTTGAAGTGAAATGAAACGTTATATGCAAACCCATTTTACAGTAATTCTGTAATGTGACGTAATTCAGAGAAAATTCAGAGGATATCCAAAACATCTAAGGCAGAACTGACTGGATCAGCTGAAAAGCCATTTCACAGGTGGAGGCAAGTTATTACATTCTGATGAAAGATTACGAAGGCATTTAACACTGATAAATCATTCAAAATAATAACTGGGGTTTGTTTTAATAAAGTAAATATGGCCAACTTCATATTTCATATTGACATATAGTTAATTTATAATTCAATCAAAGATGAACATTTTTCTTAAAATATATTAAGTCTCAGGTAATTTAGGAGCTTGTTTCTTCATTTGAACAGTTTTGAAGAAATGTAGCATTACATCATTTGCTCGCCATGTGTTTAACTTTAAACAATCACTTCTGGCCATAATAACTCTTCTTCCATTGAAAAATCATCTCACATTAAAATCCATCAACATATACGTTTAGAACATGTTTTTGCTAGTAAATAGTGCTTGATTTGTTAATATTTCTCACAAGATTTTCACTTCACAAGATGTTAGTTGATGATGAAATCATGTGGATTATTGTGATGTTTTTTTGTTTTTTTTATCAGCTCTCTCAGACTCTCATTCTGACAGCATCCATTCACTCCATTGGTGAGCAAGTGACGTAATGCTACATTTTGGATGGCCTGAAAGTGAGTATATTTTCAGCTAATTTTAATTTTGGGTTGAACTATTATGTTAACCACACAAAACGACACTTCTTTCATGTGAGGACTTTCTCCCGTTTTTCTTCACACATTGCAAACATATGAGTGACCCGCTCGGTCGGTCTCTAAATGAACTAGCTCTCACTCCCTGAGCGTTTGACTGTTTCCACAGCAGGTTGCCCATCAGACAGTGTGTGCTCAGTGACCTGACCCGCTCTCTGTAAACTCAAATCACCAATCATGGCTTTCTTGTTACATCTCTGTGAATCTGTCTTCCTTTTCTTTATTCCCCCTGTTGTCCCCATGATGACACCTTCAACTGAGGTGTAGTGACCTCTGCAGACCTGGACTTTACTGCAGCTTCCAATGAAGGGCCTCTCTCCTTTCTCTCTCTCTCTCACACACACACACACAGTTTTCCATGTTTTATGGGGAAATAATGATTTTTATACTTTAAAAACTATTGTGTTAGTCACAGAAAGAAGAGGTCTGTATTGGAAAAGTTTAACCTCAGTCAAACACAATGAAACACAATGTGGGAAAAACCTGAGTAAAGCACAGAAAAACATCAAAAGAGAAAAATCAACCTAGTGCCACAAAGACCCAGGACTGTTTGTGTTTCAAGGAAATATCTCGTTTGATAAGAGTAAAACAATGTGCTCATTTTAAACAGAACCGATCAATTGAATATTTTATCAGCATTCAAAAAAAAATTTCACACATGTTATTTGTGCAGGCCAACTATTTGCAAATAGAGGCCAAATCTCTTTGCCTTAAGCAAATCTATTGTATGAACGGATATTGACTTTACACAATCTCTCAAATGCACAAAGCTGGTCTAAATAAATAGTGAAAGAAAGACAGAGAGACAAAATACAAACCAGAGAAAGACAAATTCGATAAAAACAGACAACAGGCCAAACCAAACTATTAAATCCACAATAAGCCCAAACCCCTGTCACTAAATATCAGAACACTATTACTATATACTATTACAAACAGGTGTGTGTGTGTGTGTGTGTGTGTGTAGGTCTTCATGCTAGAATGGGGCACTCTAGAAAGCTGAAAGCTAAAAAGCTCAGTGGACCCTGAAACACTCAGTGGCCCCATCGAAATTATCACAGAGAAAAAAGACCCCCAACATTATAAACTCCTGAGCCCAGTAACCCTAAAGAGAGCCATGGGCTTCAAGACCTCCATGAAGGAAGTGGGCGTCTCCTTCCATCTCGCCCCAACAGAAAGCAGAGAGAGGGAGAGCGAAGAAAAGTCATGGAAAAACAGAATGGATCCAAAAATAATGGTGAGGGAAATGAAGGGATGAGAGATGAAGAGATGAAAGGAAAGACGGAAGGTGAGTGAAGTGAAGTGCTGAGTGAAGCGGCGAGCCATGGGATGTGCTTTCAAATGTCTGAATGAGAGAAAATAAGAGAAAGCAATGTTAACCAAGCAAGAAGGAAAGCAGTCCAGCTTTACCTATCTTCCCAACACCTTCCATCAAGAAGGAAAGCAGTCCAGCTTTACCTATCTTCCCAACACCGTCCATCTGGCCATATTTCAACTTTCCGTTGAATTGGTTTCATTATGACAGTTAGCTGTCACAGAATGTGTTCTTAAAGTGAAAGTTCACCTAAAAATTTATCTTCTGTCATCATATCCTCGCCCTCATGTTATTCCAAAACAAGTTTGACTTATTTTCTTCTGTGGGACACAAAAAGAGAAAAGACATCCACCACAGAACGGGCAGTTAATAAGAGAATAATTCATTTGAATCTGATTTTTCTCAGTGATTCGTTTGCATCAGTTATAGCTAACTGGAAATCTGTCTCTCACACAGAGCTATCATATATATTCACAAAACTTGAAATACAGTACACTAGTCAAGTAGATCGCTTTCATGATACTTTTATGGTGTTTTGCCTCTTTTTTGAAGCTTAAACACTTCAGTCCCCATTCAATGTAACAGCATGGAAAAGCGCAACCAGCTAAATCTGGAAGAAAGAAAGTCAAACAGATTTGCCGCAACCGTTGACATTCTGGAGTTAACTATCCCTTTTATAAAAGTAGCGCTCTATTTCTCTCGTAGACTCTGACTAGCACTAGAATTTGCCGTCAAGATCAGATGGCACGCACGGATTGTCGTGAAGCAGGGCTGTGGAGCGCTGCCAACTGGTATGTCTGTGATGTGGTCATGCACTGCTTATCCGAAAGCCCTACAAAAACAAGCACGTAACTCATATTTCTCTGAAACGGGTGCTACGGTAACCCTGCTAATTAGCAGCATTCGAAGCTAATCTACAGAAATGCTTTAAGACTAACAAGCGTTAAATAGAGAACAGCACAAATTCACCCATGAATTCCTCTCCCACATAAACACATTTCCAGATATGCTATCTTTTATTGTCCATTACAAACTCCACAATCAGCATTATCGTCAGGTGTTTCACCTCAAGACTGTACATTTGAAAAGTTTATTTGAGAGCTTGAATTACATACTTTAAAAAACAGGATAGTCTGTGACATTAAAGAAGAAAAAACATCCTGAAAGAGAGCAAGATCTTAGTTCTCAGGGTCGTATAAGTGACAAAAACGTTCTAAAGTTTAAAGTAGCCGTATACATTTTCACAGCAATTTACATGCAATGTCAATATACACTCTCAGGAAAGGCCAAAAAGCTGTCACTAGGGTAGTAGTGGTACTCTTTCAAAAGGTACTAATATGTAAACTTTAGGTAATAATATGTACATTTATTATTGTACTAATATGCACTCTTTAGGGGTAAATAAAGTACAAAAGTTTTTTTCTGGGTGTGTAGTATGAAACAGGTTTCCTGTGCTGTTTTTTTACATGACACTCTTAAAAAGGATAGTTCACCCAAAAATGAAAATTCTGCCATCAGAAGGGTATGTATGTCGAATACAGATACGGAAGAGAAGTTGTTGTTGAATGAAGTTATTTTTGTTTTATTTATGCACAAAGAAAAAACCCTCTTAGTATCATAAAATTGCGGTTGAACCAATGTTGTTACACTATGACTATTTTAGAGATGTCCTTATACCTTTCAGGCCATTGAATATGGTAGTTGTGTTGCTGTCTATACAAGGTCAGAGAACTCTCGGATTTCATCAAAAATATCTTAATTTGTGTTCTGAAGTCGAGCAAAGGTCTTACAGGTTTGGAACGAAATGAGGGTGAGTAATTAATAACAGAATTTTCATTTTTGGTTGAACTATCCCTTTAAGATCCGCTGTCTGTTAGAATATCTACAAGGCTGCAGTGTTGAGAGAGAGTTTCTCTATTTGTATAAGGCTGGTTTGTGCTCTGCTTTTTGTGTCCGGGGAGGAGACGACAACTTGGATAACTCTAAGGTCAAGGATCATGACCCCCATCCCAAGTCAATGCATGAAGAGCCGTCTGATTTTAAAGACTCTCTTGGCCCTCACATTCTCTGTGTGACAGTAGAGTATGAAACAATTGTCTCTCTCACATACACATAATTAACCTGAACCCGACACCCACATTTTCACTGTTGACAGAAAAACAAAACAGGGATGCATGAATTATGAGGATGTCATCACGCAGGCGATGCACGAGTATGTACTTGAAAGTATGTGTGTGTGCAACGGAATGATTGAGAAATGCTGTGATATCTAAAACTGATTTCACAATGCATACATGCTCAAACTAAAATGTTATCATCATGGAATGACTGACCATTATTCCATCATTAGATCATTAGATTCCTTAAAACTTTTTTAAAAAAAGGGATAGTTTAACCAAAACTGAACATTGTTATCATTTACCCACATGTTATTCTAAACTTGACTTCCATTTTTCTGTGGAACACAAAAAGAGATTTACTGAACATGTAGTTAGGTGAATGCAATACATCACTTTGATGCTTAATAAAGCACCACAGAGTCTCGCACTTCCACTTTTTTGGTGTAAAAACTCTTGCTATGTTTAATCAGTTTTTAACAAAAAAAAAAAAAATCCTCCTGTGCAAACCCAATGTTTCATACTCTAGTTCAGCAAGATGAACTAGAAATATTTTATTTTTGTTGTTTGAATGCTAGTTAGCAAACCAATGAAAAGGAGCATTCAAGTCTTAACATATACAATGGCTTTCCTCATTCTTCTGCTAGATGAACACATTATTCATTTCAGGGGAATGAGAAGAAAATCAGACTATTGTTTAAAAGTTTTGGGGTTGGTCATATCTTTCGATATTTTTGAAAGAAATGTGTGCTCAAGGCTGCATTTATTTAATAAAAAATACAGTAATATTTTTCCATGTTAATATATTTAAAATGCAAAGCATTCCTGTGATGGCAAAGCTGAATTTTCTGAAATTATTGCTTCAGTCTTCAGTGTCACATGATCCTTCAGAAATCATTATAATAGGCCAATTTAGCGCTTAAGAAACATTTCTTATTATATGTGCTGAAAACAATTGTGCTGTTTAATAATTATAAAGTTTCTCCTCCAAACCCACGGCCCCCGGTGAATCTCTGCTATAGGTTAAAGACCACAAATAGCTGCCTGAGTAATGTTTGCCCTTAGTTTTTATTCAAAAGACAGAGAACACACACATACACAAAAGAATTTCACTCCCTTTGAGCCTCACACCAAACAAACCGAATAGTGATGTGAGAGCCGAGGCATTTCTTTCAAAGCTGAATCCCATAGAGGTGTGCAGTGTGTGTCCTTGGGGCCGGCCATGATCTCAATGGCTTCTGGGGCCTGCTATGATGTGTATTCACAAGCATGCAGCTTCTGTTTGTGCTGGCACATGTGTTAATGAGAACGCAGTGTGTGTGAGTGTCTGTGTGTCCATGACCGTGCAGTGTGGGATTTCGGATTGAATGGAGCGATGAATAGTGGATTATGCTGAAAGAAGAGAATTGAGGAAGAGAAAGAGGCAAGACAGCGGGTGAGAACGACAGACAATATAACCACCGGCCCACTTCCTGTTTTTAACTGATCAACCAAGCAGACAATTGCACAGCGAGATACAGAAAGAGAGAGAGAGAGATCAGCTTGTCAGATGTCCCGTCTCTCTTTTATCTAGCTGGGATGAGCATTTAGTTCCAGACGGTCTTTGTTAAGCTTCTAAAAGCAGATAATTAAACCATTAACCATAAACCATTAGGGGCAAAGCATCACCTCTACATCCTCTCTTTCCGCCTTTCTCTTTTCAGGACGTCCCCTTTCTCACCCGTCACCATTTTCCTTCCATCTCTCTTGCTCCTCAGGAGGCGGCTAATTGAGAACACATTGGTTTGTCTTTGCTGCGGTTGTTCATTCTGCCTACTGATTTATTAGAGCGAGGGTCGCTTGACAGGGCGGTAAGTGAATCGACGGGTGTTAGCTGGTGAAGGAAGGGGTGCATCTTTTTTCCAATGACCTTTTTTATGTTCCGTTCTGTTTTAATCCTCCCTGGCTTTCTATTCCTCTGCCTTGTTTGGGTATCTGAACTGTTGAAAGAAATGTGTTTTTGTGGGACAGCAGCGAGACATGATTGAGAGAGATGGGACCCCACTAAACAGGCACCAAGCCAAATCCAGATCTCTGTATTTTCTTATAGTTTTATCATAGCTGACACCATACTGCAGACACACCCTGCAGCAGGCTTTAACTTCACCCAGACACTCTGGAAGAGACTGTGTCATACTATTTCCTTTTATTTGCATGAATACTGTTAGTCAAGTGTCTTGCTCCTAAAGCAATGGAAATTCACTTCATAATAATATTTCACCCTCTCGCTGAACCTTAGAATTAAACTCCCTTTGCATGTCAACTGAATATGGTTTGTGCTGTCAAATATAACTCCTTTTTCAAAGCTTGTGACAAAACTTATAACATTTCACACTGAAATTCATTTTGAGCTTCAATTTTCAATAAATGGTCTTGATAGACTCGGAAGACCTTTTGAGTTCTGGAATACATTTTTCATAGTACAATAATACAGATGAATTTTAAAATTCTAGCTATATGTAATGTTCCTGTAGCTCAACTGGTAGAGCATTGCGGTATCAAGCGCAAGGGGGTTCGATTCCCACGGGAACACATGATAGGTAAAAATTGAAAGCCTGAATGCACTGTAAGTCGCTTGGGATAAAAGCGTCTGCTAAATGCATAAGTTTAATTTAGCTATGAATTGTTAAGAACGATGACCACTAAAAAGGCAGATATTTCAGTTCTTTATTATCTTGTCTAAATAAATAAAAAATTTAAAACTATGAGGTATTCATTTTAAAATAAGGCATCATAACATTGTAATACACAGTATTAGAAATTGATATTTAGAGTTTTGCTAAATATTATATTTAACAGTGTTTTTAAGATTATAAGGCAAAACCATTGTTGATTTTTTGTCAATTTTGATCTTTAATCTTGACTCTTTTAAACTTTAAACCAGAAGGAAAACGCCCAAAGTAGGCTATAAATTTCAGATTTAATACATATACTTAAGTTATTTTTACAATTAAATATCCTGTATTGACCACTGGCAATACATTATATATATATATATATATATATATATATATATATATATATATATATATATATATATATATATATATATATATATATATATATATATATATATATATATATATATATATATATAATAAAAAAATAAAATAATAAAAATAAAAAAATAAAAATTTATATACACCGATGAACAATATCATGCATCCCTACTAGCAGAACACTATTTTAATATTAAATATACTCTGATGAAAGAAATATTGAAATGCAGCCCAAAACCGAACGCATCATTTCATGCACAATATTCCCAGTAGGATCCCATTCAGACAGTAACATTCCAGAAGCCACTTCAAGATTTCAGTCTCCTGGGAAACTGTAGTTCAATGACACAACACCTCATCAGAGAGAGAGAGAGAGAGAGAGAGAGAGAGAGATGGGCTTCTCACTGATCAGAGTAAAGCAGTACTACATGAGCTGATAGAGTAGGAGTGATGGAGGACTGGAGAGGGAAGAATAATCTTTCTTTTTTTGGTATTGAAAAACTGGCATACGAGGAGGGATGGAGTGAATGAGAGAGGAAGGCTATGAAATCTGTTAACAACCTCTTGACTAATGATGAAGTGTGTAAATTAGGTGTGTAGAATCCGGCTGTAGAAAGAAACATACAGCACATGTGCAGACTGACATTGACCGATAGCATTTAAAGAAAAAACAACTTTAGAAAGCCTCCGAGATCTTCAAACACAGTCTTCTAGTGAGTGCTCTTCTGAATCGTGCAAACATTCCACACTGATATTTATACTCCTAAGAAAACAACACAGCTGCTACCGTTAAGCTTTACAAAACCGTCAGAACAGCCAATCACAAACTTCAGCCCAAACTCCCATCTCACTTCACCACAGAGCTGTCCTGCAGAGAGAGAGCAGCAGTGAAATCTGGAAAATTAGATCCTAATAGACACTAGGAAACATGTTAACATATAGCTGCAAGCAGCGATGGCGGGCTCAAGCCACCAATGCCATCACCACCCCGGTGGCATCAGGTAAACTGTGCCCAGCGGGCACATGCATTCACAATATCCCTCTGGCAGTGAGGTTTTAAAGGATAGAGGGGAGCGTAGAGGGGAGCGTGCATTTGCAGTGGCTGGGCCACGACTCTGGAATACCCTGCCTTTAGAGATCAGACTGGCCCCTTCCTTGTCTATTTTTAAATCTTTGCTAAAAACTTTTTTATTTTCCTTAGTGTACTGACTACTGTGTTATGCTACATTTTGAAATGGGTGGTTTTAAATTTTTTGTCTGGTCTATTTTTATGTATGTGTAATATTCTTGCTCTTATGTTAAAGCACTTTGGTCAGCCAGGAGGCTGTTGTAAATGCGCTATACAAATAAATTGAACTTGAACTGGAACTTGAACTTGATATAGCAGTTAAAGGGTTAATCCGAATCATCTAGACTTTAAAATCACATTCACAGAACAATATATATATATATATATATATATATATATATAACTTTAGTAACACTTTACAATAAGATTTCATTTATAAACATTATGTTAACATGAACAATATTTATATAGCATTCATTCATGTCAGTTAATATTCCAAACTTAAACATTAAAACATTGTTTTATTGTGATTTTTTTCCAAGCACATTTTACCAATTCCAAACCATATCAATCTTAATAACTACCATTATTTTTTATTTAATCATTTATGAGTGCTATACAATAGTCCAGGAAAGCTGGAAGAGAAAAACAGGTCAAGAAGAACTGACAAAAGAATTGCAAAAGAATTAGGAATTAATGTGAAGATTAATTTTTAGTCAATTCTGCAAGACAGACTTTCAGGAAAGGAGGTGGAATAAAAATGAGCTCCTAAATCTTAATCCCAGATTCTGGAAGATATATTCCTCAAACCATCGAACAAGAGAAGGTGGTGCTGGTCCTTCACGAGTCAGTCTAATCTGTTCATTAAGCCTATATATAAAGTCTTAATATATAGTATTTCACAATACTTCATGGTATTCTAATTAAATAATTTTTTGGAATCTTAGATCTCTCAGAACCTGACACATTGTAATTCTGAGACTCCAGGAAAGTGGCAGTTCTGTAAAATGTTGGCGCTGGAGACTAAATGCTCACTGATAGTTTCACACCTAATTCACTTAAAACACACACAAACACACACACACAGTGACAGAGGGACAGAGTGACATCAGATGTATGTTTTTTAATTTTCTGTCATCCATATAATGTTGTATAGTCATGAAACTATGCATATTTCCTCAGAATGACTTGTCTTCTATGTGTACATTTTTTTGAAGTGTTTAGAAGCTGCACTTTTTTTTACTGGTTCCTTTTTTACTATTATTTCAAAAAATCACCACGACAAAACCATTCAAGCTATCCAAAATTCATTCACACCTGTTCTGTAAGATTAATTCTTTAAACAGTGGTAAAAGAGGATGTGGTGCTGAACCTTCAAGAGTCACTTAAAACGTATCTGTCCATAAAGCCTATTAAGAATTATTCTTAATATACAGTTCACAATACTTCAGCTTGTTATTCTAATTAAGTGAGGGTCATTTTATCAGTAAAATTCCTAAAATACATATTATTTTATTTGAAAGATTTCTATAAATTATTTAAATCATACTCGTTTCTCCAATAATTATTTAAAAGTAATCCTATAGCTCCCTCTGGTGGCCATTATAGGTAGTAAGAATTGCAAGCTTGATTTATAAGTTATGATAGTTTTAATTTTATGCTGGCTCTTGAAAATGATAAAGCTATGAAACTTACTGTGCTTCCTTCAAATGAGGACTTCTACTTATATAAAAAATTATGAAGAGTTAGAATGAAAAATTTTAAAGATATAGTAAAATAACTATTGTATTTTTTATGTTACTTTAAAAAATCTCTATGGCAACACCATTTAAGCTATCCTAAACCCATTCACAATTTAACATCTCAGTATATTGGCATAATGTTGAAAAAGGAGTATGGAGTAGTATGAGGAGGAGTATGAATTCATTTACAGGCTGATTTTATCATAAATCCACAATAAAATTTCTGAGTTCTGTATCAATCTGTGTTGTTGTTTGTTTATTTTTATCTTTTATTTTTCATAGGAAGATAACTTACTCTCATTTTTAATAAATGTGCTTATAAACCAAGGACAAGCTATTTATAGCTGTATTTATAAACTGCTTACTACTGACTATTAATATTGGGACAAGGCTTTATAAAGCATGAACTGACTATTTAATAATGAGTGCAGTTATTATAAAGTGTTATCAATGCATTTGCTAATGTTAACAAATTAGACATTATTTTACAGTGTTATCAAATCCTTAAATGACTCATAAGCATTTGTGAAAGTTCTGCTTGCATTACAGCTTAGTATTGATCTGTGAGCTGAACAGTTTTACTGTTACATCCATGAGATTATGTAAGTTAAAATAAATATAATGTCACAGGATGTCATAGGTCAGTATCAAATGAGTTTGAAATTATTATTTGCAGCACAAATAAGTTTTTTTTAGGATTTTTAAAAATCCCTAAAACTGTCAGAAAAAGGTTAAGGCCTAAGCTATTTCTATGTGAGTGGCTAAATTTATTTTTGTTTTTATAATTGTAATACACATACTATGAAATTATACAAAATGTATAAAAAGGTAAATAAATAAGTACGCACACATTAAAAAAGCAGCCAAGTCGAATGAGTTTCCTTTTTTATATGGATTAAAATTGAAGACAGAAGCAAGTGGTAAATGTGGTCACTTTAATTTTCAAATCCAGTAGATCCAGTTTATGTTCACGTGGCTGTTTTCGTTTATATTCGCCAAGCTATTATGTGTTTTGAAATAATCTTGTCCGTGATGTGTTCGTTCGTACGACGAAAGCCAGAATCCTGCAGCTCGAGAGATATGTTATTCTGCCAGTCGCCCTTTCAAATAGTCTTGCACTCTTAAACTGGTCACAAACACCTGCATTTAGCTCTTGTAGTGTTACAATGGGTTTATTGTGTGCATTTGTGGTAATATTTTATTTAAAAAAGCTCTTAAACAAGAATAAATTCGTTTGTTTTGAGCTCGACACTGTACGCGCTGATCGGAGGCGGTGATTTCAGATAGGCAGCTGCAAATATTTCATTTTCACACAAACAGTTCAAAAACATCTTAATTTAGCTCTTGGTGTGTTCTAATTGGTTGATTGTGTGATATCGCTGTAATAATTTATTTTTAAAAGCTTTAAAACAGGAATAAATTCGTTTTCTCTGAGCTCTTTACTCCAGACGCTCGTGATCACAGCTGTGATTCATCTCTCCTATTTCTCACGTATCTCTGGCCAGAAATAATTTATCCATGAGCCCTGAACCGGTAATAATCAGATATGTTGGTTTAGCTTGTCAGTGTGAATTAAATCTAAGTATTTGTTTGTATTTTTAACCGATTTAAAAGTGAAAGTAAAATTCCGGGTATTGAACCTGTAGGGGCGCAATTTCTCTCAGACAATGGAAGTCTGAAGCACATATACTCAAACAGAGGGACAGAGTGAGATGAGATGTCTGACAGTTTTTTTTAATTTTCTGTTATCCATACAGTGTTGTAAAGTCGTTAAACTATGCATATTTCCTCAGAATGACTTTTTCATCTGTATGAAAAAATTCTTTGACGTGTTTGGAAGCTGCAATTTAAAAATACAATAATGATTCCCTTTGTAAGGTCATTTAAAAAAATCACCACGGCAAAACCATTCAAGCTATCCAAAATCCATTCACAATTTAAGTTCCTATCAGAAATACTGATGTGTGTTCAGAGTTTTGTGAAATTCTAAGTATGTTATTTGCCTCAAAATCACCTGAGAAGTATTCCAGTTTGACATGTTGCCACGCCAACAATTTTTTAGATATCAATATCCCCCTTGCAGATTTATATCGGCTGTGTTTTAACATTATTCTGATGAAGTTTGAAGCAAATCGAGTAATAATAAGATGCTGAATTCAAATCATTTTGAAAATGACACACTTCCTTCTGCCAGTTGGTGGCGCTATAACTTTGACTCCTAATAGTCACATATATGCGATCGACATCATACAACGAATAATCTGATGAAGTTTGATTAAAATCAGGAAATGTATGTGGACGGTATTAGACACTTCCTGTTTCTCATTTCTCGCCATAATTTCAACGCCTCGCCACGAGCAAACCGTTCGAGATATCAAAAATCCCCTGGCAATTTTTCATCCCCAGTGTCTTGAGATCATGTTGACCGAGTTTGGCGGCAATCGAGAAAAAAACCTATGACAAGTATTTCAAATTCCAGAGCATGCGCTTTTTACATAACTCTAAATAGCTGACTTCCTGATGGGCGGAGCCTATGACATGCAATACGAAAGTTGTTTGGCACGATGAGATCTATATGTGTACTGAGTTTCATATGAATATGTGCAAGTATGTGTGAGCTATACATCAACATTTCTGACTGTGTTCCAGGGGGCGCCGTAGAGCCCCTGTGCCACGCCCGGGTCCCAGCCTCTGCAGGCTCCTAAAGGCCACAGATTCCAAAGTGTGCGCAAATTTTCAAGAGTTTTTGAGTATGTTAAGGACCCCAAAAGCCCCCACAACTTTGACGAAAAATTTGAATACTAAACCCTAAATAGCCAACTTCCTGTTGGGCGGAGCCTATGATATGCAATACAAAAGTTGTTTGGATTGATGAGATTTATATGTGTACCGAGTTTCATACGTCTACGAGCAAGAATGTATGATATATGGCCCTCCATATTCCAAGGGGCGCTGTAGAGCCCCTGTGCCACGCCCGTGTATCAGTCTCTGCCCGGCCCTAATGGCCGCAGGTTCCAATCTGTGTGCCAATTTTCAAGACTTTTTAAGCACGTTAAGGGCCCCAAAAGCCCCCGAGACGTTGGAAAAAAATAATAATAATAATAATAATAATAATAAATATAGCTGCAAGCAGCGATGGCGGGCTCAAGCCACCAATGCCATCACCACCCCGGTGGCATCAGGTAAACTGTGCCCAGCGGGCACATGCATTCACAATATCCCTCTGGCAGTGAGGTTTTAAAGGATAGAGGGGAGCGTAGAGGGGAGCGTGCATTTGCAGTGGCTGGGCCACGACTCTGGAATACCCTGCCTTTAGAGATCAGACTGGCCCCTTCCTTGTCTATTTTTAAATCTTTGCTAAAAACTTTTTTATTTTCCTTAGTGTACTGACTACTGTGTTATGCTACATTTTGAAATGGGTGGTTTTAAATTTTTTGTCTGGTCTATTTTTATGTATGTGTAATATTCTTGCTCTTATGTTAAAGCACTTTGGTCAGCCAGGAGGCTGTTGTAAATGCGCTATACAAATAAATTGAACTTGAACTTGAACTTGAACTTGAACTTGATATGGCAGTTAAAGGGTTAATCCGAATCATCTAGACTTTAAAATCACATTCACAGAACAATATATATATATATATATATATATAACTTTAGTAACACTTTACAATAAGATTTCATTTATAAACATTATGTTAACATGAACAATATTTATATAGCATTCATTCATGTCAGTTAATATTCCAAACTTAAACATTAAAACATTGTTTTATTGTGATTTTTTTCCAAGCACATTTTACCAATTCCAAACCATATCAATCTTAATAACTACCATTATTTTTTATTTAATCATTTATGAGTGCTATACAATAGTCCAGGAAAGCTGGAAGAGAAAAACAGGTCAAGAAGAACTGACAAAAGAATTGCAAAAGAATTAGGAATTAATGTGAAGATTAATTTTTAGTCAATTCTGCAAGACAGACTTTCAGGAAAGGAGGTGGAATAAAAATGAGCTCCTAAATCTTAATCCCGGATTCTGGAAGATATATTCCTCAAACCATCAAACAAGAGGAGGTGGTGCTGGTCCTTCACGAGTCAGTCTAATCTGTTCATTAAGCCTATATATAAAGTCTTAATATATAGTATTTCACAATACTTCATGGTATTCTAATTAAATATTTTTTTGGAATCTTAGATCTCTCAGAACCTGACACATTGTAATTCTGAGACTCCAGGAAAGTGGCAGTTCTGTAAAATGTTGGCGCTGGAGACTAAATGCTCACTGATAGTTTCACACCTAATTCACTTAAAACACACACAAACACACACACACAGTGACAGAGGGACAGAGTGACATCAGATGTATGTTTTTTAATTTTCTGTCATCCATATAATGTTGTATAGTCATGAAACTATGCATATTTCCTCAGAATGACTTGTCTTCTATGTGTACATTTTTTTGAAGTGTTTAGAAGCTGCACTTTTTTTTACTGGTTCCTTTTTTACTATTATTTCAAAAAATCACCACGACAAAACCATTCAAGCTATCCAAAATTCATTCACACCTGTTCTGTAAGATTAATTCTTTAAACAGTGGTAAAAGAGGATGTGGTGCTGAACCTTCAAGAGTCACTTAAAACGTATCTGTCCATAAAGCCTATTAAGAATGATTCTTAATATACAGTTCACAATACTTCAGCTTGTTATTCTAATTAAGTGAGGGTCATTTTATCAGTAAAATTCCTAAAATACATATTATTTTATTTGAAAGATTTCTATAAATTATTTAAATCATACTCGTTTCTCCAATAATTATTTAAAAGTAATCCTATAGCTCCCTCTGGTGGCCATTATAGGTACTAAGAATTGCAAGCTTGATTTATAAGTTATGATAGTTTTAATTTTATGCTGGCTCTTGAAAATGATAAAGCTATGAAACTTACTGTGCTTCCTTCAAATGAGGACTTCTACTTATATAAAAAATTATGAAGAGTTAGAATGAAAAATTTTAAAGATATAGTAAAATAACTATTGTATTTTTTATGTTACTTTAATAAATCTCTATGGCAACACCATTTAAGCTATCCTAAACCCATTCACAATTTAACATCTCAGTATATTGGCATCATGTTGAAAAAGGAGTATGGAGTAGTATGAGGAGGAGTATGAATTCATTTACAGGCTGATTTTATCATAAATCCACAATAAAATTTCTGAGTTCTGTATCAATCTGTGTTGTTGTTGTTTGTTTATTTTTATCTTTTATTTTTCATAGGAAGATAACTGACCCTTTACTCTCCTTTTTAATAAATGTGCTTATAAACCAAGGACAAGCTATTTATAGCTGTATTTATAAACTGCTTACTACTGACTATTAATATTGGGACAAGGCTTTATAAAGCATGAACTGACTATTTACTAATGAGTGCAGTTATTATAAAGTGTTATCAATGAATTTGCTAATGTTAACAAATTAGACATTATTTTACAGTGTTATCAAATCCTTAAATGACTCATAAGCATTTGTGAAAGTTCTGCTTGCATTACAGCTTAGTATTGATCTGTGAGCTGAACAGATTTACTGTTACATCTATGAGATTATGTAAATTCAAATAAATATAATGTCACAGGATGTCATAGGTCAGTATCAAATGAGTTTGAAATTATTATTTGCAGCACAAATAAGTTTTTTTTAGGATTTTTAAAAATCCCTAAAACTGTCAGAAAAAGGTTAAGGCCTAAGCTATTTCTATGTGAGTGGCTAAATTTATTTTTGTTTTTATAATTGTAATACACAAACTATGAAATTATACAAAATGTATAAAAAGGTAAATAAATAAATACGCACACATTAAAAAAGCAGCCAAGTCGAATGAGTTTCCTTTTTTATATAGATTAAAATTGAAGACAGAAGCAAGTGGTAAATGTGGTCACTTTAATATTCAAATCCAGTAGATCCAGTTTATGTTCACGTGGCTGTTTTCGTTTATATTCGCCAAGCTATTATGTATTTTGAAATAATCTTGTCCGTGATGTGTTCGTTCGTACGACGAAAGGCAGAATCCTGCAGCTCCAGAGATACATGTTATTCTGCCAGTCGCGCTTTCAAATAGTCTTGCACACTTAAACGGGTCACAAACACCTGCATTTAGCTCTTGTAGTGTTACAATGGGTTTATTGTGTGCATTAACCCATGGTAATATTTTATTTAAAAAAGCTCTTAAACAAGAATAAATTCGTTTGTTTTGAGCTCGACACTGTACGCGCTGATCGGAGGCAGTGATTTCAGATAGGCAGCCACAAATATTTCATTTTCACACAAACAGTTCAAAAACATCTGAATTTAGCTCTTGGTGTGTTCTAATTGGTTGATTGTGTGATATCGCTGTAATAATTTATTTTTAAAAGCTTTAAAACAGGAATAAATTCGTTTTCTCTGAGCTCTTTACTCCAGACGCTCGTGATCACAGCGGTGATTCATCTCTCCTATTTCTCACGTATCTCTGGCCAGAAATAATTTATCCATGAGCCCTGAACCGGTAATAATCAGATATGTTGGTTTAGCTTGTCAGTGTGAATTAAATCTAAGTATTTGTTTGTATTTTTAACCGATTTAAAAGTGAAAGTAAAAGTCCGGGAATTGAACCTGTAGGGGCGCTATTTCTCTCAGACAATGGAAGTCTAAGCACATATACTCAAACAGAGGGACAGAGTGAGATGAGATGTCTGACAGTTTTTTAATTTTCTGTTATCCATACAGTGTTGTAAAGTCGTGAAACTATGCATATTTCCTCAGAATGACTTTTTCATCTGTATGAAAAAATTATTTGACGTGTTTGGAAGCTGCAATTTAAAAATACAATAATGATTCCCTTTGTAAGGTCATTTAAAAAAATCACCACGGCAAAACCATTCAAGCTATCCAAAATCCATTCACAATTTAAGTTCCTATCAGAAATACTGATGTGTGTTCAGAGTTTTGTGAAATTCTAAGTATGTTATTTGCCTCAAAATCACCTGAGAAGTATTCCAGTTTGACATGTTGCCACGCCAACAATTTTTTAGATATCAATATCCCCCTTGCAGATTTATATCGGCTGTGTTTTAACATTATTCTGATGAAGTTTGAAGCAAATCGAGTAATAATAAGATGCTGAATTCAAATCATTTTGAAAATGACACACTTCCTTCTGCCAGTTGGTGGCGCTATAACTTTGACTCCTAATAGTCACATATATGCGATCGACATCATACAACGAATAATCTGATGAAGTTTGATTAAAATCAGGAAATGTATGTGGACGGTATTAGACACTTCCTGTTTCTCATTTCTCGCCATAATTTCAACGCCTCGCCACGAGCAAACCGTTCGAGATATCAAAAATCCCCTGGCAATTTTTCATCCCCAGTGTCTTGAGATCACGTTGACCGAGTTTGGCGGCAATCGAGAAAAAAACCTATGACAAGTATTTCAAATTCCAGAGCATGCGCTTTTTACATAACTCTAAATAGCTGACTTCCTGATGGGCGGAGCCTATGACATGCAATACGAAAGTTGTTTGGCACGATGAGATCTATATGTGTACTGAGTTTCATATGAATATGTGCAAGTATGTGTGAGCTATACATCAACATTTCTGACTGTGTTCCAGGGGGCGCCGTAGAGCCCCTGTGCCACGCCCGGGTCCCAGCCTCTGCAGGCTCCTAAAGGCCACAGATTCCAAAGTGTGCGCAAATTTTCAAGAGTTTTTGAGTATGTTAAGGACCCCAAAAGCCCCCACAACTTTGACGAAAAATTTGAATACTAAACCCTAAATAGCCAACTTCCTGTTGGGCGGAGCCTATGATATGCAATACAAAAGTTGTTTGGATTGATGAGATTTATATGTGTACCGAGTTTCATACGTCTACGAGCAAGAATGTATGATATATGGCCCTCCATATTCCAGGGGGCGCTGTAGAGCCCCTGTGCCACGCCCGTGTATCAGTCTCTGCCCGGCCCTAATGGCCGCAGGTTCCAATCTGTGTGCCAATTTTCAAGACTTTTTAAGCACGTTAAGGGCCCCAAAAGCCCCCGAGACGTTGGAAAAAAAAAATAATAATAATAATAATATAGCTGCAAGCAGCGATGGCGGGCTCAAGCCACCAATGCCATCGCCACCCCGGTGGCATCAGGTAAAGTGTGCCCAGCGGGCACATGCATTCATAATATCCCTCTGGCAGTGAGGTTTTAAAGGATATGGCAGTTAAAGGGTTAATCCGAATCATCTAGACTTTAAAATTACATTCACAGAACAATATATATATATATATATATATATATATATATATATTTATAACTTTAGTAACACTTTACAATAAGATTTCATTTATAAACATTATGTTAACATGAACAATATTTATATAGCATTCATTCATGTCAGTTAATATTCCAAACTTAAACATTAAAACATTGTTTTATTGTGATTTTTTTCCAAGAACATTTTACCAATTCCAAACCATATCAATCTTAATAACTACCATTATTTTTATTTAATCATTTATAAGTGCTATACAATAGTCCAGGAAAGCTGGAAGAGAAAAACACTTTATATTCATGTGTGTAGAATTATTAGGCATGTTTTCTTTTGCAGATGGAATGCGCTAAAAAAGAGTTTTAACTCAAACTGTAAAGTCGAAAATTATGAAATACCCATGAGAAATATCAAACACAAATGCAATACAGAAATGGATAAGTTAAGACTTGACCATTATACAAAAAATGCTGACTGGGTCATGAGGTCAGAAAAGAAGAAGAAAAAAACAGGTCAAGAAGAACTGACAAAAAGAATTGCAAAATAATTAGGAATTAATGTGAAGATTAATTTTTAGTCAATTCTGCAAGACAGACTTTCAGGAAAGGAGGTGGAATAAAAATGAGCTCCTAAATCTTAATCCCGGATTCTGGAAGATATATTCCTCAAACCATCGGACAAGAGTAGGTGGTGCTGGTCCTTCACGAGTCACTCTAATCTGTTCATGAAGCCTATATATAAAGTCTTAATATATAGTATTTCACAATACTTCATGGTATTCTAATTAAATCATTTTTTGGAATCTTAGATTTCTCAGAACCTGACACATTGTAATTCTGAGACTCCAGGAAAGTGGCAGTTCTGTAAAATGTTGGCACTGGAGACTAAATGCTCCCTGATAGTTTCACACCTAATTCACTTAACACACACACACACACACACACACACACACACACACACACATTACCCACAGTGACAGTGGGACTGAGTGACATCAGATTTATGATAGTTTTTTAATTTTCTATCATCCATATAGTGTTGTATAGTCATGAAACTATGCATATTTCCTCAGAATGACTTGTCTTCTATGTGTACATTTTTTTGAAGTGTTTAGAAGCTGCACTTTAAAAAAATAAAAGACATTTACTGGTTACTTTTTTACTGTTATTTCAAAAAATCACCACGACAAAACCATTCAAGCTATCCAAAATTCATTCGCATCTGTTCTGTAAGATAAATTCTTTAAACAGTGGTAAAAGAGGATGTGGTGCTGAACCTTCAAGAGTCACTCAAAACGTATCTGTCCATAAAGCCTATAAAGAATTATTCTTAATATACAGTTCACAATACTTCAGCTTGTTATTCTAATTAAGTGAGGGTCATTTTATCAGTAAAATACATAAAATTCATATTATTTTTCTTTGAAAGATTTCTATAAATGATTTAAATCATACTTGTTTCTACAATAATTATTTAAAAGTGATCCTATAGCTCCATCAGGTGGCCATTATTGGTACTAAGAATTGCAAGCTTCATTTATAAGTTATGATAGTTTTAATTTTTTGCTGGCTCTTGAAAATGATAAAGCTTTGAAACTTACTGTGGTTCCTTCAAATGATGACTTCTACGTATATAAAAAATTATGAAGAGTTTGGAATTAAAAAATTTAAAGATATAGTAAAATAACTATTGTATTTTTTTATGTTACTTTAATAAATCGCTATGGCCACACCATTTAAGGTATCCTAAACCCATTCGCAATTTAACATCTTCAGTATATTGGATTCATGTTAAAAAAAAAAGTTTGGTGTGAACTACTTGTGTCTTCTTGGAGGAGTATGAATTCATTTACAGGCTGATTTTATCATAAATCCACAATAGAATTTCTGAGTTCTGTATCAATCTGTGTTGTTGTTTGTTTATTTTTATTTTTTTATTTTTCATAGGAAGATAACTGATCCTTTACTCTCCTTTTTAATAAATGTGCTTATAAACCAAAAACAAGCTATTTATAGCTGTATTTATAAACTGCTTACTACTGACTATTAATATTGGGACAAGGCTTTATAAAGCATGAACTGACTATTTACTTTTTGAGTTTGAAATTATTATTTGCAGCACAAATAAGGTTTTTTACGATTTTTTAAAATTCCTAAAACTGTAAGAAAAGGATAAGGCCTAAGATTTCTATGTGAGTGGCTAAATTTATTTGTTTTTATAACTATAATGCATAAACTATGAAATTATACAAAATATATAAAAAAGTACAACAGTTATTGTTTTCCAATGTTTTTTAGCCTACTGCAATCATTCTAAACAGCTTGAATAAAACCTGTTAATATTTATTATAGACCACTGTAACTGTGTATAATCTAACAAACAAGTTTATTATGAAAATAAAAGTGTGTACACCAGATAAATTGGACGATAAAGAAATTGCTAACAATAGTATAATAGAGCATGTTTTATGTTTTTAGGCGTTTAGATGCAGAAATGGACAAATCAAATGTAAAATAAAATGTAATTGATTTAATTAAATATAGATTAATTCTTGTTAGAGCAAAATAATAAATAAATAAATACGTACACACATTAAAAACGCAGCCAAGATGAATGAATTACATTTTTTATATAGATTAAAATTGAAGACAGAAGCAGCTGGTATACGCGGTCACTTAATATTCAAATCCAGTAGATCCACTTCAGATATATTTCTCAACGGTTTACGTTCACGTGGCTGTTTTCGTTTATATTCGCCAAGCTATTTTGAAATAATCTTGTCCGTGATGTGTTCGTTTGTACGACGAAAGCCAGAATCCTGCAGCTCGAGAGATATATGTTATTCTGCCAGTCGCGCTTTCAAATAGTCTTGCACACTTAAACGGGTCACAAACACCTGCATTTAGCTCTTGTAGTGTTACAATGGGTTTATTGTGTGCATTTGTGGTAATATTTTATTTAAAAAAGCTCTTAAACAAGAATAAATTCGTTTGTTTTGAGCTCGACACTGTACGCGCTGATCGGAGGCGTGATTTCATATAGGCAGCCTCAAATATTTCATTTTCACACAAACAGTTCAAAAACATCTTAATTTAGCTCTTGGTGTGTTCTAATTGGTGAATTGTGTGATATCGCTGCAATACTTTATTTTTAATAGCTATAAAACAAGAATAAACTCGTTTTTTCTGAGCTCATCATTCCAGATGCTCATGCTCAGAGCGGTGATTCATCTCTCGTGTTTCTCACGTATCACTGACCACACATCCATTATTAATGAGCCCTGACCTGATAATAATCATATATGTTGGTTTAGCTTGTCAGTGTGAATTAAATCCAAGTATTTATTTGTATTTTAACCGATTTAAAAGAGAAACTAAATCTCCGGTAATTGCACCTGTAGGGGCGCAATTTCTCTCAGACAATGGAAGTCTGAAGCACATATACTCAAACAGAGGGACAGAGTGATATGAGATGTCTGACAGTTTTTTAATTTTCTATTATCCATACAGTGTTGTAAAGTCGTGAAACTATCCATATTTACTCAGAATGACTTTTTGTCTGTATGAAAAAAGGTTTTGAAGTGTTTGGAATTTAAAAATGCAGGAAAATTAATAATTCCAGTTTTACTGTCATTAAAAAAAATCACCACGACAAAACCGTTCAAGCTATCCAAAATCCATTGGCAATTTAAGTTGTTTAAAATGTTTTGGCATCATGTAGACAAAGTTTGGTGTGTATAGTGTTACTCTCCTCTGAGCAGTATGCATTAATTCACAACTAAATGTAAAAAAAAATCCACATTCAAATCAAAATAGCTGACTTCCTGTTGATCGTAGCTGATGACTGTGAATTAGAAAGTTGTCCGTCTTGATAAGAACAATTTTTTTACCGAGTTTGGTGTCTGTAGCTAAAACTAACCCCCCCACTTTTGACAAAAGGTGGCGCTATAGAGTGCCTTTTCCACGCCCTCTTATGAACTTTTGCCAGTGTCTAGTTATCATAAATACTGATATGTGTTCTGAGTTTGATGAAATTCTAAGCATGTTATATGCCTCAAAATCACCTGAGAAGTATTCCAGTTTGACATGTTGCCACGGCAACAATATTTTTAGCTATCCAATTTCCCCCAGCAGATTCATATCGGCTGTGTTTTAACATTATTCTGATGAAGTTTGAAGCAAATCGAGTAAAAATAAGATGCTGAATTCAAAGCATTTTGAAAATGACACACTTCCTGCTGCCAGTTGGTGGCGCTATAACTTTGACTCCTAATAGTCACATATATGTGATCGACATCATACAATGAATAATCTGATGAAGTTTGATTGAAATCAGGAAATGTATGTGGATGGTATTAGACACTTCCTGTTTCTCAATTCTCGCCATAATTTCAACGCCTCGCCACGAGCAAACCGTTCGAGATATCAAAAATCCCCTGGCAATTTTTCATCCCCAATGTCTTGAGATCATGTTGACCGAGTTTGGTGGTAAACGAGTAAAAAACCTATGACAAGTATATCAAATTCCAGAGCATGCGCTTTTTACATAACTCTAAATAGCTGACTTCCTGTTGGGCGGAGCCCAATGACATGCAATACGAAAATTGTTCGGCACAATGAGATCTATATGTGTACTGAGTTTCATATGAATATGTGCAAGTATGTGTGAGCTATACATCAACATTTATGACTTTGTTCCAGGGGGCGCCATAGAGCCCCTGTGCCACGCCCGGGTCCCAACCTCTGCAGGCTCCTAAAGGGCACAGATTCCAAAGTGTGCGCAAATTTTCAAGAGTTTTTGAGTATGTTAGGGACCCCAAAAGCCCCCACAACTTTGACCAAAAATATGAATAATAAACCCTAAATAGCCAACTTCCTGTTGGGCGGAGCCTATGACATGCAGTACGAAAGTTGTTTGGTTTAATGAGATCTACATGTGTACCGAGTTTCATGTGTCTACGTGCAAGTATGTATGATATATGGCCCTCAGTATTCCAGGGGGCGCTGTAGAGCCCCTGTGCCACGCCCGTGTATCAGTCTCTGCCCGACCCTAATGGCCGCAGGTTCCAATCTGTGTGCCAATTTTCAAGAGTTTTCGAGCATGTTAAGGACCCCAAAAGCCCCCGTAACGTTAGAAAAAAATAATAATAATAATAATAATAATAAAAAATAATCCTAAGGAAAACAATAGGGCTCTCGCCCTCCAGGCTTGAGCCCTAAATATAGCTGCAAGCAGCGATGTCGGGCTCAAGCCATCAGTGCAACGCCACCCTGGTGGCATCGGGAAAACTGTGCCCAGCGGGCATAAGCATTTACAGTAACCCTCTGACAATCAAGTTTTAAGGGATGTGGCAGTTAAAGGGTTAATCCGACCAATCTAGACTTTGAAATCACATACACAGAACAATATATATAACTTTAGTAACACTTTATTTTAAAATGTATAAAAAATGTATAAGGTGTGCATTGTAGCTGACACCTATATGAACACATTACAATTGTTTTGTGACTACAAGTCTTTCTTCTCAAATGCTATTGAGTGGTCGCGAACGCGGATGGGAGAATGGCGCATATTTGTTTTGTTTTTTTTGAGCAACTGGTGCCCCCTCTGGGAGTTGGTGCTCTACGAAGACTGCATACTCTGCATATAGGGAGCGGCGGTACTATCTGGAAGATATATTCCTCAAACCATCGTACAAGTGAAGGTGATGCTAGTCCTTCAAGAATCGCTCAAAACCTTTTCAAGTGTACAGTTTCCTTTTATTGCATCTTGAAATAAATATTTCTGAATTCTGAATCAAACTGGGTTGTGTTTATTGATTTATTTTATAAGACAACTGAAACTTTAATCTCCTTTGTAATATATGTGCTTTTAAACCAAGAACAATGTAATTAGAGATGTATTCCTGCTTAATAATGACTATTATTAAGGGAAAAGGCTTTATAATCATGAACTATTTACTAATGCTTAGCTAATGAGTGCAGTTATTATAAAGTGTTACCAATGCATTTACTAATGTTAACAAATTAGACATTATTATACAGTGTTACCAAACCCTTTAATAATTTATTAGTGTTTTGTAATGATTTTAATGACCTATAAGCATTTGTGAAATAGTTTTGCTTGCATTGCAGCTTAATCTGTCAGTTGAAGAGTTTTACTGTTACATCCATGAGATTAATAAATGTCATGTCACGTCACAGGTTGTCATAGGTCAGTATCAAATGAGTTTGAAATTATAATTTGCAGCACAAATAAGGCTTCTTAGGATGTTTTTAAATCCCAAAAACTGTCAGAAAAGGATAAGGCCTAAGAGATTTCTTAACCTGTAATGAAAGGAAAAAAACACCACCATTAGCAACAACAAAAACAATAACAATTTAAAATATAGATTTTTTTTCCTGATTATTAAAGGAATGATTAGGTCTCTCTCTCTCTCTCTCTCTCTCTCTCTCTCTCTCTCTGCCAGACAGCCCCTCCCTACAATCCACACACACTGTCAGTCACCAAAGATTCACAGTCACCAACCCCCTCACACTCACACTCCCCCTCCCTCTCCCCCTCCCTTCCCTCACACAGACGGAGTGGCCAGAGTGAGATCATGTCAGTTGAGAAGTCTGACAGTTTTTTCTTTTCTTTTATCCATACAGTGTTGTAAAGTCATGAAACTATGCATATTTCCTCATAATGATTTGATCTCTGTATGAAAACATGCCTTGAAGTGTTTGGAAGCTGCAATTTAGACATACAATACAATTAATGTTTCCCTTCTTACTGTCATTTCAAAAAATCACCACGTCAAAACCGTTCAAGCTAACCAAAATCCGTTCGCAATTTAAGTTCCTCGATGTTGTTTCTTCATGTAGTCAAAGTTTGGTGTGTATAGTGTACTTCCCATGTGAGGAGTATGCATTAATTCACAACTGTAAAATCTCAAAAATACACATTCAAATCAAAATAGCTGACTTCCTGTTGATCGTAGCTTATGACTGTGAATTAGAAAGTTGTCCGTCTTGATAAGAACAATTTAAGTACCGAGTTTGGTGTCTGTAGCTAAAACTAAATAAAATGCATTATTATTATTATTAGCTGTACACTTGCTAAACATTTTTAAATATAAACTTATGCAATTGTGTGTGTATATATATATATATATATATATATATATATATATATATATATATATATATATATATATATAAATTCAAGTGTACAGTTTTCTTTTATTGCATCTTGAAATAAATATTTATGAGTTCTGTGTTTGTTTATTTTATTTATTTTATTTTTTATTTTACATTTTTTTTAGGGAGATTACAGCCTTTAATCTCCTCAAAATAAATGTGCATATAAACCATGAACAATTTAATTATAGCTGTATTTATAAAATGCTTACTAAAATATTAATTTTGGGAGAAGGCTATATAAAGCATGAACTGACTATTTACTAATGCTTAGCTAAGAATTGCAGCTATTATGAAGTGTTACCAATGCATTTACTAATGTTAACAATTGAGACATTATTTTAAAGTGTTACCAAATCCTTAAATAATTTAAAAGTGTTTTGTTATGATTTCATTAACCTATAAGCATTTGTGAAATAGTTCTGCTTGCATTAAAGCTTAGTCTTCATCTGTGAGCTGAACAGTTTTACTGTTACATCCTTGAGATTATGTAAATTCAAATAAATGTCATGTCACAGGGTGACAGAGGTCAGTATCAAATGAGTTTGAAATTATTATTTGCAGCACAAATAAGGTTTTTTAGGATTTTTTTTAATCCCTGAAACTGTCAGAAAAGGATAAGGCCTAAGATATTTCTTAAGATGTAATGATAACAGCACAATTAGCAACAACAACAAAAAAATAACTATTTAAAATACATTTTTTTTTCTGGTGATTAAAGAGATGTTTAAGTCTCTCTCTCTCTCTCTCTCTCTCTCTCTCTGTCTGTCTGCCACTCAGCTCACACCCCTCCCCCACTCACACTCACACACACACACAGAGTCAGCACACAGAGTGACAGAGTGAGATCAGATGTCTGACAGTTTTTTAATTTTCTTTTAATCATACAGTGCTGTAAAGTCATGAAACTATGCATATTTCCTCAGAATCACTGGTTTTCTAAATTAAAAATGTTTTTTAAAGGTTTGGAAGCTGCAATTTAAAAATACAAGACGATTAATGTTTCACTTTTTACTGTCATTTCAAAAAATCACCACGACAAAACCGTTCAAGCTAACCAAAATCTGTTCGCAATTTAAGTTCCTCGATGTTTTTTCTTCATGTAGACAACGTTTGGTGTGTATAGTGTACTTCCCCTGTGAGGAGTATTCATTAATTCACAACTGTAAAATCTCAAAAATACACATTCAAATCAAAATAGCTGACTTCCTGTTGATCGTAGCTGATGACTGTGAATTAGAAAGTTGTCCGTCTTGAAAAGAACAATTTATGTACCAAGTTTGGTGTCTGTAGCTAAAACTAACCCCCCCACTTTTGACAAAAGGTGGCGCTATAGAGTGCCTCCTTCACGCCCTTTTAAAAGCTTTTGCCATTGTCTAGCTATCACTAATACTGATATGTGTTTTGAGTTTCATGTAAATCTGAGCTTGTTGTCTGCCTCAAACTCACCATAACAGAACATTCAAGTTTGACACGTTGCCATGGCAACACTATATCAGATATCAATATCCCCACAACAGATTTACATCGGCCGTGTTTTGTCATTATTCTGATGAAGTTTTAAGTAAATCGAGTAAAAATAAGATGCTGAATTCAAAGCATTTGGAAAATGACACAATTCCTGCTGCCAGTTGGTGGCGCTATAACGTTGACTCTTAATAGCCACATATATACAATCGGTATCATACAACGAACAAACCCATGAAGTTTGATCAAATTCAGGAAATGTATGTGGATGTTATTAGACATTTCCTGTTTCTCATTTCTCGCCATAAGTTCCATGCCTCGCCACGGGCAAACCGTTCGAGATATCAAAAATCCCCTCGCAATTTTTCATCCTCAATGTCTTGAGATCATGTTCACCGAGTTTCGTGGCGAACGGGTTGAAAACCTCAGAGGAGTATTTCAAATTCCAGAGCATGCTTTTTTTAAACAGCCCTGAATAGCTGACTTCCTGTTGGGCGGAGCCTATGACATAAAGTGTGAAAGTTGTTCGGCTCAATGAGATCTATAAGTGTACCGAGTTTGATATAAATACATGCAAGTGTGTGTGAGCTATGGTTCAAGAATTCTGACTGTCTTCCAGGGGGCGCTGTAGAGCCCCTGTGCCACGCCCGGGTCCCAGCCTCTGCGGCGTCCTGATGGCCGCAGATTCCAATGTGTGTGCCAATTTTCAAGAGTTTTTGAGCATGTTAAGGCCCCCAAAACACCCCGGAAGGTTTAATAAAAAATAAAAATAATAATAATAATAACAAGAATAATCCTTAGAAGAACAATAGGGCTCTTCGCCCCTTCGGGCTTGAGCCCTAAATAATAATAATAATAATAATAATAATAATAAAAAATAATCCTAAGGAAAACAATAGGCCTCTCGCCCTTTGGGCTTGAGCCCTAAATATAGCTGCAAGCAGCGATGGCGGGCTCAAGCCACCAGTGCCATCGCCACCCCGGTGGCATCAGATAAACTGTGCCCAGCGGGCACATGCATTCACAATATCCCTCTGGCAGTGAGGTTTTAAAGGATATGGCAGTTAAAGGGTTAATCCGAATCATCTAGACTTTAAAATCACATTCACAGAACAATATATATGTATAACTTTAGTAACACTTTACAATAAGATTCCATTCATAAACATTATGTTAACATGAACAATATTTATATAGCATTCATTCACGTCAGTTAATATTCCAAACTTAAACATTAAAACATTGTTTTATTGTGATTTTTTTCCAAACACATTTTACCAATTCCTAACCATATAAATCTTAATAACTACCATTATTTTTTATTTAATCATTTATGAGTGCTATACAATAGTCCAGGAAAGCTGGAAGAGAAAAACTCCTTATATTCATGTGTGCAGAATTATTAGGCATGTTTTCTTTTACAGATGAAATGCGCTAAAATAGACTTTTAACTCAAACTGTAAGGTCGAAAATTATGAAATACCCATGAGAAATATCAAACACAAATGCAATACAGAAATGGATAAGTTAAGACTTGACCATTGTACAAAAAATACTGACTGGGTCATGAGGTCAGAAAAGAAGAAGAAAAAAGCAGGTCAAGAAGAACTGACAAAAAGAATTGCAAAATAATTAGTAATTAATGTGAAGATTAATTTTTAGTCAATTCTGCAAGACAGACTTTTCAGGAAAGGAGGTGGAATAAAAATGAGCTCCTAAATCTTAATCCTGGATTCTGGAAGATATATTCCTCAAACCATCGAACAAGAGGAGGTGGTGCTGGTCCTTCACGAGTCACTCTAATCTGTTCATAAAGCCTATATATAAAGACTTAATATATAGTATTTCACAATACTTCATGGTATTCTAATTAAATCATTTTTTGGAATCTTAAGTCTCTCAGAGCCTGACACCGAGTAATTCTGGAGACTCCAGGAAAGTGGCAGTTCTGTAAAATGTTGGCGCTGGAGACTAAATGCACCCTGATAGTTTCACACCTAATTCACTTAACACACACACACACACACACACACACACACACACACACATTACCCACAGTGACAGTGGGACTGAGTGACATCAGATGTATGATAGTTTTTTTTAATTTTCTATCATCCATACGGTGTTGTATAGTCATGAAACTATGGTCATGAGACCAGTCATTCTGAGGAAATATGCCTCAGAATGACTGGTCTTCTATGTGTACATTTTTTTTTTTAAGTGTTTAGAAGCTGCACTTTAAAAAAATAAAAAGACATTTACTGGTTCCTTTTTTACTATTATTTCAAAAAATCATCACGGCAAAACCATTCAAGCTATCCAAAATTCATTCACACCTATTCTGTAAGATTAATTCTTTAAACAGTGGTAAACGAGGATGTGGTGCTGAACCTTCAAGAGTCACTTAAAACGTATCTGTCCATAAAGCCTATAAAGAATTATTCTTAATATACAGTTCAAAATACTTCAGCTTGTTATTCTAATTAAGTGAGGGTCATTTTATCAGTAAAATATATACAATTCATTTTTTTTTTGAAAGATTTCTATAAATGATTTAAATCATACTTGTTTCTACAATAATTATTTAAAAGTAATCCTATAGCTCCCTCTGGTGGCCATTATAGGTACTAAGAATTGCAAGCTTGATTTATAAGTTATGATAGTTTACATTTTATGCTGGCTCTTGAAAGTGATAAAGCTATGAAACTTACTGTGCTTCCTTCAAATGAGGACTTCTACTTATATAAAAAATTATGAAGATTTAGAATGAAAAATTGTAAAGATATAGTAAAATAACTATTGTATTTTTTTATGTTACTTTAATAAATCTCTATGGCAACACCATTTAAGCTATCCTAAACCCATTCACAATTTAACATCTCAGTATATAGGCATAATGTTGACAAAGGAGTATGGAGTAGTATGAGTAGGAGTATGAATTCATTTGCAGGCTTTATCATAAATCCACAATAAAATTTCTGAGTTCTGTATCAATCTGTGTTGTTGTTTGTTTATTTTTATCTTTTATTTTTCATAGGAAGATAACTTACTCTCATTTTTAATAAATGTGCTTATAAACCAAGGACAAGCTATTTATAGCTGTATTTATAAACTGCTTACTACTGACTGTTGATATTGGGACAAGGCTTTATAAAGCATGAACTGACTATTTAATAATGAGTGCAGTTATTATAAAGTGTTATCAATGAATTTGCTAATGTTAACAAATTAGACATTATTTTACAGTGTTATCAAATCCTTAAATGACTCATAAGCATTTGTGAAAGTTCTGCTTGCATTACAGCTTAGTATTGATCTGTGAGCTGAACAGATTTACTGTTACATCCATGAGATTATGTAAATTAAAATAAATATAATGTCACAGGATGTCATAGGTCAGTATCAAATGAGTTTGAAATTATTATTTGCAGCACAAATAAGGTTTTTTTAGGATTTTTAAAAATCCCTAAAACTGTCAGAAAAAGGTTAAGGCCTAAGCTATTTCTATGTGAGTGGCTAATTTTATTTTTGTTTTTATAATTGTAATACACAAACTATGAATTTATACAAAATGTATAAAAAGATAAATAAATAAATACGCACACATTAAAAAAGCAGCCAAGTCGAATGAGTTTCCTTTTTTATATAGATTAAAATTGAAGACAGAAGCAAATGTGGTCACTTTAATATTCAAATCCAGTAGATCCAGTTTATGTTCACGTGGCTGTTTTCGTTTATATTCGCCAAGCTATTATGTATTTTGAAATAATCTTGTCCGTGATGTGTTCGTTCGTACGACGAAAGGCAGGATCCTGCAGCTCGAGAGATATGTTATTCTGCCAGTCGCCCTTTCAAATAGTCTTGCGCACTTAAACGGGTCACAAACACCTGCATTTAGCTCTTGTTGTGTTACAATGCGTTTATTGTGTGCATTTGTGGTAATATTTTATTTAAAAAAGCTCTTAAACAAGAATAAATTCGTTTGTTTTGAGCTGGACACTGTACGCGCTGATCGGAGGCGGTGATTTCAGATAGGCAGCTGCAAATATTTCATTTTCACACAAACAGTTCAAAAACATCTTAATTTAGCTCTTGGTGTGTTCTAATTGGTTGATTGTGTGATATCGCTGTAATAATTTATTTTTAAAAGCTTTAAAACAGGAATAAATTCGTTTTCTCTGAGCTCTTTACTCCAGACGCTCGTGGTCACAGCGGTGATTCATCTCTCCTATTTCTCACGTATCTCTGGCCAGAAATAATTTATCCATGAGCCCTGAACCGGTAATAATCAGATATGTTGGTTTAGCTTGTCAGTGTGAATTAAATCTAAGTATTTGTTTGTATTTTTAACCGATTTAAAAGTGAAAGTAAAAGTCCGGGAATTGAACCTGTAGGGGCGCTATTTCTCTCAGACAATGGAAGTCTGAAGCACATATACTCAAACAGAGGGACAGAGTGAGATGAGATGTCTGACAGTTTTTTTAATTTTCTGTTATCCATACAGTGTTGTAAAGTCGTGAAACTATGCATATTTCCTCAGAATGACTTTTTCATCTGTATGAAAAAATTCTTTGACGTGTTTGGAAGCTGCAATTTAAAAATACAATAATGATTCCCTTTGTAAGGTCATTTAAAAAAATCACCACGGCAAAACCATTCAAGCTATCCAAAATCCATTCACAATTTAAGTTCCTATCAGAAATACTGATGTGTGTTCAGAGTTTTGTGAAATTCTAAGTATGTTATTTGCCTCAAAATCACCTGAGAAGTATTCCAGTTTGACATGTTGCCACGCCAACAATTTTTTAGATATCAATATCCCCCTTGCAGATTTATATCGGCTGTGTTTTAACATTATTCTGATGAAGTTTGAAGCAAATCGAGTAATAATAAGATGCTGAATTCAAATCATTTTGAAAATGACACACTTCCTTCTGCCAGTTGGTGGCGCTATAACTTTGACTCCTAATAGTCACATATATGCGATCGACATCATACAACGAATAATCTGATGAAGTTTGATTAAAATCAGGAAATGTATGTGGACGGTATTAGACACTTCCTGTTTCTCATTTCTCGCCATAATTTCAACGCCTCGCCACGAGCAAACCGTTCGAGATATCAAAAATCCCCTGGCAATTTTTCATCCCCAGTGTCTTGAGATCATGTTGACCAAGTTTGGCGGCAATCGAGAAAAAAACCTATGACAAGTATTTCAAATTCCAGAGCATGCGCTTTTTACATAACTCTAAATAGCTGACTTCCTGATGGGCGGAGCCTATGACATGCAATACGAAAGTTGTTCGGCACGATGAGATCTATATGTGTACTGAGTTTCATATGAAAATGTGCAAGTATGTGTGAGCTATACATCAACATTTCTGACTGTGTTCCAGGGGGCGCCGTAGAGCCCCTGTGCCACGCCCGGGTCCCAGCCTCTGCAGGCTCCTAAAGGCCACAGATTCCAAAGTGTGCGCAAATTTTCAAGAGTTTTTGAGTATGTTAAGGACCCCAAAAGCCCCCACAACTTTGACGAAAAATTTGAATACTAAACCCTAAATAGCCAACTTCCTGTTGGGCGGAGCCTATGATATGCAATACAAAAGTTGTTTGGATTGATGAGATTTATATGTGTACCGAGTTTCATACGTCTACGAGCAAGAATGTATGATATATGGCCCTCCATATTCCAGGGGGCGCTGTAGAGCCCCTGTGCCACGCCCGTGTATCAGTCTCTGCCCGGCCCTAATGGCCGCAGGTTCCAATCTGTGTGCCAATTTTCAAGACTTTTTAAGCACGTTAAGGGCCCCAAAAGCCCCCGAGACGTTGGAAAAAAATAATAAATATAGCTGCAAGCAGCGATGGCGGGCTCAAGCCACCAATGCCATCGCCACCCCGGTGGCATCAGGTAAACTGTGCCCAGCGGGCACATGCATTCACAATATCCCGCTGGCAGTGAGGTTTTAAAGGATATGGCAGTTAAAGGGTTAATCCGAATCATCTAGACTTTAAAATCACATTCACAGAACAATATATATATATATATATATATATATATATATATATATATATATATATATTTAGAAACACTTTACAATAAGATTTAATTTATAAATATTGTTAACATGAACAATATTTATATAGCATTCATTCATGTCAGTTAATATTCCAAACTTAAACATTAAAACATTGTTTTATTGTGATTTGTTTCCAAGCACATTGTACCAATTCCAAACCATATCAATCTTAAAGCTGCAGTAGGGAACTTTTGACGATCTAGCGGTTAATAAACAGAACTGCTCGCGTCTTGCGGAAGAACATTGTAGCTGGATCTACTTCTCTCTGTTTATGTCTATGAAGAATCACAAAGGTACTGGGTTACTCCGCTGAGCTTGATTTTTTTCACAGATTATCTGTCTCATATTCTACTGTCAGGACATAATGACAGGTTTAATAAATATGTAAAAAATATTATTTTTACAAAAGTTCCCTACAGCACCTTTAATAACTACCATTATTTTTTATTTAATAATTTATGAGTGCTATACAATAGTCCAGGAAAGCTGGAAGAGAAAAACTCCTTATATTCATGTGTGCAGAATTATTAGGCATGTTTTCTTTTACAGATGAAATGCACTAAAAAAGAGTTTTATCTCAAACTGTTTTAACTCAAAGTCGAAAATTATGAAATACCCATGAGAAATATCAAACACAAATGCAATACAGAAATGGATAAGTTAAGACTTGACCATTGTACAAAAATGCTGACTGGGTCATGAGGTCAGAAAAGAAGAAGAAAAAAAACAGGTCAAGAAGAACTGACAAAAATAATTGCAAAATAATTAGGAATTAATGTGAAGATTAATTTTTAGTCAATTCTGCAAGACAGACTTTCAGGAAAGGAGGTGGAATAAAAATGAGCTCCTAAATCTTAATCCCGGATTCAGGAAAATATATTCCTCAAACCATCGGACAAGAGGAGGTGGTGCTGGTCCTTCACGAGTCACTATAATCTGTTCATAAAGCCTATATATAAAGTCTTAATATATAGTATTTCACAATACTTCATGGTATTCTAATCAAATAATTTTTTGGAATCTTAGATCTCTCAGAACCTGACACATTGTAATTCTGAGACTCCAGGAAAGTGGCAGTTCTGTAAAATGTTGGCGCTGGAGACTAAATGGTCCCTGATAGTTTCACACCTAATTCACTTAACACACACACACACACACACATTACCCACAGTGACAGAGGGACAGAGTGATATCAGATGTATGATAGTTTTTTAATTTTCTATCATCCATATAGTGTTGTATAGTCATGAAACTATGCATATTTCACATATTTCCTATGTGTACATTTTTTTGAAGTGTTTAGAAGCTGCACTTAAAAAAAATAAAATAAAAGACATTTACTGGTTACTTTTTTACTGTTATTTCAAAAAATCACCATGACAAAACCATTCAAGCTATTCAAAATTCATTCGCACCTGTTCTGTAAGATACATTCTTTAAACAGTGGTAAAATAGGATGTGGTGCTGATCCTTCAGGAGTCACTCAAAACGTATCTGTCCATAAAGCCTATAAAGAATTATTCTTAATATACAGTTCACAATACTTCAGCTTGTTATTCTAATTAAGTGAGGGTCTTTTTATCAGTAAAATACATAAAATACATATTATTTTTCTTTGAAAGACTTCTATAAATGATTTAAATCATACTTGTTTCTACAATAATTATTTAAAAGTAATCCTATAGCTCCGTCTGGTGGCCATTATTGGTACTAAGAATTGCAAGCTTGATTTATATGTTATGATAGTTTTAATTTTATGCTGGCTCTTGAAAATGATAAAGCTATGAAACTTACTGTGCTTCCTTCAAATGATGACTTCTACGTATATAAAAAATTATGAAGAGTTGGAATTAAAAATTTTAAAGATATAGTAAAATAACTATTGTATTTTTTTATGTTACTTTAATAAATCGCTATGGCCACACCATTTAAGGTATCCTAAACCCATTCGAAATTGAACATCTTCAGTATATGGCTTCATGTTAAAACAGTAAAACAGGTGTGAACTACTTGTGTCTTCTTGGAGGAGTATGAATTCATTTACAGGCTGAGTTTATCATAAATCCACAATAACATTTCTGAGTTCTGTATCAATCTGTGTTGTTGTTTGTTTATTTTTATTTTTTTATTTTTCATAGGAAGATAACTGACCCTTTACTCTCCTTTTTAATAAATGTGCTTATAAACCAAGAACAAGCTATTTATAGCTGTATGGATTTACATTTAAAAAATTAGCCTACGGCAATCATTCTAAACAGCTTGAATAAAACCTGTTAATATTTATTATAGACCACTGTAACTGTGTATAATCTAACAAACAAGTTTATTATGAAAATAAAAGTGTGTTCACCAGATAAATTGGACGATAAAGAAATTGCTAACAATAGTATAATAGAGCATGTTTTAGGTTTTTAGGCGTTTAGATGCAGAAATGGACAAATCAAATGTAAAATAAAATGTAATTGATTTAATTAAATATAGATTAAGTCTTGTTAGAGCAAAATAATAAATAAATACCTACACACATTAAAAAAGCAGCCAAGATTAATGAGTTTAATTTTTTATATAGATTAAAATTGAAGACAGAAGCAGCTGGTATATGCGGTCACTTAATATTAAAATCCAGTAGATCCACTTCAGATTTATTTCTCAACAGTTTATGTTCACGTGGCTGTTTTCGTTTATATTAGCCAAGCTATTGTGTATTTTGAAATAATCTTGTCCGTGATGTGTTCGTTCTTACGACAAAAGGCAGAATCCTGCAGCTCGAGAGATATATGTTATTCTGCCAGTCACGCTTTCAAATAGTCTTGCACACATAAACGGGTCACAAACACCTGTATTTAGCTCGTGTTGTGTTATAATGGGTGTATTGTGTGCATTTATGGCAATAATTTATTTTAAAAAGCTCTTAAACAAGAATAAATTTGTTTGTTTTGAACTTGTGACACTGTACGCGCTGATCGGAGGCAGTGATTTCAGATAGGCAGCCGCAAATATTTCATTTTCACACAAACAGTTCAAAAACATCTTAATTTAGCTCTTGGTGTGTTCTAATTGGTGAATTGTGTGATATCGCTGCAATACTTTATTTTTAATAGCTATAAAACAAGAATAAACTCGTTTTTTTCTGAGCTCATCATTCCACACGCTCTTGTTTAGAGCGGTGATTCATCTCTCGGGTTTCTCACGTATCACTGACCACACATCCATTATTAATGAGCCCTGACCTGGTAATAATCATATATGTTGGTTTAGCTTGTCAGTGTGAATTAAATCCAAGTATTATTTTGTATTTTAACCGATTTAAAAGTGAAACCAAAAGAGAGTCTCCTCCCTTTTTTAGTTCAGGATATGTACCTGTAGGGGCGCTATTTCTCTCAGACAATGGAAGTCTAAGCACACACACTCAAACAGAGGGACAGAGTGAGATGAGATGTCTGAGAGTTTTTTAATTTTCTGTTATCCATACAGTGTTGTAAAGTCATGAAACTATGCATATTTACTCAGAATAACTTTTTTTTTCTGTATGAAAAAAGGTTTTGAAGTGTTTGGAATTTAAAAATGCAGGCAAATTAATAATTCCATTTTTACTGTCATTTAAAAAAATCACCACGACAAAACCATCCAAGCTATCCAAAACCCATTCACAATTTAAGTTCCTCAATGTTTTTTCAACATGTAGACAAAGTTTGGTGTTTATAGTGTTACTCTCCTCTGAGCAGTATGCATTAATTCACAGCTAAATGTAAAAAACAATCCACATTCAAATCAAAATAGCCGACTTCCTGTTGGTCGTAGCTAATGACTGTGAATTAGAAAGTTGTCCGTCTTGATAAGAACAATTTTTGTACTGAGTTTGGTGTCTGTAGCTAAAACTAACCCCCCCACTTTTGACAAAAGGTGGCGCTATAGAGTGCCTCTTCCACGCCCTCTTATGAACTTTTGCCAGTGTCTAGCTGTCACTAATACTGATATGTGTTCTCAGTTTGATGAAATTCTAAGCATGTTATATGCCTCAAAATCACCTGAGAAGTATTCCAGTTTGACATGTTGCCACGGCAACAATATTTTTAGATATCAATATCCCCCCAGCAGATTTATATCGACTGTGTTTTAACATTATTCTGATGAAGTTTGAAGCAAATCGAGTAAAAATAAGATGCTGAATTCAAAGCATTTTGAAAATGACACACTTCCTGCTGCCAGTTGGTGGCGCTATAACTTTGACTCCTAATAGTCACATATATGCGATCGACATCATACAATGAATAATCTGATGAAGTTTGATTACAATTAGGAATTGTATGTGGATGGAATTAGACACTTCCTGTTTCTCAATTCTCGCCATAAATTCAACGCCTCGCTACGAGCAAACCGTTCGAGATATCAAAAATCCCCTGCCAATTTTTCATCCCCAATGTCTTGAGATCATGTTGACCGAGTTTGGTGTCAATCGGCAAAAAACCCTATGACAAGTATTTCAAATTCCAGAGCATGCGCTTTTTACATAACTCTAAATAGCTGACTTCCTGTTGGGCGGAGCCTATGACATGCAATACGAAAGTTGTTCAGCACGATGAGATCTATATGTGTACTGAGTTTGATATTAATATGTGCAAGTATGTGTTAGCTATGCATCAACATTTCTGACTGTGATCCAGGGGGCGCCGTAGAGCCCCTGTGCCACGCCCGGGTCCCAGCCTCTGCAGGCTCCTAAAGGCCACAGATTCCAAAGTGTGCGCAAATTTTCAAGAGTTTTTGAGTATGTTAAGGACCCCAAAAGCCCCCACAACTTTGACGAAAAATATGAATACTAAACCCTAAATATCCAACTTCCTGTTGGGCGGAGCCTATGACATGCAGTACGAAAGTTGTTTGGTTTGATGAGATCTACATGTGTACCGAGTTTCGTGTGTCTACGTGCAAGTATGTATGATATATGGCCCTCAGTATTCCAGGGGGCGCTGTAGAGCCCCTGTTCCACGCCCGTGTATCAGTCTCTGCCCGGCCCTAATGGCCGCAGGTTCCAATGTGTGTGCCAATTTTCAAGACTTTTTAAGCATGTTAAGGGCCCCAAAAGCCCCCGAAACCTTGAAGAAAAATAATAATAATAATAACAAAATATAGCTGCAAGCAGCGATGGCGGGCTCAAGCCACCAATGCCATCGCCACCCCGGTGGCATCAGGTAAAGTGTGCCCAGCGGGCACATGCATTCATAATATCCCTCTGGCAGTGAGGTTTTAAAGGATATGGCAGTTAAAGGGTTAATCCGAATCATCTAGACTTTAAAATTACATTCACAGAACAATATATATATATATATATATATATATATATATATATATATATATATATATATATATATATATATATATTTATAACTTTAGTAACACTTTACAATAAGATTTCATTTATAAACATTATGTTAACATGAACAATATTTATATAGCATTCATTCATGTCAGTTAATATTCCAAACTTAAACATTAAAACATTGTTTTATTGTGATTTTTTTCCAAGAACATTTTACCAATTCCAAACCATATCAATCTTAATAACTACCATTATTTTTATTTAATCATTTATAAGTGCTATACAATAGTCCAGGAAAGCTGGAAGAGAAAAACACTTTATATTTATGTGTAGAATTATTAGGCATGTTTTCTTTTGCAGATGGAATGCGCTAAAAAAGAGTTTTAACTCAAACTGTAAAGTCGAAAATTATGAAATACCCATGAGAAATATCAAACACAAATGCAATACAGAAATGGATAAGTTAAGACTTGACCATTATACAAAAAATGCTGACTGGGTCATGAGGTCAGAAAAGAAGAAGAAAAAAACAGGTCAAGAAGAACTGACAAAAAGAATTGCAAAATAATTAGGAATTAATGTGAAGATTAATTTTTAGTCAATTCTGCAAGACAGACTTTCAGGAAAGGAGGTGGAATAAAAATGAACTCCTAAATCTTAATCCCGGATTCTGGAAGATATATTCCTCAAACCATCGGACAAGAGTAGGTGGTGCTGGTCCTTCACGAGTCACTCTAATCTGTTCATGAAGCCTATATATAAAGTCTTAATATATAGTATTTCACAATACTTCATGGTATTCTAATTAAATCATTTTTTGGAATCTTAGATTTCTCAGAACCTGACACATTGTAATTCTGAGACTCCAGGAAAGTGGCAGTTCTGTAAAATGTTGGCACTGGAGACTAAATGCTCCCTGATAGTTTCACACCTAATTCACTTAACACACACACACACACACACACACACACACATTACCCACAGTGACAGTGGGACTGAGTGACATCAGATTTATGATAGTTTTTTAATTTTCTATCATCCATATAGTGTTGTATAGTCATGAAACTATGCATATTTCCTCAGAATGACTTGTCTTCTATGTGTACATTTTTTTGAAGTGTTTAGAAGCTGCACTTTAAAAAATAAAAGACATTTACTGGTTACTTTTTTACTGTTATTTCAAAAAATCACCACGACAAAACCATTCAAGCTATCCAAAATTCATTCGCATCTGTTCTGTAAGATAAATTCTTTAAACAGTGGTAAAAGAGGATGTGGTGCTGAACCTTCAAGAGTCACTCAAAACGTATCTGTCCATAAAGCCTATAAAGAATTATTCTTAATATACAGTTCACAATACTTCAGCTTGTTATTCTAATTAAGTGAGGGTCATTTTATCAGTAAAATACATAAAATTCATATTATTTTTCTTTGAAAGATTTCTATAAATGATTTAAATCATACTTGTTTCTACAATAATTATTTAAAAGTGATCCTATAGCTCCATCAGGTGGCCATTATTGGTACTAAGAATTGCAAGCTTCATTTATAAGTTATGATAGTTTTAATTTTTTGCTGGCTCTTGAAAATGATAAAGCTTTGAAACTTACTGTGGTTCCTTCAAATGATGACTTCTACGTATATAAAAAATTATGAAGAGTTTGGAATTAAAAAATTTAAAGATATAGTAAAATAACTATTGTATTTTTTTATGTTACTTTAATAAATCGCTATGGCCACACCATTTAAGGTATCCTAAACCCATTCGCAATTTAACATCTTCAGTATATTGGATTCATGTTAAAAAAAAAGTTTGGTGTGAACTACTTGTGTCTTCTTGGAGGAGTATGAATTCATTTACAGGCTGATTTTATCATAAATCCACAATAGAATTTCTGAGTTCTGTATCAATCTGTGTTGTTGTTTGTTTATTTTTATTTTTTTATTTTTCATAGGAAGATAACTGATCCTTTACTCTCCTTTTTAATAAATGTGCTTATAAACCAAAAACAAGCTATTTATAGCTGTATTTATAAACTGCTTACTACTGACTATTAATATTGGGACAAGGCTTTATAAAGCATGAACTGACTATTTACTTTTTGAGTTTGAAATTATTATTTGCAGCACAAATAAGGTTTTTTACGATTTTTTAAAATTCCTAAAACTGTAAGAAAAGGATAAGGCCTAAGATTTCTATGTGAGTGGCTAAATTTATTTGTTTTTATAACTATAATGCATAAACTATGAAATTATACAAAATATATAAAAAAGTACAACAGTTATTGTTTTCCAATGTTTTTTAGCCTACTGCAATCATTCTAAACAGCTTGAATAAAACCTGTTAATATTTATTATAGACCACTGTAACTGTGTATAATCTAACAAACAAGTTTATTATGAAAATAAAAGTGTGTACACCAGATAAATTGGACGATAAAGAAATTGCTAACAATAGTATAATAGAGCATGTTTTATGTTTTTAGGCGTTTAGATGCAGAAATGGACAAATCAAATGTAAAATAAAATGTAATTGATTTAATTAAATATAGATTAATTCTTGTTAGAGCAAAATAATAAATAAATAAATACGTACACACATTAAAAACGCAGCCAAGATGAATGAATTACATTTTTTATATAGATTAAAATTGAAGACAGAAGCAGCTGGTATACGCGGTCACTTAATATTCAAATCCAGTAGATCCACTTCAGATATATTTCTCAACGGTTTACGTTCACGTGGCTGTTTTCGTTTATATTCGCCAAGCTATTTTGAAATAATCTTGTCCGTGATGTGTTCGTTTGTACGACGAAAGCCAGAATCCTGCAGCTCGAGAGATATATGTTATTCTGCCAGTCGCGCTTTCAAATAGTCTTGCACACTTAAACGGGTCACAAACACCTGCATTTAGCTCTTGTAGTGTTACAATGGGTTTATTGTGTGCATTTGTGGTAATATTTTATTTAAAAAAGCTCTTAAACAAGAATAAATTCGTTTGTTTTGAGCTCGACACTGTACGCGCTGTGATCGGAGGCGTGATTTCATATAGGCAGCCTCAAATATTTCATTTTCACACAAACAGTTCAAAAACATCTTAATTTAGCTCTTGGTGTGTTCTAATTGGTGAATTGTGTGATATCGCTGCAATACTTTATTTTTAATAGCTATAAAACAAGAATAAACTCGTTTTTTCTGAGCTCATCATTCCAGATGCTCATGCTCAGAGCGGTGATTCATCTCTCGTGTTTCTCACGTATCACTGACCACACATCCATTATTAATGAGCCCTGACCTGATAATAATCATATATGTTGGTTTAGCTTGTCAGTGTGAATTAAATCCAAGTATTTATTTGTATTTTAACCGATTTAAAAGAGAAACTAAATCTCCGGTAATTGCACCTGTAGGGGCGCAATTTCTCTCAGACAATGGAAGTCTGAAGCACATACACTCAAACAGAGGGACAGAGTGAGATGAGATGTCTGAGAGTTTTTTAATTTTCTGTTATCCATACAGTGTTGTAAAGTCTTGAAACTATGCATATTTACTCAGAATGACTTTTTGTCTGTATGAAAAAAGGTTTTGAAGTGTTTGGAATTTAAAAATGCAGGAAAATTAATAATTCCAGTTTTACTGTCATTAAAAAAAAATCACCACGACAAAACCGTTCAAGCTATCCAAAATCCATTGGCAATTTAAGTTGTTTAAAATGTTTTGGCATCATGTAGACAAAGTTTGGTGTGTATAGTGTTACTCTCCTCTGAGCAGTATGCATTAATTCACAACTAAATGTAAAAAAAAATCCACATTCAAATCAAAATAGCTGACTTCCTGTTGATCGTAGCTGATGACTGTGAATTAGAAAGTTGTCCGTCTTGATAAGAACAATTTTTTTACCGAGTTTGGTGTCTGTAGCTAAAACTAACCCCCCCACTTTTGACAAAAGGTGGCGCTATAGAGTGCCTTTTCCACGCCCTCTTATGAACTTTTGCCAGTGTCTAGTTATCATAAATACTGATATGTGTTCTGAGTTTGATGAAATTCTAAGCATGTTATATGCCTCAAAATCACCTGAGAAGTATTCCAGTTTGACATGTTGCCACGGCAACAATATTTTTAGCTATCCAATTTCCCCCAGCAGATTCATATCGGCTGTGTTTTAACATTATTCTGATGAAGTTTGAAGCAAATCGAGTAAAAATAAGATGCTGAATTCAAAGCATTTTGAAAATGACACACTTCCTGCTGCCAGTTGGTGGCGCTATAACTTTGACTCCTCATAGTCACATATATGTGATCGACATCATACAATGAATAATCTGATGAAGTTTGATTGAAATCAGGAAATGTATGTGGATGGTATTAGACACTTCCTGTTTCTCAATTCTCGCCATAATTTCAACGCCTCGCCACGAGCAAACCGTTCAAGATATCAAAAATCCCCTGGCAATTTTTCATCCCCAATGTCTTGAGATCATGTTGACCGAGTTTGGTGGTAAACGAGTAAAAAACCTATGACAAGTATATCAAATTCCAGAGCATGCGCTTTTTACATAACTCTAAATAGCTGACTTCCTGTTGGGCGGAGCCCAATGACATGCAATACGAAAATTGTTCGGCACAATGAGATCTATATGTGTACTGAGTTTCATATGAATATGTGCAAGTATGTGTGAGCTATACATCAACATTTATGACTGTGTTCCAGGGGGCGCCATAGAGCCCCTGTGCCACGCCCGGGTCCCAACCTCTGCAGGCTCCTAAAGGGCACAGATTCCAAAGTGTGCGCAAATTTTCAAGAGTTTTTGAGTATGTTAGGGACCCCAAAAGCCCCCACAACTTTGACCAAAAATATGAATAATAAACCCTAAATAGCCAACTTCCTGTTGGGCGGAGCCTATGACATGTAGTACGAAAGTTGTTTGGTTTAATGAGATCTACATGTGTACCGAGTTTCATGTGTCTACGTGCAAGTATGTATGATATATGGCCCTCCATATTCCAGGGGGCGCTGTAGAGCCCCTGTGCCACGCCCGTGTATCAGTCTCTGCCCGACCCTAATGGCCGCAGGTTCCAATCTGTGTGCCAATTTTCAAGAGTTTTCGAGCATGTTAAGGACCCCAAAAGCCCCCGTAACGTTAGAAAAAAATAATAATAATAATAATAATAATAATAATAATAATAAAAAATAATCCTAAGGAAAACAATAGGGCTCTCGCCCTCCAGGCTTGAGCCCTAATAATCCTAAGGAAAACAATAGGGCTCTCGCCCTCCAGGCTTGAGCCCTAATAATATAGCTGCAAGCAGCGATGGCGGGCTCAAGCCGTCAGTGCAACGCCACCCCGGTGGCATCGGGAAAACTGTGCCCAGCGGGCATAAGCATTTATAAAAAATGTATGCATTTGAAAATTAGTGCATTGTAGCTGACACCTAAATTAACACATTAAAATTGTTTTGTGACTGCAAGTCTTTCTCCTCAAATGCTATTGAGCTTCAAATTTGCATTTGAGCCCATGTGAAAAAGTAGCATAATTTACATTTGACTTACAGTTTGTTTTAATAAACATAAAACATTCAATTTAATTGTGCATTATAGCTGTCACCTAGATGAACAATTACAGTTGTTTTTATGACTGTAAGTCATTCTCTTCAAATGCTACTGACGTTAGAAAAGTGTATAACAATATCACATGTAACTTTAGAGACGGTCCCTAAATTTGAGACTCTCGAATGTCCAATGTCAAGCCAAATTTATGCCTGTTTTTTTTGTTGTTTTTTTTTTTACTTTCTTTAGTTTTCTTTTCTCTGTCAATTACGAACATTCAGCCGCAAACATGAGGTGTGAGTGATTACGAGCGCAGATGGGAGAATGGTGCAGGTTTTTTTTTGTTTGTTTTTTTTAGCAACTGGGATGGTGTCCCCTCTGGAAGTTGGTGCCCTATGAAGACTGCATACTCTGCATATAGGGAGTCACGGTACTATCTGGAAGATATATTCCTCAAATTGTCGTACAAGAGGAGGGGATGCTAGTCCTTCAAGAATCACTCAAAATATTCTGTTCATAAAGCCAATATATAAAGTCTTAATATATAGTATTCCACAATACATCATGTTATTCTAATTAAGTCATTTTTTGGGATCTTTTACGTCTCTCAGAACCTGACACATTGTAATTCTGAGACTCCAGGAAAGTTGCAGTTCTGGAAAATGGTGGCACTGTAGACTAAATGCTCCCTGATAGTGTCACACCTAATTCTTCACTTTAATTCTTAATTCTTTTGCAGTTTAGGTGTTTCTGTTCTTCTCCACCTGTTTTTTTATCTTTCTGACCCTTCTGACCCAGTGAGCATTTTGCTGTCCAGTGGTCATGTCTTTACTTTGTAATTACTGTAGTGATCTAATTTTGAATATTTCTCATGAGGATCTAATAATTTTGGGTTTTTTTCAGTCTGAGTGAAATGTCTTTTTTTTGGCTCATTTTATCAGTAAAGGAAAAGTGCCTTTATAGTTATTTTTTTCTCTTCCAGTCTTCATGGTCAACTACGTATATATCACACTCGTTGCATTCTCTAGTGCAGCTCAACCAATTCACATCCCATTCGTCAATATTTGTGATTTCACAAATCCCGGAAAATGCTTGTTGTAGTCCAAACAATTCTTGTTGTAGTTTTTAAAAAGTGATTTTTGTATAATTGCGCATGTTTATATTACACACATATATATATATATATATATATATATATATATATATATATATATATATATATATATATATATATATATAGCTTTCCAATGCCGTTGCTGTTGATAATAGGATTAAGCAAGTGTAGAACACGTACAAAGACAGACGTAGATGCATAACAAATGTCTTTCTTTATTTCTTGAGCTCCATTAAACATGATCTCAAACTTCTTGTGGCCTCTCCTTATTCACATGTACACACAAAGCCATACCTTATGGACCGAATACAACTAGAATCCACCTTACGGGCTAATATGCCATGTGCTCAAAAACTGTGCTTCCCAGTTACCAACACTGCAACACACACAGTTCTTGCTTAGGTGCTCTAATTAAACATAACCACAGCACCACCAAGTGGACAAAACCTTTACCATCCCCAAAATGTCTCCTACTATATATATATATATATATATATATATATATATATATATATATATATATATATATACACACTTGATAAAAAAATGAAATATAGACGTATGCAGATATATATATATATATATATATATATATATATATATATATATATATATAATTAAAGTGTACAGTTTACTTTTATTGCATATTGAAATAAATATTTCTGAGTTCTGTATCAATATGTGTTGTTGTTTGTTTATTTAAATTTTTCTTAGGAAGATAACTGACCTTTTCCTTTGTAATAGATGTGCTGTTAATGTTAAGACAAGGCTTTATAAAGCATAAACTGACTATTTACTAATGAGTGCAGTTATTATAAAGTGTTACCAATGCATTTACTAATGTTAACAAATTAGACATTATTTTACAGTGTGATCAAATCCTTAAATGATTTATATGTGTTTTGTAATGATTTTATTGACCTATAAGCATTTGTGAAAGTTCTGCTTGCATTGCAGCTTACTCTTCATCTGTGAGCTGAACAGATTTACTGTTACATCCATGAGATTATGTAAATTCAAATAATATCATGTCACAGGATGTCATAGGTCAGTATCAAATGAGTTTGAAATTATTATTTGCAGCACAAATAAGGTTTTTTAGGATTTTTAAAAATCCCCTAAAACTGTCAGAAAAGGATAAGGCCTGAGATATTTCTATGTAAGTGGCTAAATGTATTTATGTTTTTATAATTATAATACATAAACTATGAAATTATACAAAATGTATAAAAAAGTAAATAAATAAATACGGCACACACATTTAAAAAAAGCAGCCAAGACAAATTAATTTCCTTTTTTATATGTATAGATTAAAATTGAAGACCGAAGCAGGTAAATGCGGTCACTTAATATTCTCAACAGTTTATGTTCACGTGGCTGTTTTCGTTTATATTCGCCAAGCTATTATGTATTTTGAAATAATCTTGTCCGTGAAGTGTTCGTTCTTACGACGAAAGGCAGAATCCTGCAGCTCGAGAGATCAATGTTATTCTGCCAGTCGCGGTGTCAAATAGTCTTGCACACTTAAACGGGTCACAAACACCTGCATTAAGCTCTAGTTGTGTTATAATGGGTGCATTGTGTGCATTTGTGGCAATATTCTATTTTAAAAAGCTCTTAAACAAGAATAAATTCGCTTGTTTTGACATCGTGACACTGTACGCGCTGATCGGAGCGGTGATTTCAGATATAGGCAGCCGCAAATATTTCATTTTCACACAAACAGTTCAAAAACATCTGAATTTAGCTCTTGGTGTGTTCTAATTGGTGAATTGTGTGATATCGCTTTAATATTTTAATTTGAAAAGCTATAAAACAAGAATAAACTCGTTTTTTTCTGAGCTCGTCATTCCACACGCTCATCCTCAGAGCGGTGATTAATCTCTCGTATTTCTCACGTATCACTGACCACACATCCATTATTAATGAGCCATGACCTGGTAATAATCATTAGGGCTCAAGCCTGGAGGGCGAGAGCCCTATTGTTTTCCTTAGGATTATTTGTTATTATTATTATTATTATTTATTATTATTATTTTTCTTCAAGGTTTCGGGGGCTTTTGGGGCCCTTAACATGCTTAAAAAGTCTTGAAAATTGGCACACACATTGGAACCTGCGGCCATTAGGGCCAGGCAGAGACTGATACACGGGCGTGGCACAGGGGCTCTACAGCGCCCCCTGGAATATGGAGGGCCATATATCATACATACTTGTAAGTAGACGTATGAAACTCGGTACACATATAGAACTCATCAATACAAACAACTTTCGTATTGCATATCATAGGCTCCGCCCAACAGGAAGTTGGCTATTTGGGGTTTATTATTCATATTTGTCGTCAAAGTTGTGGGGGCTTTTGGGGTCCTTAACATACTCAAAAACTCTTGAAAATTTGCACACACTTTGCAATCTGTGGCCTTTAGAAGCCTTCAGAGGCTGGGACCCGGGCGTGGCACAGGGGCTCTACGGCGCCCCCTGGATCACAGTCAGAAATGTTGATGTATAGCTCACACATACTTGCACATATTCATATGAAACTCAGTACACATATAGATCTCATCGTGCCGAACAACTTTCATATTGCTTGTCATAGGCTCCGCCCAACAGGAAGTCAGCTATTTAGAGTTATGTAAAAAGCGCATGCTCTGGAATTTGAAATACTTGTCATAGGTTTTTTTGCCGATTGCCACCAAACTCGGTCAACGTGATCTCAAGACATTGGGGATGAAAAATTGCCAGGGGATTTTTGATATCTCGAACGGTTTGCTCGTGGCGAGGCGCTGAAATTATGGCGAGACATGAGAAACAGGAAGTGTCTAATACCATCCACATACATTTCCTGATTTTAATCAAACTTCATCAGATTATTCATTGTATGAGGTCGATCGCATATATGTGACTATTAGGAGTCAAAGTTATAGCGCCACCAACTGGCAGCAGGAAGTGTGTCATTTTCAAAATGCTTTGATTTCAGCATCTTATTTTTACTCGATTAGCTTCAAACTTCATCAGAATAATGTTAAAACACAGCCGATATAAATCTGCTGGGGGGATATTGATATCTAAATTTATAGTTGCCGTGGCAACATGTCAAACTGGACTACTTCTCAGGTGATTTTGAGGCATATAACATGCTTAGAATTTAATCAAACTCAGAACACATATCAGTATTTATGATAACTAGACACTGGCAAAAGTTCATAAGAGGGCGTGGAAGAGGCACTCTATAGCGCCACCTTTTGTCAAAAGTGGAGGGGTTAGTTTTAGCTACAGACACCAAACTCGGTACAAAAATTTTTCTTATCAAGACGGACAACTTTCTAATTCACAGTCATCAGCTACGACCAACAGGAAGTCGGCTATTTTGATATTTGATATTTGATATTTGAATGTGGATTTTTTTTACATTTAGCTGTGAATAATGCATACTGCTCAGAGGAGAGTAACACTATACACACCAAACTTTGTCTACATGATGCCAAAACATTGATGAACTTAAATTGCCAATGGATTTTGGATAGCTTGAACGGTTTTGTCGTAGTGATTTTTTTAAATGACAGTAAAAATGGAATTATCAATTTTCCAGCATTTTTAAATTCCAAACACTTCAAAACTTTTTTTCATACAGATGAAAAAGTCATTCTGAGGAAATATGCATAGTTTCATGACTTTACAACACTGTATGGATAACAGAAAATTAAAAAAACTGTCAGACATCTCATCTCACTCTGTCGCTCTGTTTGAGTGTGTGTGCTTAGACTTCCATTGTCTGAGAGAAATAGCGCCCCTACAGGTGCAATTCCCGCAAAAAAAAAAAAAAAAAAAAAAAAGGGAGGAGACTCTTTTATTTTCACTTTTAAATCGGTTAAAATACAAATACAAATAAATACTTAGATTAGAAACAAGTATGATTTAAATCATTTATAGAAATCTTTCAAAGAAAAATAATATGAATTTTATGTATTTTACTGATAAAATGAACCTCACTTAATTAGAATAACAAGCTGAAGTATTGTGAACTGTATATTAAGAATAATTCTTTATAGGCTTTATGGACAGATACGTTTTGAGTGACTCTTGAAGGTTCAGCACCACATCCTCTTTTACCACTGTTTAAAGAATGTAGCTTACAGGACAGGTGCGGATGAATTTTGAATGGCTTGAATGGTTTTGTCGTGGTGATTTTTTGAAATAACAGTAAAAAGTAACCAGTAAATGTCTTTTATTTTTTTAAAGTGCAGCTTCTAACACTTTAAAAAAATGTACACATAGAAGACAAGTCATTCTGAGGAAATATGCATAGTTTCATGACTATACAACACTATATGGATGATAGAAAATTAAAAAACTATCATACATCTGATGTCACTCTGTCCCTCTGTCACTGTGGGTAATGTGTGTGTGTGTGTGTGTGTGTGTGTGTGTGTGTGTTTGTGTGTGTGTTAAGTGAATTAGGTGTGAAACTATCAGGGAGCATTTAGTCTCCATCGCCAACATTTTACAGAACTGCCACTTTCCTGGAGTCTCAGAATTACAATGTGTCAGGTTCTGAGAGATCTAAGATTCCAAAAAAATATTTAATTAGAATACCATGAAGTATTGTGAAATACTATATATAAAGACTTTATATATAGGCTTTATGAACAGATTAGAGTGACTCGTGAAGGACCAGCACCACCTCCTCTTGTCTGATGGTTTGAGGAATATATCTTCCAGAATCCGGGATTAAGATTTAGGAGCTCATTTTTATTCCAACTCCTTTCCTGAAAGTCTGTCTTGCAGAATTGACTAAAAATTAATCTTCACATTAATTCCTAATTATTTTACAATTCTTTTTGTCAGTTCTTCTTGACCTGTTTTTTTCTTCTTCTTTTCTGACCTCATGATCCAGTCAGAATTTTTTGTACAATGGTCAAGTCTTAACTTATCCATTTCTGTATTGCATTTGTGTTTGATATTTCTCATGGGTATTTCATAATTTTCGACTTTGAGTAAAACAGTTTGAGTTAAAACTCTTTTTTTAGCGCATTTCATCTGTAAAAGAAAACATGCCTAATAATTCTGCACACATGAATATAAGGAGTTTTTCTCTTCCAGCTTTCCTGGACTATTGTATAGCACTCATGAAAGATTAAATAAAAAAATAATGGTAGTTATTAAGATTGATATGGTTTGGAATTGGTAAAATGTGCTTGGAAAAAAAATCACAATAAAACAATGTTTTAATGTTTAAGTTTGGAATATTAACTGACATGAATGAATGCTATATAAATATTGTTCATGTTAACATAATGTTTATAAATGAAATCTTATTGTAAAGTGTTACTAAAGTTATATATATATGTATTGTTCTGTGAATGTAATTTTAAAGTCTAGATGATTCGGATGAACCCTTTAACTGCCATATTCTTTAAAACCTCACTGCCAGAGGGATATTGTGAATGCATGTGCCCGCTGGGCACAGTTTACCTGATGCCACCGGGGGTGGCGATGGCATTGGTGGCTTGAGCCCGCCATCGCTGCTTGCAGCTATATTTTATGTTGGTTTAGCTTGTCAGTGTGAATTAAATCTAAGTATTTATTTGTATTTTAACCGATTTAAAAGTGAAAATAAAAGAGAGTCTCCTCCCTTTTTTTTTCTTTTTTTTTTTGCGGGAATTGCACCTGTAGGGGCGCTATTTCTCTCAGACAATGGAAGTCTAAGCACACACACTCAAACAGAGGGACAGAGTGAGATGAGATGTCTGACAGTTTTTTTAATTTTCTGTTATCCATACAGTGTTGTAAAGTCATGAAACTATGCATATTTCCTCAGAATGACATTTCCATCTGTATGAAAAAAAGTTTTGAAGTGTTTGGAATTTAAAAATGCAGGAAAATTAATAATTCCATTTTTACTGTCATTTAAAAAAATCACCACGACAAAACCGTTCAAGCTATCCAAAATCCATTGGCAATTTAAGTTGTTTAAAATGTTTTGGCATCATGTAGACAAAGTTTGGTGTGTATAGTATTACTCTTCTCTGAGCAGTATGCATTAATTCACAGCTAAATGTAAAAAAAAATCCACATTCAAATCAAAATAGCTGACTTCCTGTTGATCGTAGCTGATAACTGTGAATTAGAAAGTTGTCCGTCTTGATAAGAACAATTTTTGTACCGAGTTTGGTGTCTGTAGCTAAAACTAACCCCCCCACTTTTGACAAAAGGTGGCGCTATAGAGTGCCTCTTCCACGCCCTCTTATGAACTTTTGCCAGTGTCTAGTTATCATAAATACTGATATGTGTTCTGAGTTTGATGAAATTTTAAGCATGTTATATGCCTCAAAATCACCTGAGAAATATTCCAGTTTGACATGTTGCCACGGCAACAATATTTTTAGATATCAATATCCCCCCAGCAGATTTATATCGGCTGTGTTTTAACATTATTCTGATGAAGTTTGAAGCAAATCAAGTAAAAATAAGATGCTGAATTCAAAGCATTTTCAAAATGACACACTTCCTGCTGCCAGTTGGTGGCGCTATAACTTTGACTCCTAATAGTCACATATATGCGATCGACATCATATAACGAATAATCTGATGAAGTTTGATTAAAATCAGGAAATGTATGTGGATGGTATTAGACACTCCCTGTTTCTCATTTCTCGCCATAATTTCAACGCCTCGCCACGAGCAAACCGTTCGAGATATCAAAAATCCCCTGGCAATTTTTCATCCCCAATGTCTTGAGATCATGTTGACCGAGTTTGGTGGCAATCGACAAAAAAACCTATGACAAGTATTTCAAATTCCAGAGCATGCGCTTTTTACATAACTCTAAATAGCTGACTTCCTGTTGGGCGGAGCCTATGACATGCAATACGAAAGTTGTTCGGCACGATGAGATCTATATGTGTACTGAGTTTCATATTAATACGTGCAAGTATGTGTGAGCTATACATCAACATTTATAACTGTGATCCAGGGGGCGCCGTAGAGCCCCTGTGCCACGCCCAGGTCTCAGCCTCTGCAGGCTCCTTCAGGCCACAGATTCCAAAGTGTGCGCAAATTTTCAAGAGTTTTTGAGTATGTTAAGGACCCCAAAAGCCCCCACAACTTTGACGACAAATATGAATAATAAACCCCAAATAGCCAACTTCCTGTTGGGCGGAGCCTATGATATGCAATACGAAAGTTGTTTGTATTGATGAGTTCTATATGTGTACAGAGTTTCGTATGTCTATGTGCAAGTATGTATGATATATGGCCCTCCATATTCCAGGGGGCGCTGTAGAGCCCCTGTGCCACGCCCGTGTATCAGTCTCTGCCCGGCCCTAATGGCCGCAGGTTCCAATGTGTGTGCCAATTTTCAAGACTTTTTAAGCATGTTAAGGGCCCCAAAAGCCCCCGAAACCTTGAAGAAAAATAATAATAATAAATAATAATAATAATAATAATAATAATAATAATAACAAATAATCCTAAGGAAAACAATAGGGCTCTCGCCCTCCAGGCTTGAGCCCTAAATAATAATAATAATAATAATAATAATAATAAAAAAATATAGCTGCAAGCAGCGATGGCGGGCTCAAGCCACCAGTGCCATCGCCACCCCGGTGGCATCAGGTAAACTGTGCCCAGCGGGCACATGCATTCACAATATCCCTCTGGCAGTGAGGTTTTAAAGGATATGGCAGTTAAAGGGTTAATCCGAATCATCTAGACTTTAAAATCACATTCACAGAACAATATATATATAACTTTAGTAACACTTTACAATAAGATTCCATTCATAAACATTATGTTAACATGAACAATATTTATATAGCATTCATTCATGTCAGTTAATATTCCAAACTTAAACATTAAAACATTGTTTTATTGTGATGTTTTTCCAAGCACATTTTACCAATTCCAAACCATATCAATCTTAATAACTACCATTATTTTTTATTTAATCATTTATGAGTGCTATACAATAGTCCAGGAAAGCTGGAAGAGAAAAACAGGTCAAGAAGAACTGACAAAAAGAATTGCAAAATAATTAGGAAATAATGTGAAGATTAATTTTTAGTCAATTCTGCAAGACAGACTTTCAGGAAAGGAGGTGGAATAAAAATGAGCTCCTAAATCTTAATCCCGGATTCTGGAAGATATATTCCTCAAACCATCGAACAAGAGGAGGTGGTGCTGGTCCTTCACGAGTCACTCTAATCTGTTTATAAAGCCTATATATAAAGCCTTAATATATAGTATTTCACAATACTTCATGGTATTCTAATTAAATCATTTTTTGGGATCTTAAGTCTCTCAGAGCCGGACACCGAGTAATTCTGGAGACTCCAGGAAAGTGGCAGTTCTGTAAAATGTTGGCGCTGGAGACTAAATGCTCCCTGATAGTTTCACACCTAATTCACTTAACACACACACAAACACACACACACACACACACACACACACACTACCCACAGTGACAGTGGGACTGAGTGACATTAGATGTATGATAGTTTTTTTATTTTCTATCATCCATACAGTGTTGTATAGTCATGAAACTATTGTCATGAGACCAGTCATTCTGAGGAAATATGCCTCAGAATGACTTGTCTTTTATGTGTACATTTTTTAAGTGTTTAGAAGCTGCACTTTAAAAAAAATAAAAAGACATTTACTGGTTCCTTTTTTACTATTATTTCAAAAAATCACCACGACAAAACCATTCAAGCTATCCAAAATTCATTCACACCTGTTCTGTAAGATTAGTTCTTTAAACAGTGGTAAAAGAGGATGTGGTGCTGATCCTTCAAGAGTCACTCAAAACGTATCTGTCCATAAAGCCTATTAAGAATTATTCTTAATATACAGTTCACAATACTTCAGCTTGTTATTCTAATTAAGTGAGGGTCATTTTTATCAGTAAAATTCCTAAAATACATATTATTTTATTTGAAAGATTTCTATAAATTATTTAAATCATACTCGTTTCTACAATAATTATTTAAAAGTAATCCTATAGCTCCCTCTGGTGACCATTATTGGTACTAAGAATTGCAAGCTTGATTTATAAGTTATGATAGTTTTAATTTTATGCTGGCTCTTGAAAATGAAAAAGCTATGAAACTTACTGTGCTTCCTTCAAATGAGGACTTCTACTTATATAAAAAATTATGAAGAGTTAGAATGAAAAATGTTAAAGATATAGTAAAATAACTATTGTATTTTTTTTATGTTACATTAATAAATCTCTATGGCAACACCATCTAAGCTATCCTAAACCCATTCACAATTTAACATCTCAGTATATCTCAGTATCATGTTGAAAAAGGAGTATGGAGTAGTATGAGGAGGAGTATGAATTCATTTACAGGCTGATTTTATCATAAATCCACAATAACATTTATTTTTCTGTTCTGTATCAATCTGTGTTGTTGTTTGTTTATTTTTATCTTTTAGTTTTCATAGGAAGATAACTGATCCTTTACTCTCCTTTTTAATAAATGTGCTTATAAACCAAAAACAAGCTATTTATAGCTGTATTTATAAACTGCTTACTACTGACTATTAATATTGGGACAAGGCTTTATAAAGCATGAACTGACTATTTACTTTTTGAGTTTGAAATTATTATTTGCAGCACAAATTAGGGTTTTTTAGGATTTTTAAAAATCCCTAAAACTGTCAGAAAAGGATAAGGCCTAAGATTTCTATGTGAGTGGCTACATTTATTTGTTTTATAACTATAATGCATAAACTATGAAATTATACAAAATGTATAAAAAAGTACAACAGTCATTGTTTTCCAATGTTTTTTTTTTTTTTTTGGATTTACATTAAAAAAAATTAGCCTACTGCAATCATTCTAAACAGCTTGAATAAAACCTGTTAATATTTATTATAGACCACTGTAACTGTGTATAATCTAACAAACAAGTTTATTATGAAAATAAAAGTGTGTACACCAGATAAATTGGACGATAAAGAAATTGCTAACAATAGTATAATAGAGCATGTTTTAGGTTTTTAGGCGTTTAGATGCAGATATGGACAAATCAAATGTAAAATCAAATGTAATTGATTTAATTAAATATAGATTAATTCTTGTTAGAGCAAAATAATAAATAAATAAATAAATACGTACACACATTAAAAAAGCAGCCAAGATGAATGAATTTCATTTTTTATATAGATTAAAATTGAAGACAGAAGCAGCTGGTATATGCGGTCACTTAATATTAAAATCCAGTAGATCCAGTTCAGATATATTTCTCAACAGTTTATGTTCACGTGGCTGTTTTCGTTTATATTCGCCAAGCTATTATGTGTTTTGAAATAATCTTGTCCGTGATGTGTTCGTTCGTACGACGAAAGCCAGAATCCTGCAGCTCGAGAGATATATGTTATTCTGCCAGTCTCGCTTTCAAATAGTCTTGCGCACTTAAACGGGTCACAAACACCTGCATTTACCTCTTGATGTGTTACAATGGGTTTATTGTGTGCATTTGTGGTAATGTTTTATTTGAAAAAGCTCTTAAACAAGAATAAATTCGTTTGTTTTGTGCTGGACACTGTACGCGCTGATCGGAGGCGTGATTTCATATAGGCAGCCTCAAATATTTCATTTTCACACAAACAGTTCAAAAACATCTTAATTTAGCTCTTGGTGTGTTCTAATTGGTTGATTGTGTGATATCGCTGTAATAATTTATTTTTAAAAGCTTTAAAACAGGAATAAATTCGTTTTCTCTGAGCTCTTTACTCCAGACGCTCGTGATCACAGCGGTGATTCATCTCTCCTATTTCTCACGTATCTCTGGCCAGAAATAATTTATCCATGAGCCCTGAACCGGTAATAATCAGATATGTTGGTTTAGCTTGTCAGTGTGAATTAAATCTAAGTATTTGTTTGTATTTTTAACCGATTTAAAAGTGAAAGTAAAAGTCCGGGAATTGAACCTGTAGGGGCGCTATTTCTCTCAGACAATGGAAGTCTGAAGCACATATACTCAAACAGAGGGACAGAGTGAGATGAGATGTCTGACAGTTTTTTTAATTTTCTGTTATCCATACAGTGTTGTAAAGTCGTGAAACTATGCATATTTCCTCAAAATGACTTTTTCATCTGTATGAAAAAATTCTTTGACGTGTTTGGAAGCTGCAATTTAAAAATACAATAATGTTTCCCTTTGTAAGGTCATTTAAAAAAATCACCACGGCAAAACCATTCAAGCTATCCAAAATCCATTCACAATTTAAGTTCCTATCAGAAATACTGATGTGTGTTCAGAGTTTTGTGAAATTCTAAGTATGTTATTTGCCTCAAAATCACCTGAGAAGTATTCCAGTTTGACATGTTGCCACGGCAACAATTTTTTAGATATCAATATCCCCCTTGCAGATTTATATCGGCTGTGTTTTAACATTATTCTGATGAAGTTTGAAGCAAATCGAGTAATAATAAGATGCTGAATTCAAATCATTTTGAAAATGACACACTTCCTTCTGCCAGTTGGTGGCGCTATAACTTTGACTCCTAATAGTCACATATATGCGATCGACATCATACAATGAATAATCTGATGAAGTTTGATTAAAATCAGGAAATGTATGTGGACGGTATTAGACACTTCCTGTTTCTCATTTCTCGCCATAATTTCCACGCCTCGCCACGAGCAAACCGTTCGAGATATCAAAAATCCCCTGGCAATTTTTCATCCCCAGTGTCTTGAGATCATGTTGACCAAGTTTGGCGGCAATCGAGAAAAAAACCTATGACAAGTATTTCAAATTCCAGAGCATGCGCTTTTTACATAACTCTAAATAGCTGACTTCCTGATGGGCGGAGCCTATGACATGCAATACGAAAGTTGTTCGGCACGATGAGATCTATATGTGTACTGAGTTTCATATGAAAATGTGCAAGTATGTGTGAGCTATACATCAACATTTCTGACTGTGTTCCAGGGGGCGCCGTAGAGCCCCTGTGCCACGCCCGGGTCCCAGCCTCTGCAGGCTCCTAAAGGCCACAGATTCCAAAGTGTGCGCAAATTTTCAAGAGTTTTTGAGTATGTTAAGGACCCCAAAAGCCCCCACAACTTTGACGAAAAATTTGAATACTAAACCCTAAATAGCCAACTTCCTGTTGGGCGGAGCCTATGATATGCAATACAAAAGTTGTTTGGATTGATGAGATTTATATGTGTACCGAGTTTCATACGTCTACGAGCAAGAATGTATGATATATGGCCCTCCATATTCCAGGGGGCGCTGTAGAGCCCCTGTGCCACGCCCGTGTATCAGTCTCTGCCCGGCCCTAATGGCCGCAGGTTCCAATCTGTGTGCCAATTTTCAAGACTTTTTAAGCACGTTAAGGGCCCCAAAAGCCCCCGAGACGTTGGAAAAAAAAAAAAAAAATAATAATAATAATAAATATAGCTGCAAGCAGCGATGGCGGGCTCAAGCCACCAGTGCCATCGCCACCCCGGTGGCATCAGGTAAACTGTGCCCAGCGGGCACATGCATTCACAATATCCCTCTGGCAGTGAGGTTTTAAAAGATATGGCAGTTAAAGGGTTAATCCGAATCATCTAGACTTTAAAATCACATTCACAGAACAATATATATATATATATATATATATATATATATATATATATATATATATAACTTTAGTAACACTTTACAATAAGATTCCATTTATAAACATTATGTTAACATGAACAATATTTATATAGCATTCATTCATGTCAGTTAATATTCCAAACTTAAACATTAAAACATTGTTTTATTGTGATTTTTTTCCAAGCACATTTTACCAATTCCAAACCATATCAATCTTAATAACTACCATTATTTTTTATTTAATCATTTATGAGTGCTATACAATAGTCCAGGAAAGCTGGAAGAGAAAAACAGGTCAAGAAGAACTGACAAAAAGAATTGCAAAATAATTAGGAATTAATGTGAAGATTAATTTTTAGTCAATTCTGCAAGACAGACTTTCAGGAAAGGAGGTGGAATAAAAATGAGCTCCTAAATCTTAATCCTGGATTCTGGAAGATATATTCCTCAAACTATCGAACAAGAGGAGGTGGTGCTGGTCCTTCACGAGTCACTCTAATCTGTTTATTAAGCCTATATATAAAGCCTTAATATATAGTATTTCACAATACTTCATGGTATTCTAATTAAATCATTTTTTGGGATCTTAAGTCTCTCAGAGCCTGACACCGAGTAATTCTGGAGACTCCAGGAAAGTGGCAGTTCTGTAAAATGTTGGCGCTGGAGACTAAATGCTCCCTGTTTCACACCTAATTCACTTAACACACACACACACACACACACATTACCCACAGTGACAGTGGGACTGAGTGACATCAGATGTATGATAATTTTTTAATTTTCTATCATCCATATAGTGTTGTATAGTCATGAAACTATTGTCATGAGACCAGTCATTTTGAGGAAAATATGCCTCAGAATGACTTGTCTTCTATGTGTACATTTTTTTTGAAGTGTTTAGAAGCTGCACTTTAAAAAAATAAAAAGACATTTACTGGTTCCTTTTTTACTATTATTTCAAAAAATCACCATGACAAAACCATTCAAGCTGTCCAAAATTCATTCACACCTGTTCTGTAAGATTAATTCTTTAAACAGTGGTAAAAGAGGATGTGGGGCTGAACCTTCAAGAGTCACTCAAAACGTATCTGTCCATAAAGCCTATAAAGAATTATTCTTAATATACAGTTCACAATACTTCAGCTTGTTATTCTAATTAAGTGAGGGTCATTTTATCAGTAAAATTCCTAAAATACATATTATTTTATTTGAAAGATTTCTATAAATGATTTAAATCATACTCGTTTCTACAATAATTATTTAAAAGTAATCCTATAGCTCCCTCTGGTGGCCATTATTGGTACTAAGAATTGCAAGCTTGATTTATAAGTTATGATAGTTTTAATTTTATGCTGGCTCTTGAAAATGATAAAGCTATGAAACTTACTGTGCTTCCTTCAAATGAGGACTTCTACTTATATAAAAAATTATGAAGAGTTAGAATGAAAATTTTTAAAGATATAGTAAAATAACTATTGTATTTTTTTATGTTACTTTAATGAATCTCTATGGCAATACCATTTAAGCTATCCTAAACCCATTCGAAATTTAACATCTTCAGAATGAATTCATTTACAGGCTGAGTTTATCATAAATCCACAATAACATTTCTGAGTTCTGTATCAATCAGTGTTGTTGTTTGTTTATTTTTTTATTTTTATTTTTTCATAGGAAGATAACTCTCCTTTTTAATAAATGTGCTTATAAACCAAGAACAAGCTATTTATAGCTGTATTTATAAACTGCTTACTACTGACTATTAATATTGGGACAAGGCTTTATGAAGCATGACTGTCTACTGACTATTTACTAATGAGTGCAGTTATTATGAAGTGTTATCAATGCATTTACTAATGTTAACAAATTAGACATTATTTTACAGTGTTATCAAATCCCTTAAATTATTTGTAAGTGTTTTGTAATGATTTTATTGACCAAGCATTTGTGAAAGTTCTGCTTGCATTACAGCTTAGTCTTGATCTGTGAACTGAACAGATTTACTGTTACATCCATGAGAATATGTACATTCAAATAAATATCATGTCACAGGATGTCAGAGGTCAGTATCAAATTAGTTTGAAATTATTATTTGCAGCACAAATAAGTTTTTTTTTTAGGATTTTTAAAAATCCCTAAAACTGTCAGAAAAGGATAAGGCCTAAGATTTCTATGTGAGTGGCTACATTTGTTTGTTTTTATAACTATAATGCATAAACTATGAAACTATACAAAATGTATAAAAAAGTACAAGGTATTCTTTTCCAATGTTTTTTATTTATTTAATTTTTTCTTTTTTTTTTCTTTTTGGATTTACATTTTAAAAAATTAGCCTACGGCGATCATTCTAAACAGCTTGAATAAAACCTGTCAATATTTATTATAGACCACTATAACTGTGTATAATCTAACAAACAAGTTTATTATGAACATAAAAGCGTGTACACCAGATAAATTGGACGATAAAGAAATTGCTAACAATAGTATAATAAAGCATGTTTTAGGTTTTTAGGCGTTTAGATGCAGAAATGGAAAAATCAAATGTAAAATCAAATGTAATTGATTTAATTAAATATAGATTAAGTCTTGTTAGAGCAAAATAATAAATAAATACGTACACACATTAAAAAAGCAGCCAAGATGAATGAGTTTAATTTTTTATATAGATTAAAAGTGAAGACAGAAGCAGCTGGTATATGCGGTCACTTAATATTAAAATCCAGTAGATCCACTTCAGATTTATTTCTCAACAGTTTATGTTCACGTGGCTGTTTTCGTTTATATTCGCCAAGCTATTATGTATTTTGAAATAATCTTGTCCGTGATGTGTTCGTTCTTACGACGAAAGGCAGAATCCTGCAGCTCGAGAGATATATGTTAGTCTCGCTTTCAAATAGTCTTGCACACTTAAACTGGTCACAAACACCTGCATTTAGCTCGTGTTGTGTTATAATGGATGTATTGTGTGCATTTATGGCAATAATTTATTTTGTAAAGCTCTTAAACAAGAATAAATTCGTTAGTTTTGAACTTGTGACACTGTGCGCGCTGATCGGAGGCAGTGATTTCAGATGGCAGCCGTGAATATTTCATTTTCACACAAACAGTTCAAAAACATTTTAATTTAGCTCTTGGTGTGCTCTAATTGGTGAATTGTGTGATATCGCTGCAATACTTTATTTTAAATAGCTATAAAACAAGAATAAACTCGTTTTTTTCTGAGCTCATCATTCCACACGCTGGTGCTCAGAGCGGTGATTCATCTCTCGTGTTTCTCACGTATCACTGACCACACATCAATTATTAATAAGCCCTGACCTGATAATAATCATATATGTTGGTTTAGCTTGTCAGTGTGAATTAAATCCAAGTATTTATTTGTATTTTAACCGATATAAAAGTGAAACAAAAAGTCCGGTAACTGCACCTGTAGGGGCGCTATTTCTCTCAGACAATGGAAGTCTAAGCACACACACTCAAACAGAGGGACAGAGTGATATGAGATGTCTGACAGTTTTTTAATTTTCTGTTATCCATACAGTGTTGTAAAGTCATGAAACTATGCATATTTACTCAGAATAACTTTTTTTCTGTATGAAAAAAGGTTTTGAAGTGTTTGGAATTTAAAAATGCAGGAAAATTAATAATTCCATCTTTATTGTCATTTAAAAAAATCCCCACGACAAAACCATCCAAGCTATCCAAAACCCATTCACAATTTAAGTTCCTCAATGTTTTTTCAACATGTACACCAAGTTTGGTGTGTATAGTGTTACTCTCCTCTGAGCAGTATGCATTAATTCACAGCTAAATGTAAAAAACAATCCACATTCAAATCAAAATAGCTGACTTCCTGTTGGTCGTAGCTGATGACTGTGAATTAGAAAGTTGTCCGTCTTGATAAGAACAATTTTTGTACTGAGTTTGGTGTCTGTAGCTAAAACTAACCCCCCCACTTTTGACAAAAGGTGGCGCTATAGAGTGCCTCTTCCACGCCCTCTTATGAAATTTTGCCAGTGTCTAGCTGTCACTAATACTGATATGTGTTCTGAGTTTGATGAAATTCTAAGTATGTTATATGCCTCAAAATCACCTGAGAAGTATTCCAGTTTGACATGTTGCCACGGCAACAATATTTTTAGATATCAATATCCCCCCAGCAGATTTATATCGGCTGTGTTTTAACATTATTCTGATGAAGTTTGAAGCAAATCGAGTAAAAATAAGATGCTGAATTCAAAGCATTTTGAAAATGACACACTTCCTGCTGCCACTTGGTGGCGCTATAACTTTGACTCCTAATAGTCACATATATGCGATCGACATCATACAATGAATAATCTGATGAAGTTTGATTAAAATTAGCAAATGTATGTGGATGGTATTAGACACTTCCTGTTTCTCATTTCTCGCCATAATTTCAAAGCCTCGCCACGAGCAAACCGTTCGAGATATCAAAAATCCCCTGGCAATTTTTCATCCCCAATGTCTTGAGATCATGTTGACCGAGTTTGGCGGCAATCGAGTAAAAAACCTATGACAAGTATTTCAAATTCCAGAGCATACGCTTTTTACATAACTCTAAATAGCTGATTTCCTGTTGGGCGGAGCCTATGATATTCAATACGAAAGTTGTTCGGCACAATGAGATCTATATGTGTACTGAGTTTCAAATGAATATTGGCAAGTATGTGTGAGCTATACATCAACATTTCTGACTGTGATCCAGGGGGCGCCGTAGAGCCCCTGTGCCACGCCCGGGTCCCAGCTTCTGCAGGCTCCTAAAGGCCACAGATTCCAAAGTGTGTGCAAATTTTCAAGAGTTTTTGAGTATGTTAAGGACCCCAAAAGCCCCCACAACTTTGACGAAAAATATGACTACTAAACCCAAAATAGCCAACTTCCTGTTGGGCGGAGCCTATGACATGCAGTACGAAAGTTGTTTGGTTTGATGAGATCTACATGTGTACCGAGTTTCGTGTGTCTACGTGCAAGTATGTATGATATATGGCCCTCAGTATTCCAGGGGGCGCTGTAGAGCCCCTGTGCCACGCCCGTGTATCAGTCTCTGCCCGGCCCTAATGGCCGCAGGTTCCAATGTGTGTGCCAATTTTCAAGACTTTTTAAGCATGTTAAGGACCCCAAAAGCCCCCGAAACCTTGAAGAAAAATAATAATAAATATAGCTGCAAGCAGCGATGGCGGGCTCAAGCCACCAATGCCATCGCCACCCCGGTGGCATCAGGTAAACTGTGCCCAGTGGGCACATGCATTCACATTATCCCTCTGGCAGTAAGGTTTTAAAGGATATGGCAGTTAAAGGGTTAATCCGAATCATCTAGACTTTAAAATCACATTCACAGAACAATATATATATATATATATATATATATATATATATATATATATATATATATATATATATATATATATATATATATATAACTTGAGTAACACTTTACAATAAGATTTCATTCATAAACATTATGTTAACATGAACAATATTTATATAGCATTCATTCATGTCAGTTAATATTCCAAACTTAAACATTAAAACATTGTTTTATTGTGATTTTTTTCCAAGCACATTTTACCAATTCCAAACCATATCAATCTTAATAACTACCATTAATTTTTATTTAATCATTTATGAGTGCTATACAATAGTCCAGGGAAGCTTGAAGAGAAAAACTCCTTATATTCATGTGCAGAATTATTAGGCATGTTTTCTTTTACAGATGAAATGCGCTAAAAAAGAGTTTTAACTCAAACTGTTTTAACTCAAAGTCGAAAATTATAAAAAACCCATGAGAAATATCAAACACAAATGCAATACAGAAATGGATAAGTTAAGACTTGACCATTGTACAAAAAATGCTGACTGGGTCATGAGGTCAGAAAAGAAGAAGAAAAAAACAGGTCAACAAAAACTGACAAAAAGAATTGCAAAATAATTAGGAATTAATGTGAAGATTAATTTTTAGTCAATTCTGCAAGACAGACTTTCAGGAAAGGAGGTGGAATAAAAATGAGCTCCTAAATCTTAATCCCGGATTCTGGAAGATATATTCCTCATACCATCAGACAAGAGGAGGTGGTGCTGGTCCTTCACGAGTCCCTCTAATCGGTTCATAAAGCCTATATATAAAGTTTTAATATATAGTATTTCACAATACTTCATGGTATTCTAATTAAATAATTTTTTGGAATCTTAGATCTCTCAGAACCTGACACATTGTAATTCTGAGACTCCAGGAAAGTGGCAGTTCTGTAAAATGTTGGCGCTGGAGACTAAATGCTCCCTGATAGTTTCACACCTAATTCATTTAACACACACACACACACACACACACACACACACATTACCCACAGTGACAGAGGGACAGAGTGACATCAGATGTATGATAGTTTTTTAATTTTCTATCATCCATATAGTCTTGTATAGTCATGAAACTATGCATATTTCCTCAGAATGACTTGTCTTCTATGTGTACATTTTTTTGAAGTGTTTAGAAGCTGCACTTAAAAAAATAAAAGACATTTACTGGTTACTTTTTTACTGTTATTTCAAAAAATCACCACGACAAGACCATTCAAGCTATTCAAAATTCATCCGCACCTGTACTGTTAGATACATTCTTTAAACAGTGGTAAAAGAGGATGTGGTGCTGATCCTTCAAGAGTCACTCAAAACGTATCTGTCCATAAAGCCTATTATTCTTAATATACAGTTCACAATACTTCAGCTTGTTATTCTAATTAAGTGAGGGTCATTTTATCAGTAAAATACATAAAATTCATATTATTTTTCTTTGAAAGATTTCTATAAATGATTTAAATCATACTTGTTTCTACAATAATTATTTAAAAGTAATCCTATAGCTCCATCTGGTGGCCATTATTGGTACTAAGAATTGCAAGCTTGATTTATAAGTTATGATAGTTTTAATTTTATGCTGGCTCTTGAAAATGATAAAGCTATGAAACTTACTGTGCTTCCTTCAAATGATGACTTCTACGTATATAAAAAATTATGAAGAGTTGGAATGAAAAATTTTAAAGATATAGTAAAGTTATTATAAAGTGTTACCAATGCATTTGCTAATGTTAACAAATTAGACATTATTTTACAGTGTTATCAAATCCCTTAAATGATTTGTAAGTGTTTTGTAATGATTTTATTAAACCTACAAGCATTTGTGAAAGTTCTGCTTGCATTACAGCTTAGTCTTGATCTGTGAGCTGAACAGATTTACTGTTACATCCATGAGATTATGTAAATTCAAATAAATATCATGTCACAGGATGTCAGAGGTCAGTATCAAATTAGTTTGAAATTATTATTTGCAGCACAAATAAGGTTTTTTAGGATTTTTAAAAATCCCTAAAACTGTCAGAAAAGGATAAGGCCTATAAGATTTCTATGTGAGTGGCTAAATTTTTTTGTTTTTATAATTATAATGCATAAACTATGAAACTATACAAAATGTATAAAAAAGTACAAGTTATTCTTTTCCGATGTTTTTTATTTATTTAAATTATTATTATTATTTTTTTGGGGGGGATTTACATTTTAAAACATAAGCCTATGGCAATCATTCTAAACAGCTTGAATAAAACCTGTCAATATTTATTATAGACCACTATAACTGTGTATAATCTAACAAACAAGTTTATTATGAAAATAAAAGCGTGTACACCAGATAAATTGGACGATAAAGAAATTGCTAACAATATATACTAGAGCATTTCTTAGGTTTTTAGGCGTTTAGATGCAGAAATGGACAAATCAAATGTAAAATCAAATGTAACTGATTTAATTAAATATAGATAACGTCTTGTTAGAGCAAAATAATAAATAAATACGTACACACATTAAAAAAGCAGCCAAGATGAATGAGTTTAATTTTTTATATAGATTCAAATTGAAGACAGAAGCAGGTAAATGCAGTCACTTAATATTAAAATCCAGTAGATCCACTTCAGATTTATTTCTCAACAGTTTATGTTCACGTGGCTGTTTTCGTTTATATTCGCCAAGCTATTATGTATTTTGAAATAATCTTGTCCGTGATGTGTTCGTTCTTACGACGCAAGGCAGAATCCTGCAGCTCGAGAGATATGTTATTCTGCCAGTCGCGCTTTCAAATAGTCTTGCACACATAAACGGGTCACAAACACCTGTATTTAGCTCGTGTTGTGTTATAATGGGTGTATTGTGTGCATTTATGGCAATAATTTATTTTAAAAAGCTCTTAAACAAGTTCGTTAAATTCGTTAGTTTTGAACTTGTGACACTGTGCGCGCTGATCGGAGGCAGTGATTTCAGATAGGCAGCCGCAAATATTTCATTTTCACACAAACAGTTCAAAAACATCTTAATTTAGCTCTTGGTGTGCTCTAATTGGTGAATTGTGTGATATCGCTGCAATACTTTATTTTTAATAGCTATAAAACAAGAATAATCTCGTTTTTTCTGAGCTCATCATTCCACACGCTCCTGCTCAGAGCGGTGATTCATCTCTCATGTTTCTCACGTATCACTGACCACACATCAATTATTAATGAGCCTTGACCTGATAATAATCACATATGTTGGTTTAGCTTGTCATTGTGAATTAAATCCAAGTATTTATTTGTATTTTAACCGATTTAAAATCGAAACCAAAAGACAGTCTCCTCCCTTTTTTAGTCCGGTAACTGAACCTGTAGGGGCGCTATTTCTCTCAGACAATGGAAGTCTAAGCACACACAGTCAAACAGAGGGACAGAGTGATATGAGATGTCTGACAGTTTTTTAATTTTCTGTTATCCATACAGTGTTGTAAAGTCATGAAACTATGCATATTTACTCAGAATAACTTTTTATCTGTATGAAAAAAGGTTTTGAAGTGTTTGGAATTTAAAAATGCAGGAAAATTTATAATTCCATCTTTATTGTCATTTAAAAAAATCACCACGACAAAACCATCCAAGCTATCCAAAACCCATTCACAATTTAAGTTCCTCAATGTTTTTTCAACATGTAGACCAAGTTTGGTGTGTATAGTGTTACTCTCCTCTGAGCAGTATGCATTAATTCACAGCTAAATGTAAAAAACAATCCACATTCAAATCAAAATAGCCGACTTCCTGTTGGTCGTAGCTGATGACTGTGAATTAGAAAGTTGTCCGTCTTGATAAGAAAAATTTTTCTACTGAGTTTGGTGTCTGTAGCTAAAACTAACCCCCTCACTTTTGACAAAAGGTGGCGCTATAGAGTGCCTCTTCCACGCCCTCGTATGAACTTTTGCCAGTGTCTAGCTGTCACTAATACTTACATGTGTTCTGAGTTTGATGAAATTCTAAGCATGTTATATGCCTCAAAATCACCTGAGAAGTATTCCAGTTTGACATGTTGCCACGGCAACAATATTTTTAGATATCAATATCCCCCCAGCAGATTTATATCGGCTGTGTTTTAACATTATTCTGATGAAGTTTGAAGCAAATCGAGTAAAAATAAGATGCTGAATTCAAAGCATTTTGAAAATGACACACTTCCTGCTGCCAGTTGGTGGCGCTATAACTTTGACTCCTAATAGTCACATATATGCGATCGACATCATACAATTAATAATCTGATGAAGTTTGATTAAAATTAGGAAATGTATGTGGATGGTATTAGACACTTCCTGTTTCTCAATTCTCGCCATAAATTCAACGCCTCGCTACGAGCAAACCGTTCGAGATATCAAAAATCCCCTGGCAATTTTTCATCCCCAATGTCTTGAGATCATGTTGACCGAGTTTGGTGGCAATCGAGTAAAAAACCTATGACAAGTATATCAAATTCCAGAGCATGCGCTTTTTACATAACTCTAAATAGCTGACTTCCTGTTGGGCGGAGCCTATGACATGCAATACGCAAGTTGTTCGGCACGATGAGATCTATATGTGTACTGAGTTTCATATTAATACATGCAAGTATGTGTGAGCTATACATCAACATTTATGACTGTGTTCCAGGGGGCGCCGTAGAGCCCCTGTGCCACGCCCGGGTCCCAACCTCTGCAGGCTCCTAAAGGCCACAGATCCAAAGGTGTGTGCAAATTTTCAAGAGTTTTTGAGTATGTTAAGGACTCCAAAAGCCCCCACAACTTTGACGATAAATATGAATAATAAACCCTAAATAGCCAACTTCCTGTTGGGCGGAGCCTATGATATGCAATACGAAAGTTGTTTGTATTGATGAGTTCTATATGTGTACCGAGTTTCGTACGTCTACGTACAAGTATGTATGATATATGGCCCTCCATATTCCAGGGGGCGCTGTAGAGCCCCTGTGCCACGCCCGTGTATCAGTCTCTGCCCGGCCCTAATGGCCGCAGGTTCCAATGTGTGTGCCAATTTTCAAGACTTTTTAAGCATGTTAAGGGCCCCAAAAGCCCCCGTAACGTTAGAAAAAAATAATAATAATAATAATAATAATAATAATAATAAAAAATAATCCTAAGGAAAACAATAGGGCTCTCGCCCTCCAGGCTTGAGCCCTAATTAAAGCTGCAAGCAGCGATGAACGGGCCCTCGCACCCGGGCTCACCGCCATCGTGTGGCTTTAGTAAAAAGGTGAACGTTGAGAAATATGCATTTAATGTCCTAAATATAAGTGGAATATATCAAAGTATATCCCATATATGTGCCAATCTTACCGTTGCCAGCAGGTGGCGCTATCATAATGGAATATTGGCCTTCAGATGTGTTCAGGCCAGGACTCTTATCAAACATGTGAAGTTTGGGGAAGATTGAACATTTTATGCTTGAGTTACAACAACTTCTCTTGCTGTGGGAAGACATCAAATTTTGTCATGGCGCCATGGAAACGCCCTTTAACAAAAACTCAAGATCTCCAAAAGTTAACATTGCACAGGCCTTTAGATTAGACTGACCACAAAATATATGTTAATCTCAAAAAAATTATAGGAGTAGTTTGTCGCAGCATAAAACATGTCACTTCCTGTTGCCAATAGGTGGCGCTAGGACTATAACTGAATGTGGGCATGTAGATCTGTTGAGGGCAGAAGTTTTATCTAACATGTGAAGTTTGGGGCAGATTGGACATTGTATGACTGAGTTACAGCAACTTCCTTTTTCATGGCGAAACATCGAAATTTGTCAGGCCGCCATGGACACGCCCTTTAACGAAATCTAAAGATCTTCGCAATTTAACATCGCAAAGGGCTTAAGATTACACTGACCAGGTTTGGTGTTGATCTGAATAAATCTCTAGGAGGAGTTCGTTAAAGTACAACCCCTGAAAATGGCAAAAACAACGCCAATTTTGCAGAGAAAATTCTAAATAACCGACTTCCTGTTGGGATTCGGATTTCGTACCAAGAGACTTTTTTGTAGGTATTGGTGTGTTACATGTGTTTACCGATTTTTGTACATGTACGTGAAACATAGCTCGAGGCGCACTCTGTTGAAAATGTATAGGTGGCGCTATCGAGCCATTTTGCCACACCTGATGGAATTTTGGCCTTCAGATGTGTTCAGGCCAGGACTCTTATCACACATGTGAAGTTTGGGGAAGATCGGACATTTTATGCCTGAGTTATAACATCTTTTATTCCCATGGCGAGACATCGAACTTCGTGACGGCGCCATGGACACGCCTTTTAACGAAAACTCAAGATCTTCAAAACTTAACATCGCACAGGCCTTTAGATTAGACTGACCACAAAAAATACATTGATGTCATAAAATTTCTAGGAGTAGTTCATCGCAGTGTAAAATATGTCACTTCCTGTTGCCAATAGGTGGCGCTATGACTATAACTGAATATGGGCATGTCAATCTGTTCAGGTCAGGAGACTCATCAAACATGTGAAGTTTGGGGCAGATTGGTCATTGTATGTCTGAGTTATAGCAACTTCCTGTTTCATGGCGAATCATCGAAATTCGCCAGGCCGCCACGGACACGACCATTAACGAAAACTCAAAAGCTTCGCAATTTAACATCGCAAAGGCCTTTAGATTAGGCATACCAAACTTGGTGTTGATCTGAATAAGTCTCTAGGAGGAGTTCGTTAAAATACAACGCATGGAAATGGCAAAAATGACACAAAATTTGCTCATAATATTAAAAATAACCGACTTCCTGTTGGGTTTAGAATTTTGCTCTAAGAGACTTTTTTGTAGGTACTGGAGAGTTACACATGTGTACCGATTTTCATACATGTACGTGAAACATAGCTCGAGGCGCACACCGTTGAACGTGTATAGGTGGCGCTGTCGAGCCATTTTGCCACACCCACTTCTGAAACCCATATCAGATGTAAATTTTCGCCAGTTCTGAGGTGTGTGCAAAGTTTCATGACTTTTTGAGTATGTTTAGGCCCTCAAAAATGCGATTCATTTTGGAGAAGTATAATAATAATAATAATAATAATAATAAACGGAGCAATTCCAAGAGGGTCCTCACACCATCGGTGCTCGGGCCCTAATAATAACAAAATAATCCTAAGGAAAACAATAGGGCTCTCGCCCTCCAGGCTTGAGCCCTAATAAAAAATAATCCTAAGGAAAACAATAGGCCTCTCGCCCTTTGGGCTTGAGCCCTAATAATCCTAAGGAAAACAATAGGCCTCTCGCCCTTTGGGCTTGAGCCCTAATAATAATAATAATAAAAAATTAAAGCTGCAAGCAGCGATGAACGGGCCCTCGCACCCGGGCTCACCGCCATCGTGTGGCTTTAGTAAAAAGGTGAACGTTGAGAAATATGCATTTAATGTCCTAAATATAAGTGGAATATATCAAAGTATATCCCATATATGTGCCAATCTTACCGTTGCCAGCAGGTGGCGCTATCATTATAATGGAATATTGGCCTTCAGATGTGTTCAGGCCAGGACTCTTATCAAACAAGTGAAGTTTGGGGAAGATTGAACATTTTATGCTTGAGTTACAACAACTTCTCTTGCTGTGGCAAGACATCAAATTTTGTCATGGCGCCATGGAAACGCCCTTTAACAAAAACTCAAGATCTTCAAAAGTTAACATTGCACAGGCCTTTAGATTAGACTGACCACAAAATATATGTTAATCTCAAAAAAATTATAGGAGTAGTTTGTCGCAGTGTAAAATATGTAACTTCCTGTTGCCAATAGGTGGCGCTATGACTATAACTGAATATTGGCATGTAGATCTGTTCAGGTCAAGAGTCTTATCCAACATGTGAAGTTTGGGGCAGATTGGACATTGTATGTCTGAGTTACAGCAACTTCCTTTTTCATGGCGAAACATCGAAATTTGTCAGGCCGCCATAGACCCGCCCTTTAACGAAACCTCAAGTCCTTCGCAATTTATTATCGCAAAGGGCTTTAGATTACACTGACCAAGTTTGGTGTTGATCTGAATAAATCTCTAGGAGGAGTTCGTTAAAGTACAACCCCTGAAAATGGCAAAAACAACACCAATTTTGAAGGGAAAATTCAAAATAACCGACTTCCTGTTGGGATCCGGATTTCGTACCAAGAGACTTTTTTGTAGGTATTGGTGCGTTACATGTGTGTACCAATTTTTGTACATGTACGTGAAACATAGCTCGAGGCGCACTCCGTTGAAAGTGTATAGGTGGCGCTATAGAGCCATTCTGCCACACCCGGTGGAATATTGGCCTGCAGATCTGTTCAGGTCACGACTCTTATCACATATGTGAAGTTTGGGGAAGATCGGACATTTTATGCCTGAGTTATAACATCTTTTATTCCCATGGCGAGACATCGAACTTCGTCGCGGCGCCATGAACAAGCCTTTTAACGAAAACTCAAAATCTTCACAACTGAACATCGCACAGGCCTTTAGATTAGACTGACCACAAAAAAGACACTGATGTCATAAAATTTCTAGGAGTAGTTCGTCGCAGCGTAAAATATGTCACTTCCTGTTGCCAATAGGTGGCGCTATGACTATAACTGAATATGGGCATGTCAATCTGTTCAGGTTCGGAATCTCATCAAACATGTGAAGTTTGGGGCAGATTGGACATTGTATGTGTGAGTTATAGCAACTTCATTTTTCATGGCGAATCATCGAAATTCGCCAGGCCGCCACGGACACGCCCTTCAACGAAAACTCAAGATCTTCGCAATTTAACATCGCAAAGGCCTTTAGATTAGGCATACCAAATTTGGTGTTGATTTGAAGAAATCTCTAGGAGGAGTTCGTTAAAATACAACACATGGAAATGACCAAAATTACACAAAATATGCTCATAATATTAAAAATAACTGACTTCCTGTTGGGTTTAGAATTTCGCTCCAAGAGTCTTTTTTGTAGGTATTGGTGTGTTACATATGTGTGCCAATTTTCGTGCATGTACGTGAAACATAGCTGGAAGGCTGTTGATTTTCTTGGTATAGGTGGCGCTGTCGAGCCATTTTGCCACACCCTCTTCTGAATCCTATATCAGACGAAAATTTTCACCAGGTTTGACGCGTGTGCAAAGTTTCATGACTTTTTGAGCATGTTAAAGCCCTCAAAAATGCGATTCATTCGGGAGAAGAAGAAGAAGAAGAATAATAATAAATATAGCTGCAAGCAGCGATGGCGGGCTCAAGCCACCAATGCCATCGCCACCCCAGTGGCATCAGGTAAACTGTGCCCAGCGGGCACATGCATTCACAATATCCCTCTGGCAGTGAGGTTTTAAAGGATATGGCAGTTAAAGGGTTAATCCGAATCATCTAGACTTTAAAATCACATTCACAGAACAATATATATATATATATATATATATATATATATATATATATATATATATATATATATATATATATATATTAGTAACACTTTACAATAAGATTTAATTTATAAACATTATGTTAACATGAACAATATTTATATAGCATTCATTCATGTCAGTTAATATTCCAAACTTAAACATTAAAACATTGTTTTATTGTGATTTTTTTCCAAGCACATTTTACCAATTCCAAACCATATCAATCTTAATAACTACCATTATTTTTTATTTAATCATTTATGAGTGCTATACAATAGTCCAGGAAAGCTGGAAGAGAAAAACTCCTTATATTCATGTGCAGAATTATTAGGCATGTTTTCTTTTACAGATGAAATGCGCTAAAAAAGAGTTTTAACTCAAACTGTTTTAACTCAAAGTCGAAAATTATGAAATACCCATGAGAAATATCAAACACAAATGCAATACAGAAATGGATAAGTTAAGACTTGACCATTGTACAAAAATGCTGACTGGGTCATGAGGTCAGAAAAGAAGAAGAAAAAAAAACAGGTCAAGAAGAATTGACAAAAAGAATTGCAAAATAATTAGGAATTAATGTGAAGATTAATTTTTTATTAAGATTGTGAAGAGTCAATTCTGCAAGACAGACTTTCAGGAAAGGAGGTGGAATAAAAATGAGCTCCTAAATCTTAATCCCGGATTCTGGAAGATATATTCCTCAAACCATCGGACAAGAGTAGGTGGTGCTGGTCCTTCACGAGTCACTCCAATCTGTTCATAAAGCCTATATATAAAGTCTTAATATATAGTATTTCACAATACTTCATGGTATTCTAATTAAATCATTTTTTGGAATCTTTGATTTCTCAGAACCTGACACAGAGTAATTCTGAGACTCCAGGAAAGTGTCAGTTCTGTAAAATGTTGGCACTGGAGACTAAATGCTCCCTGATAGTTTCACACCTAATTCACTTAACACACACACACACACACACACACACACATTACCCACAGTGACAGAGGGACAGAGTGACATCAGATGTATGATAGTTTTTTAATTTTCTATCATCCATATAGTGTTGTATAGTCATGAAACTATGCATATTTCCTCAGAATGACTTGTCTTCTATGTGTATATTTTTTTAAGTGTTTAGAAGCTGCACTTAAAAAAAATAAAAGACATTTACTGGTTACTTTTTTACTGTTATTTCAAAAAATCACCATGACAAAACCATTCAAGCTATTCAAAATTAATTCGCACCTGTTCTGTAAGATAAATTCTTTAAACAGTGGTAAAAGAGGATGTGGTGCTGATCCTTCAAGAGTCACTCAAAACGTATCTGTCCATAAAGCCTATAAAGAATTATTATTAATATACAGTTCACAATACTTCAGCTTGTTATTCTAATTATGTGAGGGTTATTTTATCAGTAAAATACATAAAATACATATTATTTTTCTTTGAAAGATTTCTATAAATGATTTAAGTCATACTTGTTTCTACAATAATTATTTAAAAGTAATCCTATAGCACCATCTGGTGGCCATTATTGGTACTAAGAATTGCAAGCTTGATTTATATGTTATGATAGTTTTAATTTTATGCTGGCTCTTGAAAATGATAAAGCTATGAAACTTACTGTGCTTCCTTCAAATGATGACTTCTACGTATATAAAAAATTATGAAGAGTTGGAATTAAAAATTTTAAAGATATAGTAAAATAACTATTGTATTTTTTTATGTTACTTTAATAAATCGCTATGGCCACATCATTTAAGGTATCCTAAACCCATTCGCAATTTAACATCTTCAGTATATGGCTTCATGTTAAAACAGTTTGGTGTGAACTACTTGTGTCTTCTTGGAGGAGAATGAATTCATTTACAGGCTGAGTTTATCATAAATCCACAATAACATTTCTGAGTTCTGTATCAATCTGTGTTGTTGTTTGTTTATTTTAATTTTTTTTATTTTTCATAGGAAGATAACTGACCCTTTACTCTCCTTTTTAATAAATGTGCTTATAAAACCAAGAACAAGCTATTTATAGCTGTATTTATAAACTGCTTACTAATGACTATTAATATTGGGACAAGGCTTTATAAAGCATGAACTGACTATGTACTAATGAGTGCAGTTATTATAAAGTGTTATCAATGCATTTGCTAATCTTAACAAATTAGACATTATTTTACAGTGTTATCAAATCCTTAAATGATTTGTAAGTGTTTTGTAATGATTTTATTGACCTACAAGCATTTGTGAAAGTTCTGCTTGCATTACAGCTTAGTCTTGATCTGTGAGCTGAACAGATTTACTGTTACATCCATGCGATTATGTAAATTCAAATAAATATCATGTCACAGGATGTCAGAGGTCAGTATCAAATGAGTTTGAAATTATTATCTGCAGCACAAATAAGGTTTTTTAGGATTTTTTTAAAAAAACCTAAAACTGTCAGAAAAGGATAAGGCCTAAGATTTCTATGTGAGTGGCTAAATTTATTTGTTTTTATAACTATAATGCATAAACTATGAAATTATACAAAATGTATAAAAAAGTACCACAGTTATTGTTTTCCAATGTTTTTTATTTATTTAATTTATTTTTTGGGATTTACATAAAAACAAATTAGCCTACTGCAATCATTCTAAACAGCTTGAATAAAACCTGTTAATATTTATTATAGACCACTGTAACTGTGTATAATCTAACAAACAAGTTTATTATGAAAATAAAAGTGTGTACACCAGATAAATTAGATTAGCATGTTTTAGGTTTTTAGGCGTTTAGATGCAGAAATGGACAAATCAAATGTAAAATAAAATGTAATTGATTTAATTAAATATAGATTAATTCTTGTTAGAGCAAAATAATAAATAAATACGTACACACATTAAAAAAGCCGCCAAGATGAATGAGTTTCCTTTTTTATATGTAGATTAAAATTGAAGACAGAAGCAGCTGGCATATGCGGTCACTTAATATTCAAATCCAGTAGATCCACTTCAGATTTATTTCTCAACAATTTATGTCTACGTGGCTGTTTTCGTTTATATTCGCCAAGCTATTATGTATTTTGAAATAATCTTGTCCGTGATGTGTTCGTTCTTACGACGAAAGGCAGAATCCTGCAGCTCGAGAGATACATGTTATTCTGCCAGTCGCGCTTTCAAATAGTCTTGCACACTTAAACGGGTCACAAACACCTGCATTTAGGACGTGTTGTGTTATAATGGGTGTATTGTGTGCATTTATGACAATATTTTATTTGAAAAAGCTCTTAAACAAGAATAAATTCGTTTGTTTTGAACTTGTGACACTGTGCGCGCTGATCGGAGGCAGTGATTTCAGATAGGCAGCCGCGAATATTTCATTTTCACACAAACAGTTCAAAAACATCTGAATGTAGCTCCTGGTGTGTTCTAATTGGTGAATTGTGTAATATCGCTTTAATATTTTAATTTTAAAAGCTATAAAACAAGAATAAACTCGTTTTTTCTGAGCTCATCATTCCACACGCTCCTGCTCAGAGCATGATTCATCTCTCGTGTTTCTCACGTATCACTGACCACACATCAATTATTAATGAGCCCTGACCTGGTAATAATCATATATGTTGGTTTAGCTTGTCAGTGTGAATTAAATCTAAGTATTTATTTGTATTTTAACCGATTTAAAAATGAAACTAAAAGAGAGTCTCCTCCCTTTCAGTCGAATTTCCCTTTAAGGAATTGAACCTGTAGGGGCGCATTTTCTCTCAGACAATGTAAGTCTCAGCACATAATACTCAAACAGATGGACAGAGTGAGATGAGATGTCTGACAGTTTTTTAATTTTCTGTTATCCATACAGTGTTGTAAAGTCGTGAAACTATCCATATTTACTCAGAATGACTTTTTTTCTGTATGAAAAAAGGTTTTGAAGTGTTTGGAATTTAAAAATGCAGGACAATTAATAATTCCATTTTTACTGTCATTTAAAAAAATCTCCACGACAAAACCGTTCAAGCTATCCAAAATCCTTTGGCAATTTAAGTTGTTTAAAATGTTTTGGCATCATGTAGACAAAGTTTGGTGTGTATAGTGTTACTCTCCTCTGAGCAGTATGCATTAATTCACAGCTAAATGTAAAAAAAAATCCACATTCAAATCAAAATAGCTGACTTCCTGTTGATCGTAGCTGATGACTGTGAATTAGAAAGTTGTCCGTCTTGATAAGAACAATTTTTGTACCGAGTTTGGTATCTGTAGCTAAAACTAACCCCCCCACTTTTGACAAAAGGTGGCGCTATAGAGTGCCTCTTCCACGCCCTCTTATGAACTTTTGCCAGTGTCTAGTTATCATAAATACTGATATATGTTCAGAATTTCATGAAATTCTAAGTATGTTATATGCCTTAAAATCACCTGAGAAGTATTCAAGTTTGACATGTTGCCACGGCAACAATATTTTTAGATATCAATATCCCCCTAGCAGATTAATATAGGCTGTGTTTTAACATTATTCTGATGAAGTTTGAAGCAAATCGAGTAAAAATAAGATGCTGAATACAAAGCATTTTGAAAATGACACACTTCCTGCTGCCAGTTGGTGGCGCTATAACTTTGACTCCTAATAGTCACATATATGCGATCGACATCATACAAAGAATAATCTGATGAAGTTTGATTAAAATCAGGAAATGTATGTGGATGGTATTAGACACTTCCTGTTTCTCATTTCTCGCCATAATTTCAATGCCTCGCCACGAGCAAACCGTTTGAGATATCAAAAATCCCCTGGCAATTTTTCATCCCCAGTGTCTTGAGATCATGTTGACCGAGTTTGGCGGCAATCGAGTAAAAAACCTATGACAAGTATTTCAAATTCCAGAGCATGCGCTTTTTACATAACTCTAAATAGCTGACTTCCTGTTGGGCGGAGCCTATGACATGCAATACGCAAGTTGTTCGGCACGATGAGATCTATATGTGTACTGAGTTTCATATTAATACGTGCAAGTATGTGTGAGCTATACATCAACATTTATGACTTTGTTCCAGGGGGCGCTGTAGAGCCCCTGTGCCACGCCCGTGTCCCAGCCTCTGCAGGCTCCTAAAGGCCACAGATTCCAAATTGTGCGCAAACTTTCAAGAGTTTTTGAGTATGTTAAGGACCCCAAAAGCCCCCACAACTTTGACGACAAATATGAATAATAAACCCCAAATAGCCAACTTCCTGTTGGGCGGAGCCTATGATATGCAATACGAAAGTTGTTTGTATTGATGAGTTCTATATGTGTACCGAGTTTCGTACGTCTACGTGCAAGTATGTATGATATATGGCCCTCCATATTCCAGGGGGCGCTGTAGAGCCCCTGTGCCACGCCCGTGTATCAGTCTCTGCCCGGCCCTAATGGCCGCAGGTTCCAATGTGTGTGCCAATTTTCAAGACTTTTTAAGCATGTTAAGGGCCCCAAAAGCCCCTGAAACCTTGAAGAAAAATAATAATAATAAATAAATATAGCTGCAAGCAGCGATGGCGGGCTCAAGCCACCAATGCCATCACCACCCCGGTGGCATCAGGTAAACTGTGCCCAGCGGGCACATGCATTCACAATATCCCTCTGGCAGTGAGGTTTTAAAGGATAGAGGGGAGCGTAGAGGGGAGCGTGCATTTGCAGTGGCTGGGCCACGACTCTGGAATACCCTGCCTTTAGAGATCAGACTGGCCCCTTCCTTGTCTATTTTTAAATCTTTGCTAAAAACTTTTTTATTTTCCTTAGTGTACTGACTACTGTGTTATGCTACATTTTGAAATGGGTGGTTTTAAATTTTTTGTCTGGTCTATTTTTATGTATGTGTAATATTCTTGCTCTTATGTTAAAGCACTTTGGTCAGCCAGGAGGCTGTTGTAAATGCGCTATACAAATGAATTGAACTTGAACTAGAACTTGAACTTGATATGGCAGTTAAAGGGTTAATCCGAATCATCTAGACTTTAAAATCACATTCACAGAACAATATATATATATATATATATATAACTTTAGTAACACTTTACAATAAGATTTCATTTATAAACATTATGTTAACATGAACAATATTTATATAGCATTCATTCATGTCAGTTAATATTCCAAACTTAAACATTAAAACATTGTTTTATTGTGATTTTTTTCCAAGCACATTTTACCAATTCCAAACCATATCAATCTTAATAACTACCATTATTTTTTATTTAATCATTTATGAGTGCTATACAATAGTCCAGGAAAGCTGGAAGAGAAAAACAGGTCAAGAAGAACTGACAAAAGAATTGCAAAAGAATTAGGAATTAATGTGAAGATTAATTTTTAGTCAATTCTGCAAGACAGACTTTCAGGAAAGGAGGTGGAATAAAAATGAGCTCCTAAATCTTAATCCCAGATTCTGGAAGATATATTCCTCAAACCATCGGACAAGAGAAGGTGGTGCTGGTCCTTCACGAGTCACTCTAATCTGTTCATTAAGCCTATATATAAAGTCTTAATATATAGTATTTCACAATACTTCATGGTATTCTAATTAAATAATTTTTTGGAATCTTAGATCTCTCAGAACGTGACACATTGTAATTCTGAGACTCCAGGAAAGTGGCAGTTCTGTAAAATGTTGGCGCTGGAGACTAAATGCTCACTGATAGTTTCACACCTAATTCACTTAAAACACACACAAACACACACACACAGTGACAGAGGGACAGAGTGACATCAGATGTATGTTTTTTTAATTTTCTGTCATCCATATAATGTTGTATAGTCATGAAACTATGCATATTTCCTCAGAATGACTTGTCTTCTATGTGTACATTTTTTTGAAGTGTTTAGAAGCTGCACTTTTTTTTACTGGTTCCTTTTTTACTATTATTTCAAAAAATCACCACAACAAAACCATTCAAGCTATCCAAAATTCATTCACACCTGTTCTGTAAGATTAATTCTTTAAACAGTGGTAAAAGAGGATGTGGTGTTGAACCTTCAAGAGTCACTTAAAACGTATCTGTCCATAAAGCCTATTAAGAATTATTCTTAATATACAGTTCACAATACTTCAGCTTGTTATTCTAATTAAGTGAGGGTCATTTTATCAGTAAAATTTCTAAAATACATATTATTTTATTTGAAAGATTTCTATAAATTATTTAAATCATACTCGTTTCTCCAATAATTATTTAAAAGTAATCCTATAGCTCCCTCTGGTGGCCATTATAGGTACTAAGAATTGCAAGCTTGATTTATAAGTTATGATAGTTTTAATTTTATGATGGCTCTTGAAAATGATAAAGCTATGAAACTTACTGTGCTTCCTTCAAATGAGGACTTCTACTTATATAAAAAATTATGAAGAGTTAGAATGAAAAATTTTAAAGATATAGTAAAATAACTATTGTATTTTTTATGTTACTTTAATAAATCTCTATGGCCACACCATTTAAGGTATCCTAAACCCATTCGCAATTTAACATCTTCAGTATATTGGCATCATGTTGAAAAAGTTTGGTGTGAACTACTTGTGTCTTCTTGGAGGAGTATGATTCATTTACAGGCTGATTTGATCATAAATCCACAATAAAATTTCTGAGTTCTGTATCAATCTGTGTTGTTGTTTGTTTATTTTCATTTTTTTATTTTTCATAGGAAGATAACTGACCCTTTACTCTCCTTTTTAATAAATGTGCTTATAAACCAAGATCAAGCTATTTATAGCTGTATTTATAAGCTGCTTATTAATGACTATTTAAGTTGGGACAAGACTTTATAAAGCATGAACTGACTATTTACTAATGAGTGCAGTTATTATAAAGTGTTACCAATGCATTTACTAATGTTAACAAATTAGACATTATTTTACAGTGTTATAAAATCCTTTAATGACTTATAAGCATTTGTGAAAGTTCTGCTTGCATTACAGCTTTGTCTTCATCTGTGAGCTGAACAGTTTTACTGTTACATCCATGAGATTATGTAAATTAAGATAAATGTCATGTCACAGGATGGAATAGGTCAGTATCAAATGAGATTGAAATTATTATTGGCAGCACAAATAAGTATTTTTAGAATTTTGTTTTTAATTCCTGAAACTGTCAGAAAAGGATAAGGCCTAAGAGGTTTCTTAAGCTGTAATGAAAACAGCAATGTTAGCAAAAGCAACAAAAAATAACAATTTAAAATACATTTTTTTTCTGGTGATTAAAGAGATGATTAAGTCTCTCTCTCTCTCTCATTGTGTCTGCCACTCAGCTCATGCCCATCCCCCACTCACAGACACACACACACACACTCAGTCAGCACACATACATTCCTCAAACAGAGGGACAGAGTGAGTTGAGATGTCTGACAGTTTTTTTTAATTTTCTTTTAATCATACAGTGTTGTAAAGTCATGAAACTATGCATATGTCCTCAGAATGATTTGATCTCTGTATAAATTTTTTTTTAAGTGTTTGGAAGCTGCAATTTAAAAATACAAGACAATTAATGATTCCCTTTTTACTGTCATTTCAAAAAATCACCACAACAAAACCGTTCAAGCTAACCAAAATCCGTTCGCAATTTAAGTTCCTCAATGTTTTTTCAACATGTAGACAAAGTTTGGTGAGTATAGTGAACATTTCCTGTGAGGAGTATGCATTAAATCAGAGCTCAATTTAAATATTCAAATCAAAATAGCCGACTTCCTGTTGGTCGTAGCTGATGACTGTGAATTAGAAAGTTGTCCGTCTTGAAAAGAACAATTTATGTACCAAGTTTGGTGTTTGTAGCTAAAACTAACCCCCCCACTTTTGACAAAAGGTGGCGCTATAGAGTGCCTCCTTCACGCCCTTTTAAAAGCTTTTGCCATTGTCTAGCTATCACTAATACTGATATGTGTTTTGAGTTTCATGTAAATCTGAGCTTGTTGTCTGCCTCAAACTCACCATAAGAGAACATTCAAGTTTGACACGTTGCCATGGCAACACTATATCAGATATCAATATCCCCACAACAGATTTACATCGGCCGTGTTTTGTCATTATTCTGATGAAGTTTTAAGTAAATAGAGTAAAAATAAGATGCTGAATTCAAAGCATTTGGAAAATGACACACTTCCTGCTGCCAGTTGGTGGCGCTATAACGTTGACTCTTAATAGTCACATATATACGATCAGTATCATACAACGAACAAACCAATGAAGTTTGATCAAATTCAGGAAATGTATGTGGATGTTATTAGACATTTCCTGTTTCTCATTTCTCGCCATAATTTCAACGCCTCGCCACGGGCAAACCGTTCGAGATATCAAAAATCCCCTCGCAATTTTTCATCCCCAATGTCTTGAGATCACGTTGACCGAGTTTCGTGGCAATCAAGTAAAAAACCTATGACAAGTATATCAAATTCCAGAGCATGCTTTTTTTAAACAGCCCTGAATAGCTGACTTCCTGTTGGGCGGAGCCTATGACATAGAGCGCGAAAGTTGTTCAGCTCAATGAGATCTATAAGTGTACTGAGTTTCATATAAATACATGCAAGCGTGTGTGAGCTATGGTTCAAGATTTCTGACGGTGTTCCAGGGGGCGCTGTAGAGCCCCTGTGCCACGCCTGGGTCCCAGTCTCTGTGGCGTCCTGATGGCCGCAGATTCCAATGGGTGTGCCAATTTTCAAGAGTTTTTGAGCATGTTAAGGCCCCCAAAAATGCCCAGAAGGTTTAAAAAAAAATAAAAAAAATAATAATAAATATAGCTGCAAGCAGCGATGGCGGGCTCAAGCCACCAATGCCATCGCCACCCCGGTGGCATCAGGTAAACTGTGCCCAGCGGGCACATGCATTCACAATATCCCTCTGGCAGTGAGGTTTTAAAGAATATGGCAGTTAAAGGGTTAATTCGAATCATCTAGACTTTAAAATCACATTCACAGAACAATATATATATATATATATATATATATATATATATATATATATATATATATATATATATATATATATAAAACTTTAGTAACACTTTACAATAAGATTCCATTTATAAACATTGTGTTAACATGAACTATATTTATATATCATTCATTCATGTCAGTTAATATTCCAAACTTAAACATTAAAACATTGTTTTATTGTGATTTTTTTCCAAGCACATTTTACCAATTCCAAACCATATCAATCTTAATAACTACCATTACTTTTTATTTAATCATTTATGAGTGCTATACAATACTCCAGGAAAGCTGGAAGAGAAAAACAGGTCAAGAAGAACTGACAAAAGAATTGCAAAAGAATTAGGAATTAATGTGAAGATTAATTTTTAGTCAATTCTGCAAGACAGACTTTCAGGAAAGAAGGTGGAATAAAAATGAGCTCCTAAATCTTAATCCCGGATTCTGGAAGATATATTCCTCAAACCATCGGACAAGAGGAGGTGGTGCTGGTCCTTCACGAGTCACTCTAATCTGTTCATTAAGCCTATATATAAAGTCTTAATATATAGTATTTCACAATACTTCATGGTATTCTAATTAAATAATTTTTTGGGAATCTTAGATCTCTCAGAACCTGACACATTGTAATTCTGAGACTCCAGGAAAGTGGCAGTTCTGTAAAATGTTGGTGCTGGAGACTAAATGTTTCCTGATAGTTTCACACCTAATTCACTTAACACACACACACACACACACACACACACACATTAACCACAGTGACTGAGGGACAGAGTGACATCAGATGTATGATAGTTTTTTAATTTTCTATCATCCATATAATGTTGTATAGTCATGCAACTATGCATATTTCCTCAGAATGACTGGTCTTCTATGTGTAAATTTTTTTGAAGTGTTTAGAAGCTGCACTTTAAAAAAATAAAAGACATTTACTGGTTCCTTTTTTACTGTTATTTCAAAAAATCACCACGACAAAACCATTCAAGCTATCCAAAATTCATTCGCACCTGTTCTGTAAGATAAATTCTTTAAACAGTGGTAAAAGAGGATGTGGTGCTGAACCTTCAAGAGTCACTCAAAACGTATCTGTCCATAAAGCTTATAAAGAATTATTCTTAATATACAGTTCACAATACTTCAGCTTGTTATTCTAATTAAGTGAGGGTCATTTTATCAGTAAAATACATAAAATACATATTATTTTTCTTTGAAAGATTTCTATAAATGATTTAAATCATACTTGTTTTACAATAATTATTTAAAAGTATTCCTATAGCTCCATCTGGTGGCCATTATTGGTAGTAAGAATTGCAAGCTTGATTTATAAGTTATGATAGTTTTAATTTTATGCTGGCTCTTGAAAATGATAAAGCTATGAAGCTTACTGTGCTTCCTTCAAATGATGACTTCTACGTATATAAAAAATTATGAAGAGTTGGAATGAAAAATTTTAAAGATATAGTAAAATAACGATTGTATTTTTTTTTTTGTTACTTTAATAAATCGCTATGGCCACACCATTTAAGGTATCCTAAACCCATTCGCAATTTAACATCTTCAGTATATTAGCTTCATGTTAAAAAAGTTTGGTGTGAACTACTTGTGTCTTCTTGGAGGAGTATGAATTCATTTACAGGCTGATTTTATCATAAATCCACAATACAATTTCTGAGTTCTGTATCAATCTGTGTTGTTGTTTGTTTATTTTTATTTTTTTATTTTTCATAGGAAGATAACTGACCCTTTACTCTCCTTTTTAATAAATGTGCTTATAAACCAAGAACAAACTTTTTATAGCTGTATTTATAAACTGCTTACTACTGACTATTAATATTGGGACAAGGCTTTATAAAGCATGAACTGAATATTTACTTTTTGAGTTTGAAATTATTATTTGCAGCACAAATAAGGTTTTTTAGGATTTTTAAAAATCCCTAAAACTGTCAGAAAAGGATAAGGCCTTTAAGATTTCTATGTGAGTGGCTAAATGTATTTGTTTTTATAACTATAATGCATAAACTATGAAATTATACAAAATGTATAAAAATGTACAACAGTTATTGTTTTCCAATGTTTTTTATTTATTTATTTAATTTTTTTAATTTTATTTTATTTACATTTAAAAAAATTGGCCTACTGCAATCATTCTAAACAGCTTGAATAAAACCTGTTAATATTTATTATAGACCACTGTAACTGTGTATAATCTAACAAACAAGTTTATTATGAAAATAAAAGTGTACACCAGATAAATTGGACGATAAAGAAATTGCTAACAATTTAGTATAATAGAGCATGTTTTAGGTTTTTAGGCGTTTAGATGCAGAAATGGACAAATCAAATGTAAAATAAAATGTAATTGATTTAATTAAATATAGATTAATTGTTGTTAGAGCAAAATAATAAATAAATAAATAAATAAATAAATACGTTCACACATTAAAAAAAAGCAGCCAAGATGAATGAATTTAATTTTTTATATAGATTAAAATTGAAGACAGAAGCAGCTGGTATATGCGGTCACTTAATATTAAAATCCAGTAGATCCACTTCAGATTTATTTCTCAACAGTTTATGTTCACGTGGCTGTTTTCGTTTATATTCGCCAAGCTATTATGTGTTTTGAAATAATCTTGTCCGTGATGTGTTCGTTCGTACGACGAAAGCCAGAATCCTGCAGCTCAAGAGATATATGTTATTCTGCCAGTCACGCTTTCAAATAGTCTTTCACACTTAAACGGGTCACAAACACCTGCATTTAGCTCTTGTTGTGTTACAATGGGTTTATTGTGTGCATTTGTGGTAATATTTTATTTAAAAAAGCTCTTAAACAAGAATAAATTCGTTTGTTTTGAGCTCGACACTGTACGCGCTGATCGGAGGCAGTGATTTCATATAGGCAGCCACAAATATTTCATTTTCACACAAACAGTTCAAAAACATCTGAATTTAGCTCTTGGTGTGTTCTAATTGGTTGATTGTGTGATATCGCTGTAATAATTTATTTTTAAAAGCTTTAAAACAGGAATAAATTCGTTTTTTCTGAGCTCTTTACTCCAGACGCTCGTGATCACAGCGGTGATTCATCTCTCCTATTTCTCACGTATCTCTGGCCAGAAATAATTTATCCATGAGTCCTGAACCGGTAATAATCAGATATGTTGGTTTAGCTTGTCAGTGTGAATTAAATCTAAGTATTTATTTGTATTTTTAACCGATTTAAAAGTGAAAGTAAAAGTCCGGGAATTGAACCTGTAGGGGCGCAATTTCTCTCAGACAATGGAAGTCTGAAGCACATACTCAAACAGAGGGACAGAGTGAGATGAGATGTCTGACAGTTTTTTAATTTTCTGTTATCCATACAGTGTTGTAAAGTCGTGAAACTATCCATATTTACTCAGAATGACTTTTTTTCTGTATGAAAAAAGGTTTTGAAGTGTTTGGAATTTAAAAATGCAGGACAATTAATAATTCCATTTTTACTGTCATTTAAAAAAATCACCACGACAAAACCGTTCAAGCTATCCAAAATCCATTGGCAATTTAAGTTGTTTAAAATGTTTTGGCATCATGTAGACAAAGTTTGGTGTGTATAGTGTTACTCTCCTCTGAGCAGTATGCATTAATTCACAGCTAAATGTAAAAAAAAAATCCACATTCAAATCAAAATAGCTGACTTCCTGTTGATCGTAGCTGATGACTGTGAATTAGAAAGTTGTCCGTCTTGATAAGAACAATTTTTGTACCGAGTTTGGTGTCTGTAGCTAAAACTAACCCCCCCACTTTTGACAAAAGGTGGTGCTATAGAGTGCCTCTTCCACGCCCTTGTAAAAGCTTTTTCCATTGTCTAGCTATCAAGAATACTGATATGTGTTTTGAGTTTCATGTAAATCTGAGGTTGTTATCTGCCTCAAAATCACCATAACAGAATATTCAAGTTTGACACGTTGCCATGGCAACAATATATAAGATATCAATATCCCCACAACAGATTTACATCGGCCATGTTTTGACATTATTCTGATGAAGTTTGAAGCAAATCGAGTAAAAATAAGATGCTGAATTCAAAGCATTTTGAAAATGACTCACTTCCTGCTGCCAGTTGGTGGCGCTATAACGTTGACTCTTAATAGTCACATATATACGATCGGTATCATACATCGAAAAAACCGATGAAGTTTGATCAAACTCAGGCAATGTATGTGGATGTTATTAGGCATTTCCTGTTTCTCACTTTTTGCCCTAATTTCAACGCCTCGCCACGGGCAAACCGTTCGAGATATCAAAAATCCCCTCGCAATTTTTCATCCCCAATGTCTTGAGATCATGTTCACCGAGTTTGGTGGCAAACAAGTAAAAAACCTATGACAAGTATATCAAATTCCAGAGCATGCTTTTTTTAAACAGCCATGAATTGCTGACTTCCTGTTGGGCGGAGCCTTTGACATAGAGCGCGAAAGTTGTTAAGCTCAATGAGATCTACAAGTGTACTGAGTTTCATATAAATATATGCAAGTGTGTGTGAGCTATGGTTCAAGATTTCTGACTGTGTTCCAGGGGGCGCTGTAGAGCCCCTGTGCCACGCCCGGGTCCCAGTCTCTGTGGCGTCCTAATGGCCGCAGATTCCAATGTGTGTGCCAATTTTCAAGAGTTTTTGAGCATGTTAAGGCCCCCAAAAACCCCCGGAAGGTTTAATAAAAAATAAAAAAAATAATAATAATAATAAGAAAAAGAATAATCCTTAGGGGAACAATAGGGCTCTTCGCCCCTTCGGGCTTGAGCCCTAATAATAATAAGAATAATCCTTAGGGGAACAATAGGGCTCTTCGCCCCTTCGGGCTTGAGCCATAAATATAGCTGCAAGCAGCGATGGCAGGCTCAAGACACCAATGCCATCGCCACCCCGGTGGCATCAGGTAAACTGTGCCCAGCGGGCACATGCATTCACACTATCCCTCTGGCAGTGAGGTTTTAAAGGATATGGCAGTTAAAGGGTTAATCCGAATCATCTAGACTTTAAAATCACATTCACAGAACAATATATATATTGTCACGGGAGGAGCACAAGACAGACACAGTGGGCATGGCGTCAGGCCTCGGAGAGGCTTTTATTAACAGAAATCATAAAATAACAGGGAATAAAAGTGGCCAAAGGGGGAAAGTGTCCAAAATAACAGGGAATCTGGTGTCCTCGTTGTGCTGCGGGGATTGTGTGGGTCGGGCAGTGTTCATCGAGGAAGGGTCCAGGTAAGAGTCGGAGTCCGGCGGCCGCACGCGCTCCCCTCCTCGGTCCGGGGCGCGAGGGGCGGCGGCTTCTCCTAGCGGCCGCGTCTCTCTCGTTGGCCGCGGCGCTGGTAGGGGATGGACGGCCCGGCATCCTGGCCCGTCGGCCGTGTATACGGGTGCGGTTCCCATCCGGATCGCTGGTCCGGCAGCTCACGTCTTGGTGGCGCGGGAGTCCCTCAACGCACCCTTCCTGGACCCACGAGGACACCAGCGTGCATGCACGGGGAAGAGACCGGTCTCCTGAGGAGAGGCGCGTTGGGCTTTTAAACAGCGGCTGTGATGAGCCTCCATTTCCTTCAGGTGTGCCCCATCACACGCCGCCAGCCCTGACTCGTCCAGCGCCCCTCCTCTCACACACCCACTCCAGTCGGGAGCCTGGTGAAGGGCGGCCATTTAGGACGGGGTGCCAGTGACAATCAGGGAGGAGTCAGCTGACTCGTCACAATATATATATATATATATATATATATATATATATATATATATATATATATATAGTAACACTTTACAATAAGATTTCATTTATAAACATTGTTAACATGAACAATGTTTATATAGCATTCATTCATGTAAGTTAATTTTCCAAACTTAAACATTAAAACATTGTTTTATTGTGATTTTTTTTCCAAGCACATTTTACCAATTCCAAACCATATCAATCTTAATAACTACCATTATTTTTTATTTAATCATTTATGAGTGCTATACAATAGTCCAGGAAAGCTGGAAGAGAAAAACTCCTTATATTCATGTGCAGAATTATTAGGCATGTTTTCTTTTACAGATGAAATGCGCTAAAAAAGAGTTTTAACTCAAACTGTTTTACTCAAAGTCGAAAATTATGAAATACTCATGAGAAATATCGAACACAAATGCAATACAGAAATGGATAAGTTAAGACTTGACCATTGTACAAAAATGCTGACTGGGTCATGAGGTCCGAAAAGAAGAAAAAAAAAAAAAAAACAGGTCAAGAAGAACTGACAAAAATAATTGCAAAATAATTAGGAATTAATGTGAAGATTAATTTTTAGTCAATTCTGCAAGACAGACTTTCAGGAAAGGAGGTGGAATAAAAATGAGCTCCTAAATCTTAATCCCGGATTCTGGAAGATATATTCCTCAAACCATCGGACAAGAGGAGGTGGTTCTGGTCCTTCACAAGTCACTCTAATCTGTTCATAAAGCCTATATATAAAGTCTTAATATATAGTATTTCACAATACTTCATGGTATTCTAATTAAATAATTTTTTGGAATCTTAGATCTCTCAGAACCTGACACATTGTAATTCTGAGACTCCAGGAAAGTGGCAGTTCTGTAAAATGTTGGCGATGGAGACTAAATGCTCCCTGATAGTTTCACACCTAATTCACTTAACACACACACACACACACACACACACACACATACACACACACACATTACCCACAGTGACAGAGGGACAGAGTGACATCAGATGTATGATAGTTTTTTAATTTTCAATCATCCATATAGTGTTGTATAGTCATGAAACTATGCATATTTCCTCAGAATGACTTGTCTTCTATGTGTACATTTTTTTGAAGTGTTTAGAAGCTGCACTTAAAAAAATAAAATACATTTACTGGTTCCTTTTTTACTGTTATTTAAAAAAATCACCACGACAAAACCATTCAAGCTATTCAAAATTCATCCACACCTGTTCTGTAAGATACATTCTTTAAACAGTGGTAAAAGAGGATGTGGTGCTGATCCTTCAAGAGTCACTCAAAACGTATCTGTCCGTAAAGCCTATAAAGAATTATTCTTAATATACAGTTCACAATACTTCAGCTTGTTATTCTAATAAAGTGAGGGTCATTTTATCAGTAAAATACATAAAATTCATATTATTTTTCTTTGAAAGATTTCTATAAATGATTTAAATCATACTTGTTTCTACAATCATTATTTAAAAGTAATCCTATACCTTCATCTGGTGGCCATTATTGGTACTAAGAATTGCAAGCTTGATTTATATGTTATGATAGTTTTAATTTTATGCTGGCTCTTGAAAATGATAAAGCTATGAAACTTACTGTACTTCCTTCAAATGATGACTTCTACGTATATAAAAAAATTATGAAGAGTTGGAATTAAAAATTTTAAAGATATAGTAAAATAACTATTGTATTTTTTTATGTTACTTTAATAAATCTCTATGGCCACACCATTTAAGGTATCCTAAACCCATTCGAAATTTAACATCTTCAGTAAATTGGCTTCATGTTAAAAAATTTGGTGTGAACTACTTGTGTCTTCTTGGAGGAGAATGAATTCATTTACAGGCTGAGTTTATCATAAATCCAAAATAAAATTTCTGAGTTCTGTATCAATCTGTGTTGTTGTTTGTTTATTTTTATTTTTTTATTTTTCATAGGAAGATAACTGACCCTTTACTCTCCTTTTTAATAAATGTGCTTATAAACCAAGAACAAGCTATTTATAGCTGTATTTATAAACTGCTTACTACTGACTATTAATATTGGGACAAGGCTTTATGAAGCATGAACTGACTATTTACTAATGAGTGCAGTTATTATAAAGTGTTATCAATGCATTTGCTAATGTTAACAAATTAGACATTATTTTACAGTGTTATCAAATCCCTTAAATGATTTGTAAGTGTTTTGTAATGATTTTATTGAACTACAAGCATTTGTGAAAGTTCTGCTTGCATTACAGCTTAGTCTTGATCTGTGAGCTGAACAGTTTTACTGTTACATCCATGAGATTATGTAAATTCAAATAAATATCATGTCACAGGATGTCAGAGGTCAGTATCAAATTAATTAGAAATTATTATTTGCAGCACAAATAAGGTTTTTTAGGATTTTTAAAAATCCCTAAAACTGTCAGAAAAGGATAAGGCCTAAGATTTCTAAATTTATTTGTTTTTATAACTATAATGCATAAACTATGAAATTATACAAAATGTAATTGTTTTTTTTTTTTTTTTTTTGGATTTACATTTAAAAAAATTAGCCTACGGCAATCATTCTAAACAGCTTGAATAAAACCTGTCAATATTTATTATAGACCACTGTTACTGTGTATAATCTAACAAACAAGTTTATTATAAAAATAAAAGTGTACACACCAGATAAATTGGACGATAAAGAAATTGCTAACAATAGTATAATAGAGCATGTTTTAGGTTTTTAGGCGTTTAGATGCAGAAATGGACAAATCAAATGTAAAATAAAATGTAATTGATTTAATTAAATATAGATTAAGTCTTGTTAGAGCAAAATAATAAATAAATACGTACACACATTAAAAAAGCAGCCAAGATGAATGAGTTTAATTTTTTATATAGATTAAAACTGAAGACAGAAGCAGCTGGTATATGCGGTTACTTAATATTCAAATCCAGTAGATCCACTTCAGTTTTATTTCTCAACGGTTTATGTTCACGTGGCTGTTTTCGTTTATATTAGCCAAGCTTTATGTATTTTGAAATAATCTTGTCCGTGATGTGTTCGTTCGTAGGACGAAAGGCAGAATCCTGCAGCTCGAGAGATATATGTTATTCTGCCAGTCGCGCTTTCAAATAGTCTTGCGCACATAAACGGGTCACAAACACCTGTATTTAGCTCGTGTTGTGTTATAATGGGTGTATTGTGTGCATTTATGGCAATAATTTATTTTAAAAAGCTCTTAAACAAGAATAAATTCGTTAGTTTTGAACTTGTGACACTGTGCGTGCTGATCGGAGGCAGTGATTTCAGATAGGCAGCCGCGAATATTTCATTTTCACACAAACAGTTCAAAAACATCTTAATTTAGCTCTTGGTATGCTCTAATTGGTGAATTGTGTGATATCGCTGCAATACTTTATTTTTAAAAGCTATAAAACAAGAATAAACTCGTTTTTTTCTGAGCTCATCATTCCACACGCTCCTGCTCAGAGCGGTGATTCATCTCTTGTGTTTCTCACGTATCACTGACCACACATCAATTATTAATGAGCCCTGACCTGATAATAATCATATATGTTGGTTTAGCTTGTCAGTGTGAATTAAATCCAAGTATTTATTTGTATTTTAACCGATTTAAAAGTGAAAGTAAAAGTTCGGGAATTGAACCTGTAGGGGCGCTATTTCTCTCAGACAATGGAAGTCTGAAGCACATATACTCAAACAGAGGGACAGAGTGAGATGAGATGTCTGACAGTTTTTTTAATTTTCTGTTATCCATACAGTGTTGTAAAGTCGTTAAACTATGCATATTTCCTCAGAATGACTTTTTCATCTGTATGAAAAAATTCTTTGACGTGTTTGGAAGCTGCAATTTAAAAATACAATAATGATTCCCTTTGTAAGGTCATTTAAAAAAATCACCACGGCAAAACCATTCAAGCTATCCAAAATCCATTCACAATTTAAGTTCCTATCAGAAATACTGATGTGTGTTCAGAGTTTTGTGAAATTCTAAGTATGTTATTTGCCTCAAAATCACCTGAGAAGTATTCCAGTTGCCACGCCAACAATTTTTTAGATATCAATATCCCCCTTGCAGATTTATATCGGCTGTGTTTTAACATTATTCTGATGAAGTTTGAAGCAAATCGAGTAATAATAAGATGCTGAATTCAAATCATTTTGAAAATGACACACTTCCTTCTGCCAGTTGGTGGCGCTATAACTTTGACTCCTAATAGTCACATATATGCGATCGACATCATACAACGAATAATCTGATGAAGTTTGATTAAAATCAGGAAATGTATGTGGACGGTATTAGACACTTCCTGTTTCTCATTTCTCGCCATAATTTCAACGCCTCGCCACGAGCAAACCGTTCGAGATATCAAAAATCCCCTGGCAATTTTTCATCCCCAGTGTCTTGAGATCATGTTGACCAAGTTTGGCGGCAATCGAGAAAAAAACCTATGACAAGTATTTCAAATTCCAGAGCATGCGCTTTTTACATAACTCTAAATAGCTGACTTCCTGTTGGGTGGAGCCTATGACATGCAATACGAAAGTTGTTCGGCACGATGAGATCTATATGTGTACTGAGTTTCATATGAATATGTGCAAGTATGTGTGAGCTATACATCAACATTTCTGACTGTGTTCCAGGGGGCGCCGTAGAGCCCCTGTGCCACGCCCGGGTCCCAGCCTCTGCAGGCTCCTAAAGGCCACAGATTCCAAAGTGTGCGCAAATTTTCAAGAGTTTTTGAGTATGTTAAGGACCCCAAAAGCCCCCACAACTTTGACGAAAAATTTGAATACTAAACCCTAAATAGCCAACTTCCTGTTGGGCGGAGCCTATGATATGCAATACAAAAGTTGTTTGGATTGATGAGATTTATATGTGTACCGAGTTTCATTCGTCTACGAGCAAGAATGTATGATATATGGCCCTCCATATTCCAGGGGGCGCTGTAGAGCCCCTGTGCCACGCCCGTGTATCAGTCTCTGCCCGGCCCTAATGGCCGCAGGTTCCAATCTGTGTGCCAATTTTCAAGACTTTTTAAGCACGTTAAGGGCCCCAAAAGCCCCCGAGACGTTGGAAAAAAATAATAATAATAATAATAATAATAATAAAAAATAATCCTAAGGAAAACAATAGGCCTCTCGCCCTTTGGGCTTGAGCCCTAATAAATATAGCTGCAAGCAGCGATGGCGGGCTCAAGCCGTCAGTGCAACGCCACCCCGGTGGCATCGGGAAAACTGTGCCCAGCGGGCATAAGCATTTATAAAAAATGTATGCATTTGAAAATTAGTGCATTGTAGCTGACACCTAAATTAACACATTAAAATTGTTTTGTGACTGCAAGTCTTTCTCCTCAAATGCTATTGAGCTTCAAATTTGCATTTGAGCCCATGTGAAAAAGTAGCATAATTTACATTTGACTTACAGTTTGTTTTAATAAACATAAAACATTCAATTTAATTGTGCATTATAGCTGTCACCTAGATGAACAATTACAGTTGTTTTTATGACTGTAAGTCATTCTCTTCAAATGCTACTGACGTTATAAAAGTGTATAACAATATCACATGTAACTTTAGAGACGGTCCCTAAATTTGAGACTCTCGAATGTCCAATGTCAAGCCAAATTTATGCCTGGTTTTTTTTTTTTTTTTTTTTACTTTCTTTAGTTTTCTTTTCTCTGTCAATTACGAACATTCAGCCGCAAACATGAGGTGTGAGTGATCACGAGCGCAGATGGGAGAATGGTGCAGGTTTTTTTTTGTTTGTTTTTTTTAGCAACTGGGATGGTGTCCCCTCTGGAAGTTGGTGCCCTATGAAGACTGCATACTCTGCATATAGGGAGTCACGGTACTATCTGGAAGATATATTCCTCAAACCGTTGTACAAGAGGAGGTGATGCTAGTACTTCAAGAATCTCTCAAAACCTATCTGTTCATAAAGCCTATATATAAAGTCTTAATATAGTATTCCACAATATGTTGTGCTATTCTAATATTATTGTGGTTTTTTATTGACATTGTTATTTGCTGTTATTTTTTGTTTTAATATTGTTACTGTTGTTACTTGTTGTACGGTGACCTTGAGTGGTTTGAAAGGCGCCTTAAATAAAATGCATTATTATTATTGTTATTATTATTATTATTATTATTATTAGCTGTACACTTGATAAAAAAAATTAAATATAAACTTATTCAATTGTGTATATATATATATATATATATATATATATATATATATATATATATATATATATAGTGTACAGTTTTCTTTTATTTCATCTTGAAATAAATGTTTCTGAGTTCTGTGTTTGTTTATTTTTTTATTTTTATTTTTTTTATTTTTTTAGGAAGATTACAGCCTTTAATCTCCTCAAAATTAATGTGCATATAAACTATGAACAATTTAATTATAGCTGTATTTATAAAATGCTTACTAATGACTATTAATTTTGGGAGTAGGCTAGCAACAGTTGATGTTGAGGCCTAAGATATTTCTTAAGCTGTAATGATGAAAAAACAACAACAACACCAAATTGCTTTTTTTTCTGCTGGTGATTAAAGAGATGATTAAGTCTCCCTCCCCCCCCCCCCCCCCTCTCTCTCTCTCTCTCTGACACCAAGCCCATCCCCTCTCCCACACATTCACACAAACTCTGCACACACACTTAACACACACACACACACACATTACCCAGAGGGACAATGACATCAGATGTATGGTAGTTTTTTAATTTTCTATCATCCATATAGTGTTGTATAGTCATGAAACTATGCATATTTCCTCAGCATGACTTGTCTTCTATGTGTACATTTTGTTGAAGTGTTTAGAAGCTGCACTTAAAAAAATAAAAGACATTTACTGGTTCCTTTTTTACTGTTATTTCAAAAAATCACCACGACAAAACCATTCAAGCTATCCAAAATTCATTCGCACCTGTTCTGTAAGATAAATTCTTTAAACAGTGGTAAAAGAGGATGTGGTGCTGATCCTTCAAGAGTCACTCCAAACTTATCTGTCCATAAAGCCTATAAAGAATTATTCTTAATACACAGTTTTCACAATACTTCAGCATATTATTCTAATTAAGTGAGGGTCATTTTATCAGTAAAATACATATTATTTTTCTTTGAAAGATTTCTATAAATGATTTAAATCATACTTGTTTCTACAATAATTATTTAAAAGTAATCCTATAGCGCCATCTGGTGGCCATTATTGGTACTAATAATTGCAAGCTTGATTTATATGTTATGATAGTTTTAATTTTATGCTGGCTCTTGAAAATGATAAAGCTATGAAACTTACTGTGCTTCCTTCAAATGATGACTCCTACGTATATAAAAAATTATGAAGAGTTGGAATTAAAATTTTTTTAAAGATATAGTAAAATAACTATTGTATTTTGTTTATGTTACTTTAATAAATCGCTATGGCCACACCATTTAAGGTATCCTAAACCCATTCGAAATTGAACATCTTCAGTATATGGCTTCATGTTAAAACAGTTTGGTGTGAACTACTTGTGTCTTCTTGGAGGAGAATGAATTCATTTACAGGCTGAGTTTATCATAAATCCACAATAACATTTCTGAGTTCTGTATCAATCTGTGTTGTTGTTTGTTTATTTTTATTTTTTTTTATTTTTCATAGGAAGATAACTGACCCTTTACTCTCCTTTTTAATAAATGTGCTTATAAACCAAGAACAAGCTATTTATAGCTGTATGGATTTACATTTAAAAAATTATCCTATGGCAATCATTCTAAACAGCTTGAATAAAACCTGTTAATATTTATTATAGACCACTGCAACTGTGTATAATCTAACAAAAAAGTTTATTATGAAAATAAAAGTGTGTACACCAGATAAATTGGACGATAAAGAAATTGCTAACAATAATATAATAGAGCATGTTTTAGGTTTTTAGGCGTTTAGATGCAGAAATGGACAGATCAAATGTAAAATAAAATGTAATTGATTTAATTAAATATAGATTAAGTCTTGTTAGAGCAAAATAATAAATAAATACATACACACATTAAAAAAGCAGCCAAGATTAATGAGTTTAATTTTTTATATAGATTAAAATTGAAGACAGAAGCAGCTGGTATATGCGGTCAATTAATATTAAAATCCAGTAGATCCACTTCAGATTTATTTCTCAACAGTTTATGTTCACTTGGCTGTTTTCGTTTATATTAGCCAAGCTATTATGTGTTTTGAAATAATCTTGTCCGTGATGTGTTCGTTCGTAGGACGAAAGGCAGAATCCTGCAGCTCGAGAGATATATGTTATTCTGCCAGTCGCGCTTTCAAATAGTCTTGCGCACATAAACGGGTCACAAACACCTGTATTTAGCTCGTGTTGTGTTATAATGGGTGTATAGTGTGCATTTATGGCAATAATTTATTTTAAAAAGCTCTTAAACAAGAATAAATTCGTTTGTTTTGAACTTGTGACACTGTGCGCGCTGATCGGAGGCAGTGATTTCAGATAGGCAGCCGCGAATATTTCATTATCACACAAACAGTTCAAAAACATCTTAATTTAGCTCTTGGTGTGTTCTAATTGGTGAATTGTGTGATATCGCTGCAATACTTTATTTTTAATAGCTATAAAACAAGAATAAACTCGTTTTTTCTGAGCTCATCATTCCACACGCTCCTGCTCAGAGCGGTGATTCATCTCTCATGTTTCTCAAGTATCACTGACCACACATCCATTATTAATGAGCCCTGACCTGGTAATAATCATATATGTTGGTTTAGCTAGTCAGTGTGAATTAAATCCAAGTATTATTTTGTATTTTAACCGATTTAAAAGTGAAACCAAAAGAGAGTCTCCTCCCTTTTTTAGTTCAGGATATGCACCTGTAGGGGCGCTATTTCTCTCAGACAATGGAAGTCTAAGCACACACACTCAAACAGAGGGACAGAGTGAGATGAGATGTCTGACAGTTTTTTAATTTTCTGTTATCCATACAGTGTTGTAAAGTCATGAAACTATGCATATTTACTCAGAATAACTTTCTTTTCTGTATGAAAAAATGTTTTGAAGTGTTTGGAATTTAAAAATGCAGGAAAATTAATAATTCCATTTTTACTGTCATTTAAAAAAATCACCACGACAAAACCATCCAAGCTATCCAAAACCCATTCACAATTTAAGTTCCTCAATGTTTTTTCAACATGTAGACAAAGTTTGGTGTTTATAGTGTTACTCTCCTCTGAGCAGTATGCATTAATTCACAGCTAAATGTAAAAAACAATCCACATTCAAATCAAAATAGCCGACTTCCTGTTGGTCGTAGCTAATGACTGTGAATTAGAAAGTTGTCCGTCTTGATAAGAACAATTTTTGTACTGAGTTTGGTGTCTGTAGCTAAAACTAACCCCCCCACTTTTGACAAAAGGTGGCGCTATAGAGTGCCTCTTCCACGCCCTCTTATGAACTTTTGCCAGTGTCTAGCTGTCACTAATACTGATATGTGTTCTGAGTTTGATGAAATTCTAAGCATGTTATATGCCTCAAAATCACCTGAGAAGTATTCCAGTTTGACATGTTGCCACGGCAACAATATTTTTAGATATCAATATCCCCCCAGCAGATTTATATCGACTGTGTTTTAACATTATTCTGATGAAGTTTGAAGCAAATCGAGTAAAAATAAGATGCTGAATTCAAAGCATTTTGAAAATGACACACTTCCTGCTGCCAGTTGGTGGCGCTATAACTTTGACTCCTAATAGTCACATATATGCGATCGACATCATACAATGAATAATCTGATGAAGTTTTATAACAATTAGGAAATGTATGTGGATGGTATTAGACACTTCCTGTTTCTCAATTCTCGCCATAAATTCAACGCCTCACTACGAGCAAACCGTTTGAGATATCAAAAATCCCCTGGCAATTTTTCATCCCCAATGTCTTGAGATCATGTTGACCGAGTTTGGTGTCAATCGGCAAAAAACCCTATGACAAGTATTTCAAATTCCAGAGCATGCGCTTTTTACATAACTCTAAATAGCTGACTTCCTGTTGGGCGGAGCCTATGACATGCAATACGAAAGTTGTTCAGCACGATGAGATCTATATGTGTACTGAGTTTGATATTAATATGTGCAAGTATGTGTGAGCTATGCATCAACATTTCTGACTGTGATCCAGGGGGCGCCGTAGAGCCCCTGTGCCACGCCCGGGTCCCAGCCTCTGCAGGCTCCTAAAGGCCACAGATTCCAAAGTGTGCGCAAATTTTCAAGAGTTTTTGAGTATGTTAAGGACCCCAAAAGCCCCCACAACTTTGACGAAAAATATGAATACTAAACGCTAAATATCCAACTTCCTGTTGGGCGGAGCCTATGACATGCAGTACGAAAGTTGTTTGGTTTGATGAGATCTACATGTGTACCGAGTTTCGTGCGTCTACGTGCAAGTATGTATGATATATGGCCCTCAGTATTCCAGGGGGCGCTGTAGAGCCCCTGTGCCACGCCCGTGTATCAGTCTCTGCCCGGCCCTAATGGCCGCAGGTTCCAATGTGTGTGCCAATTTTCAAGACTTTTTAAGCATGTTAAGGGCCCCAAAAGCCCCCGAAACCTTGAAGAAAAATAATAATAAATATAGCTGCAAGCAGCGATGTCGGGCTCAAGCCATCAGTGCAACGCCACCCCGGTGGCATCGGGAAAATTGTGCCCAGCGGGCATAAGCATTTACAGTAACCCTCTGATAATCAAGTTTTAAGGGATTACACACAGTTAAAGGGTTAATCCGACCAATCTAGACTTTGAAATCACATACACAGAACAATATATATAACTTTAGTAACACTTTATTTTACTATTTATAAAAAATGTATAAGGTGTGCATTGTAGCTGACACCTATATGAACACATTACAATTGTTTTGTGACTGCAAGTCTTTCTTCTCAAATGCTATTGAGCTTCAAATTTGCATTTGAGCCCATGTGTAAAAGTAGCATAATTTACATATGACTTACAGTTTGATGTAATAAATATTAAACATTCAAATTAATTGTGCATTATAGCTGTCACCTAGATGAACAATTACAGTTGTTTTTATGACTGTAAGTCATTCTCTTCAAATGCTACTGACGTTAGAAAAGTGTATAACAATATCACATGTAACTTTAGAGACGGTCCCTAAATTTGAGATTCTCGAATGGGAGAATGTTTGTGTGCATGTTTGTTTTTGTTTTTTTTGAGCAACTGGGATGGTGCCCCCTCTGGGAGTTGGTGCCCTACGAAGACTGCATACTCTGCATATAGGGAGAGGCGGTACTATCTGGAAGATATATTCCTCAAACCATCGTACAAGAGAAGGTGATGCTAGTCCTTCAAGAATCGCTCAAAACCTATTCAATTGTAGTTTCCTTTTTTTGCATCTTGAGATAAATATTTCTGAATTCTGAATCAAACTGGGTTGTGTTTATTTATTTATTTTATAAGACAACTGAGACTTTAATCTCCTTTGTAATATATGTGATTTTAAACCAAGAACAATTTATTTATAGATGTATTACTGCTTAATAATGACTATTCTTAAGGGAAAAGGCTTTATTATCATTAACTATTTACTAATGCTTAGCTAATGAGTGCAGTTATTATAAAGTGTTACCAATGCATTTACTAATGTTAACAAATTAATAATTTATTAGTGTTTTGTAATGATTTTAATGACCTATAAGCATTTGTGAAATAGTTTTGCTTGCATTGCAGCTTTATCTGTCAGTTGAAGAGTTTTACTGTTACATCCATGAGATTAATAAATGTCATGTCAAGTCACAGGTTGTCATAGGTCAGTATCAAATGAGTTTGAAATTATTATTTGCAGCACAAATAAGGATTCTTAGGATGTTTTTAAATCCCTAAAACTGTCAGAAAAGAATAAGGCCTGAGATATTTCTTAACCTGTAATGAAAGGGGAAAAAAAAACCACCATTAGCAACAACAAAAACAATTACAATTTAAAATACAGATTTTTTTTCCTGATTATTAAAGGGATGATTAGGTCTCTCTCTCTCTCTCTCTCTGTCTCTCTCTCTCTGCCAGACAGCCCCTCCCTACAGTCCACATACACTGTCAATCACCAAAAATTCACAGTCACCAACCCCCTCACACTCCCCCTCCCTCTCCCCCTCCCTTTCCTCACACAGACAGAGTGGCCAGAGTGAGATCATGTCAGTTGAGAAGTCTGATAGTTTTCACATTTTCTTTTATCAATACAGTGTTGTAAAGTCGTGAAACTATGCATATTTCCTCAGAATGATTTGATCTCTGTATGAACAAATGCTTGGTGTTTGGAAGCTGCAATTTAAACATACAAGACAATTAATGTTTCCCTTTTTACTGTCATTTCAAAAAATCACCACGACAAAACAGTTCAAGCTAACCAAAATCTGTTCGCAATTTAAGTTCCTCAATGTTTTTTCTTCATGTAGACAAAGTTTGGTGTGTATAGTGTACTTCCCCTGTGAGGAGTATTCATTAATTCACAAAATAATCTTCCCAAAAATCCATATTCAAATCAAAATAGCGGACTTCCTGTTGGTTGTAGCTTATGACTGTGAATTAGAAAGTTGTCCGTCTTGATAAGAACAATTTATGTACCAAGTTTGGTGTCTGTAGCTAAAACTAAATAAAATGCATTATTATTATTACTATTATTAGCTGTACACTTGATAAAAAATGTTCAATATAAACTTATGCAATTGTGTGTGTGTGTGTGTATATATATATATATATATATTATATATATTATATATATATATATATATAAATTCAAGTGTACAGTTTTCTTTTATTGCATCTTGAAATAAATATTTATGAGTTCTGTGTTTGTTTATTTTATTTATTTTATTTTTTATTTTAAATTTTTTTAGGAAGATTACAGCCTTTAATCTCCTCAAAATAAATGTGCATATAAACCATGAACAATTTAATTATAGCTGTATTTATAAAATGCTTACTAAAATATTAATTTTGGGAGAAGGCTATATAAAGCATGAACTGACTATTTACTAATGCTTAGCTAAGAATTGCAGCTATTATGAAGTGTTACCAATGCATTTACTAATGTTAACAATTGAGACATTATTTTAAACTGTTACCAAATCCTTAAATAATGTAAAAATGTTTTGTTATGATTTCATTAACCTATAAGCATTTGTGAAATAGTTCTGCTTGCATTACAGCTTAGTCTTCATCTGTGAGCTGAACAGTTTTACTGTTACATCCTTGAGATTATGTAAATTCAAATAAATGTCATGTCACAGGGTGTCAGAGGTCAGTATCAAATGAGTTTGAAATTATTATTTGCAGCACAAATAAGGTTTTTTAGGATTTTTTTTAATCCCTGAAACTGTCAGAAAAGGATAAGGCCTAAGATATTTCTTAAGCTGTAATGAAAACAGCACAATTAGCAACAACAACAAAAAAATAACAATTTAAAAAACAGTTTTTTTTTCTGGTGATTAAAGAGATGTTTAAGTCTCTCTCTCTCTCTCTCTCTCTCTGTCTGTCTGCCACTCAGCTCACACCCCTCCCCCACTCACACTCTCACACACACACACACAGTCAGCACTCATACATTCCTCAAACAGAGTGACAGAGTGAGATCAGATGTCTGACAGTTTTTTAATTTTCTTTTAATCATACAGTGCTGTAAAGTCATGAAACTATGCATATTTCCTCAGAATCACTGGTTTTCTAAATGAAAAATGTTTTTTAAAGGTTTGGAAGCTGCAATTTAAAAATAGAAGACGATTAATGTTTCACTTTTTACTGTCATTTCAAAAAATCACCACGACAAAACCGTTCAAGCTAACCAAAATCTGTTCGCAATTTAAGTTCCTCGATGTTTTTTCTTCATGTAGACAAAGTTTTGTGTGTATAGTGTACTTCCCCTGTGAGGAGTATTCATTAATTTTACAACTGTAAAATCTCAAAAATACACATTCAAATCAAAATAGCCGACTTCCTGTTGATCGTAGCTTATGACTGTGAATTAGAAAGTTGTCCGTCTTGATAAGAACAATTTATGTACCAAGTTTGGTGTCTGTAGCTAAAACTAACCCCCCCACTTTTGACAAAAGGTGGCGCTATAGAGTGCCTCTTCCACGCCCTTTTCAAAGCTTTTGCCATGGTTTAGCTATCTTTAATACTGATATCTGTTTCGAGTTTCATGTAAATCTGAGCTTGTTGTCTGCCTAAAAATCACCAGAACAGAACATTCAAGTTTGACACGTTGCCATGGCAACACTATATTAGATATCAATATCCCCACAACAGATTTTCTTCGGCCGTGTTTTGTCATTATTCTGATGAAGTTTGAAGCAAATCAAGTAAAAATAAGATGCTGAATTCAAAGCGTTTTGAAAATGATTCACTTCCTGCTGCCAGTTGGTGGCGCTATAACTTTGACTCCTAATAGTCACATATATACGATCGGTATCATACAACGAACAAACAAATTAAGTTTGATCAAATTCAGGAAATGTATGTGGATGTTATTAGACATTTCCTGTTTCTCATTTCTCGCCATAATTTCAACGCCTCGCCATGGGCAAACCGTTCGAGATATCAAAAATCTCTTCGCAATTTAGCATCCCCAATGTCTTGAGATCGTGTTCACCGAGTTTTGTGGTGAACGGGTGGAGTTCCTCAGAGGAGTATATCAAATTCCAGAGCATGTGTTTTTCATAAAACCCTAAATAGCCAACTTCCTGTTGGGCGGAGCTTATGACATGCAGTGTGAAAGTTGTTTGGTTTGATGAGTTATATATATGTACCAAGTTTCATATGTATACGTGCAAGTATTCATGATATATGGCCCTCAGTACTACAGGGGGCGCTGTAGAGCCCCTGTGCCACGCCCGTGTATCAGACTCTGCCCGGCCCTAATGGCCGCAGGTTCCAAGGTGTGTGCCAATTTTCAAGAGTTTTTGAGTATGTTAAGGACCCCAAAAGCCCCCGAAACCTTGGAAAAAAATTAGAAGAATAAAGAAAAAAAAAAAAAAAAATAATAATCCTAAGGAAAACAATAGGGCTCTCGCCCTCCAGGCTTGAGCCCTAATAATAACAAAATATAGCTGCAAGCAGCGATGGCGGGCTCAAGCCACCAATGCCATCGCCACCCCGGTGGCATCAGGTAAAGTGTGCCCAGCGGGCACATGCATTCATAATATCCCTCTGGCAGTGAGGTTTTAAAGGATATGGCAGTTAAAGGGTTAATCCGAATCATCTAGACTTTAAAATTACATTCACAGAACAATATATATATATATATATATATATATATATATATATATATATATATATATATATATATATATATATATATATATTTATAACTTTAGTAACACTTTACAATAAGATTTCATTTATAAACATTATGTTAACATGAACAATATTTATATAGCATTCATTCATGTCAGTTAATATTCCAAACTTAAACATTAAAACATTGTTTTATTGTGATTTTTTTCCAAGAACATTTTACCAATTCCAAACCATATCAATCTTAATAACTACCATTATTTTTATTTAATCATTTATAAGTGCTATACAATAGTCCAGGAAAGCTGGAAGAGAAAAACACTTTATATTTATGTGTAGAATTATTAGGCATGTTTTCTTTTGCAGATGGAATGCGCTAAAAAAGAGTTTTAACTCAAACTGTAAAGTCGAAAATTATGAAATACCCATGAGAAATATCAAACACAAATGCAATACAGAAATGGATAAGTTAAGACTTGACCATTATACAAAAAATGCTGACTGGGTCATGAGGTCAGAAAAGAAGAAGAAAAAAACAGGTCAAGAAGAACTGACAAAAAGAATTGCAAAATAATTAGGAATTAATGTGAAGATTAATTTTTAGTCAATTCTGCAAGACAGACTTTCAGGAAAGGAGGTGGAATAAAAATGAACTCCTAAATCTTAATCCCGGATTCTGGAAGATATATTCCTCAAACCATCGGACAAGAGTAGGTGGTGCTGGTCCTTCACGAGTCACTCTAATCTGTTCATGAAGCCTATATATAAAGTCTTAATATATAGTATTTCACAATACTTCATGGTATTCTAATTAAATCATTTTTTGGAATCTTAGATTTCTCAGAACCTGACACATTGTAATTCTGAGACTCCAGGAAAGTGGCAGTTCTGTAAAATGTTGGCACTGGAGACTAAATGCTCCCTGATAGTTTCACACCTAATTCACTTAACACACACACACACACACACACACACACACATTACCCACAGTGACAGTGGGACTGAGTGACATCAGATTTATGATAGTTTTTTAATTTTCTATCATCCATATAGTGTTGTATAGTCATGAAACTATGCATATTTCCTCAGAATGACTTGTCTTCTATGTGTACATTTTTTTGAAGTGTTTAGAAGCTGCACTTTAAAAAATAAAAGACATTTACTGGTTACTTTTTTACTGTTATTTCAAAAAATCACCACGACAAAACCATTCAAGCTATCCAAAATTCATTCGCATCTGTTCTGTAAGATAAATTCTTTAAACAGTGGTAAAAGAGGATGTGGTGCTGAACCTTCAAGAGTCACTCAAAACGTATCTGTCCATAAAGCCTATAAAGAATTATTCTTAATATACAGTTCACAATACTTCAGCTTGTTATTCTAATTAAGTGAGGGTCATTTTATCAGTAAAATACATAAAATTCATATTATTTTTCTTTGAAAGATTTCTATAAATGATTTAAATCATACTTGTTTCTACAATAATTATTTAAAAGTGATCCTATAGCTCCATCAGGTGGCCATTATTGGTACTAAGAATTGCAAGCTTCATTTATAAGTTATGATAGTTTTAATTTTTTGCTGGCTCTTGAAAATGATAAAGCTTTGAAACTTACTGTGGTTCCTTCAAATGATGACTTCTACGTATATAAAAAATTATGAAGAGTTTGGAATTAAAAAATTTAAAGATATAGTAAAATAACTATTGTATTTTTTTATGTTACTTTAATAAATCGCTATGGCCACACCATTTAAGGTATCCTAAACCCATTCGCAATTTAACATCTTCAGTATATTGGATTCATGTTAAAAAAAAAGTTTGGTGTGAACTACTTGTGTCTTCTTGGAGGAGTATGAATTCATTTACAGGCTGATTTTATCATAAATCCACAATAGAATTTCTGAGTTCTGTATCAATCTGTGTTGTTGTTTGTTTATTTTTATTTTTTTATTTTTCATAGGAAGATAACTGATCCTTTACTCTCCTTTTTAATAAATGTGCTTATAAACCAAAAACAAGCTATTTATAGCTGTATTTATAAACTGCTTACTACTGACTATTAATATTGGGACAAGGCTTTATAAAGCATGAACTGACTATTTACTTTTTGAGTTTGAAATTATTATTTGCAGCACAAATAAGGTTTTTTACGATTTTTTAAAATTCCTAAAACTGTAAGAAAAGGATAAGGCCTAAGATTTCTATGTGAGTGGCTAAATTTATTTGTTTTTATAACTATAATGCATAAACTATGAAATTATACAAAATATATAAAAAAGTACAACAGTTATTGTTTTCCAATGTTTTTTAGCCTACTGCAATCATTCTAAACAGCTTGAATAAAACCTGTTAATATTTATTATAGACCACTGTAACTGTGTATAATCTAACAAACAAGTTTATTATGAAAATAAAAGTGTGTACACCAGATAAATTGGACGATAAAGAAATTGCTAACAATAGTATAATAGAGCATGTTTTATGTTTTTAGGCGTTTAGATGCAGAAATGGACAAATCAAATGTAAAATAAAATGTAATTGATTTAATTAAATATAGATTAATTCTTGTTAGAGCAAAATAATAAATAAATAAATACGTACACACATTAAAAACGCAGCCAAGATGAATGAATTACATTTTTTATATAGATTAAAATTGAAGACAGAAGCAGCTGGTATACGCGGTCACTTAATATTCAAATCCAGTAGATCCACTTCAGATATATTTCTCAACGGTTTACGTTCACGTGGCTGTTTTCGTTTATATTCGCCAAGCTATTTTGAAATAATCTTGTCCGTGATGTGTTCGTTTGTACGACGAAAGCCAGAATCCTGCAGCTCGAGAGATATATGTTATTCTGCCAGTCGCGCTTTCAAATAGTCTTGCACACTTAAACGGGTCACAAACACCTGCATTTAGCTCTTGTAGTGTTACAATGGGTTTATTGTGTGCATTTGTGGTAATATTTTATTTAAAAAAGCTCTTAAACAAGAATAAATTCGTTTGTTTTGAGCTCGACACTGTACGCGCTGTGATCGGAGGCGTGATTTCATATAGGCAGCCTCAAATATTTCATTTTCACACAAACAGTTCAAAAACATCTTAATTTAGCTCTTGGTGTGTTCTAATTGGTGAATTGTGTGATATCGCTGCAATACGTTATTTTTAATAGCTATAAAACAAGAATAAACTCGTTTTTTCTGAGCTCATCATTCCAGATGCTCATGCTCAGAGCGGTGATTCATCTCTCGTGTTTCTCACGTATCACTGACCACACATCCATTATTAATGAGCCCTGACCTGATAATAATCATATATGTTGGTTTAGCTTGTCAGTGTGAATTAAATCCAAGTATTTATTTGTATTTTAACCGATTTAAAAGAGAAACTAAATCTCCGGTAATTGCACCTGTAGGGGCGCAATTTCTCTCAGACAATGGAAGTCTGAAGCACATACACTCAAACAGAGGGACAGAGTGAGATGAGATGTCTGAGAGTTTTTTAATTTTCTGTTATCCATACAGTGTTGTAAAGTCTTGAAACTATGCATATTTACTCAGAATGACTTTTTGTCTGTATGAAAAAAGGTTTTGAAGTGTTTGGAATTTAAAAATGCAGGAAAATTAATAATTCCAGTTTTACTGTCATTAAAAAAAAATCACCACGACAAAACCGTTCAAGCTATCCAAAATCCATTGGCAATTTAAGTTGTTTAAAATGTTTTGGCATCATGTAGACAAAGTTTGGTGTGTATAGTGTTACTCTCCTCTGAGCAGTATGCATTAATTCACAACTAAATGTAAAAAAAAATCCACATTCAAATCAAAATAGCTGACTTCCTGTTGATCGTAGCTGATGACTGTGAATTAGAAAGTTGTCCGTCTTGATAAGAACAATTTTTTTACCGAGTTTGGTGTCTGTAGCTAAAACTAACCCCCCCACTTTTGACAAAAGGTGGCGCTATAGAGTGCCTTTTCCACGCCCTCTTATGAACTTTTGCCAGTGTCTAGTTATCATAAATACTGATATGTGTTCTGAGTTTGATGAAATTCTAAGCATGTTATATGCCTCAAAATCACCTGAGAAGTATTCCAGTTTGACATGTTGCCACGGCAACAATATTTTTAGCTATCCAATTTCCCCCAGCAGATTCATATCGGCTGTGTTTTAACATTATTCTGATGAAGTTTGAAGCAAATCGAGTAAAAATAAGATGCTGAATTCAAAGCATTTTGAAAATGACACACTTCCTGCTGCCAGTTGGTGGCGCTATAACTTTGACTCCTCATAGTCACATATATGTGATCGACATCATACAATGAATAATCTGATGAAGTTTGATTGAAATCAGGAAATGTATGTGGATGGTATTAGACACTTCCTGTTTCTCAATTCTCGCCATAATTTCAACGCCTCGCCACGAGCAAACCGTTCAAGATATCAAAAATCCCCTGGCAATTTTTCATCCCCAATGTCTTGAGATCATGTTGACCGAGTTTGGTGGTAAACGAGTAAAAAACCTATGACAAGTATATCAAATTCCAGAGCATGCGCTTTTTACATAACTCTAAATAGCTGACTTCCTGTTGGGCGGAGCCCAATGACATGCAATACGAAAATTGTTCGGCACAATGAGATCTATATGTGTACTGAGTTTCATATGAATATGTGCAAGTATGTGTGAGCTATACATCAACATTTATGACTGTGTTCCAGGGGGCGCCATAGAGCCCCTGTGCCACGCCCGGGTCCCAACCTCTGCAGGCTCCTAAAGGGCACAGATTCCAAAGTGTGCGCAAATTTTCAAGAGTTTTTGAGTATGTTAGGGACCCCAAAAGCCCCCACAACTTTGACCAAAAATATGAATAATAAACCCTAAATAGCCAACTTCCTGTTGGGCGGAGCCTATGACATGTAGTACGAAAGTTGTTTGGTTTAATGAGATCTACATGTGTACCGAGTTTCATGTGTCTACGTGCAAGTATGTATGATATATGGCCCTCCATATTCCAGGGGGCGCTGTAGAGCCCCTGTGCCACGCCCGTGTATCAGTCTCTGCCCGACCCTAATGGCCGCAGGTTCCAATCTGTGTGCCAATTTTCAAGAGTTTTCGAGCATGTTAAGGACCCCAAAAGCCCCCGTAACGTTAGAAAAAAATAATAATAATAATAATAATAATAATAATAATAATAAAAAATAATCCTAAGGAAAACAATAGGGCTCTCGCCCTCCAGGCTTGAGCCCTAATAATCCTAAGGAAAACAATAGGGCTCTCGCCCTCCAGGCTTGAGCCCTTATAATAATAATAATAATAATAACAAATAATCCTAAGGAAAACAATAGGGCTCTCGCCCTCCAGGCTTGAGCCCTAATAATTAAAGCTGCAAGCAGCGATGAACGGGCCCTCGCACCCGGGCTCACCGGCAGCGAGTGGCTTTAGTAAATAGGTGAACGGTGAGAAATATGCATTTAAACTCATAAATATATGTAGAATATATCAATGTTTATTCCATATATGTGCCAATCTTTGTGTTGCCAGCAGGTGGCGCTATCATTATAATGGAATATTGGCCTTCAGATGTGTTCAGGACATGACTCTTATCGAACATTTGAAGTTTGAGGAAGATTGAACATTTTATGCCTGAGTTACAACAACTTCTCTTGCTGTGGCGAGACATAAAATTTTGTCTTGGCGTTATGGACACGCCCTTTAACAAAAACTGAAGATCTCCACAATTTAACATTGCAAAGACCTTTAGATTAGACTGACCACAAAAAATACATTAATGTCATACGATTTCTAGGAGTAGTTTGTCGCAGCGTAAAACATGTCACTTCCTGTTGCCAGCAGGTGGTGCTATGACTATAACTGAATATGGGCATGTAGATCTGTTAAGGGCAGAAGTCTTATCTAACATGTGAAGTTTGGGGCAGATTGGACATTGTATGTCTGAGTTACAGCAACTTCCTTTTTCATGGGGAAACATCGAAATTTGTCGGGCCGCCATGGACACGCCCTTTAACGAAACCTCAAGATCTTCGCAATTTAACATCGCAAAGGCCTTAAGATTTAACTGACCAAGTTTGGTGTTGATCTGAATAAATCTCTAGGAGGAGTTCGTTAAAGTACAACCCCTGAAAATGGCAAAAACAATGCCAATTTTGCAGAGAAAATTCTAAATAACTGACTTCCTGTTGGGATTCGGATTTCATACAAAGAGACTTTTTTGTAGATATTGGTGTGTTACATGTGTATACCGATTTTTGTACATGTACGTGAAACATAGCTCGAAGCGCACTCCGTTGAATGTGTATAGGTGGCGCTATCGAGCCATTTTGCCACACCTGATGGAATATTGGCCTTCAGATGTGTTCAGGCCAGGACTCTTATCACACATGTGAAGTTTGGGGAATATTGGACATTTTATGCCTGAGTTATAACATCTTTTATTCCCATGGCGAGACATCGAACTTCGTGACGGCGCCATGGACACGCCTTTTAACGAAAACTCAAGATCTTCACAACTGAACATCACACAGGTCTTTAGATTAGACTGACCACAAAAAAGACGTTGATGTCATAAAATGTCTAGGAGTAGTTCATCGCAGTGTAAAATATGTCACTTCCTGTTGCCAATAGGTGGCGCTATGACTATAACTGAATATGCGCATGTCAATATGTTCAGGTTCAGAGTCTCATCAAACATGTGAAGTTTGGGGCAGATTGGACATTGTATGTCTGAGTTATAGCAACTTCATTTTTCATGGCGAATCATCGAAATTCGCCAGGCCGCCACGGACACGCCCTTCAACGAAAACTCAAGATCTTCGCAATTTAAGATCGCAAAAGGCTTTAGATTACACTGACCAAGTTTGGTGTTGATCTGAATAAATATCTAGGAGGAGTTCGTTAAAGTACAACCCCTGAAAATGGCCAAAACAACACTAATTTTGCAGAGAAAATTCGAAATAACTGACTTCCTGTTGGGATTCGGACTTCGTACCAAGAGACTTTTTCGTAGATATTGGTGTGTTACATGTGTGTACCGATTTTTGTACATGTACGTGAAATATAGCTCAAGGCGCACTCCGTTTAAAGTGTATACGCACTCCGTTGAAAGTGTATAGGTGGCGCTATTGAGCCATTTTGCCACACTCGATGGAATATTGGCCTTCAGATCTGTTCAGGCCAGGACCCTTATCACACAAGTGAAGTTTGGGCAAGATCGGACATTTTATGCCTGAGTTATAACATCTTTTATTCGCATGGCGAGACATCGAACTTCGTCGCGCCGCCATGGACACACCTTTTAACAAAAACTCAAGATCTTCACAACTAAACATCACACAGGTCTTTAGATTAGACTGACCACAAAAAATACATTGATGTCATAAAATTTCTAGGAGTAGTTTGTCGCAGTGTAAAATATGTAACTTCCTGTTGCCAATAGGTGGCGCTATGACTATAACTGAATATTGGCATGTTTAGATCTGTTCAGGTCAAGAGTCTTATCCAACATGTTAAGTTTGGGGCAGATTTGACATTGTATGTCTGAGTTACAGCAACTTCCTTTTTCATGGCGAAACATCGAAATTTGTCAGGCCGCCATGGACCCGCCCTTTAACGAAACCTCAAGTCCTTCGCAATTTATTATCGCAAAGGGCTTTAGATTACACTGACCAAGTTTGGTGTTGATCTGAATAAATCTCTAGGAGGAGTTTGTTAAAGTACAACCCCTGAAAATGGCAAAAACAACAGCAATTTTGAAGGGAAAATTCAAAATAACCGACTTCCTGTTGGGATCCGGATTTCGTACCAAGAGACTTTTTTGTAGGTATTGGAGTGTTACATGTGTGTACCAATTTTTGTACATGTACGTGAAACATAGCTCGAGGCGCACTCCGTTGAAAGTGTATAGGTGGCGCTATAGAGCCATTCTGCCACACCCGGTGGAATATTGGCCTTCAGATCTGTTCAGGCCAGGACTCTTATCACACATGTGAAGTTTGGGGAAGATCGGACATCTTATGCCTGAGTTATAACATCTTTTATTCGCATGGCGAGACATCGAACTTCGTCGCGGCGCCATGAACACGCCTTTTAACGAAAACTCAAGATCTTCACAACTGAACATCGCACAGGCCTTTAGATTAGACTGACCACAAAAAAGACATTGATGTCATAAAATTTCTAGGAGTAGTTCATCGCAGTGTAAAATATGTCACTTCCTGTTGCCAATAGGTGGCGCTATGACTATAACTAAATATGGGCATGTCAATCTGTTCAGGTTCGGAGTCTCATCAAACATGCGAAGTTTGGGGCAGATTGGTCATTGTATGTGTGAGTTATAGCAACTTCATTTTTCATGGCGAATCATCGAAATTCGCCAGGCCGCCACGGACACGCCCTTCAACGAAAAGTCAGGATCTTCGCAATTTAACATCGCAAAGGCCTTTAGATTAGGCATACCAAATTTGGTGTTGATTTGAAGAACTCTCTAGGAGGAGTTCGTTAAAATACAACACATGGAAATGACCAAAATTACACAAAATATGCTCATAATATTAAAAATAACCGACTTCCTGTTGGGTTTAGAATTTCGCTCCAAGAGTCTTTTTTGTAGGTATTGGTGTGTTACATATGTGTGCCAATTTTCGTGCATGTACGTGAAACATAGCTGGAAGGCTGTTGATTTTCTTGGTATAGGTGGCGCTGTCGAGCCATTTTGCCACACCCTCTTCTGAATCCTATATCAGACGAAAATTTTCACCAGGTTTGACGAGTGTGCAAAGTTTCATGACTTTTTGAGCATGTTAAAGCCCTCAAAAATGCGATTCATTCGGGAGAAGAAGAAGAAGAAGAAGAAGAAGAATAATAATAAATATAGCTGCAAGCAGCGATGGCGGGCTCAAGCCACCAATGCCATCGCCACCCCGGTGGCATCAGGTAAACTGTGCCCAGCGGGCACATGCATTCACAATATCCCTCTGGCAGTGAGGTTTTAAAGGATACGGCAGTTAAAGGGTTAATCCGAATCATCTAGACTTTAAAATCACATTCACAGAACAATATATATATTAGTAACACTGTACAATAAGATTTCATTTATAAACATTATGTTAACATGAACAATATTTATATAGCATTCATTCATGTCAGTTAATATTCCAAACTTAAACATGAAAACATTGTTTTATTGTGATTTTTTCCAAGCACATTTTACCAATTCCAAACCATATAAATCTTAATAACTACCATTATTTTTTATTTAATCATTTATGAGTGCTATACAATAGTCCAGGAAAGCTGGAAGAGAAAAACTCCTTATATTCATGTGTGCAGAATTATTAGGCATGTTTTCTTTTACAGATGAAATGCGCTAAAATAGACTTTTAACTCAAACTGTAAGGTCGAAAATTATGAAATACCCATGAGAAATATCAAACACAAATGCAATACAGAAATGGATAAGTTAAGACTTGACCATTGTACAAAAAATACTGACTGGGTCATGAGGTCAGAAAAGAAGAAGAAAAAAGCAGGTCAAGAAGAACTGACAAAAAGAATTGCAAAATAATTAGTAATTAATGTGAAAATTAATTTTTAGTCAATTCTGCAAGACAGACTTTTCAGGAAAGGAGGTGGAATAAAAATGAGCTCCTAAATCTTAATCCTGGATTCTGGAAGATATATTCCTCAAACCATCGAACAAGAGGAGGTGGTGCTGGTCCTTCACGAGTCACTCTAATCTGTGCATAAAGCCTATATATAAAGACTTAATATATAGTATTTCACAATACTTCATGGTATTCTAATTAAATCATTTTTTGGAATCTTAAGTCTCTCAGAGTCCGACACCGAGTAATTCTGGAGACTCCAGGAAAGTGGCAGTTCTGTAAAATGTTGGCGCTGGAGACTAAATGCACCCTGATAGTTTCACACCTAATTCACTTAACACACACACACACACACATTACCCACAGTGACAGTGGGACTGAGTGACATCAGATGTATGATAGTTTTTTTTTTATTTTCTATCATCCATATAGTGTTGTATAGTCATGAAACTATGGTCATGAGACCAGTCATTCTGAGGAAATATGCCTCAGAATGACTGGTCTTCTATGTGTACATTTTTTTTTTTTAAGTGTTTAGAAGCTGCACTTTAAAAAAATAAAAAGACATTTACTGGTTCCTTTTTTACTATTATTTCAAAAAACATCACGGCAAAACCATTCAAGCTATCCAAAATTCATTCGCACCTGTTCTGTAAGATTAATTCTTTAAACAGTGGTAAAAGAGGATGTGGTGCTGATCCTTCAAGAGTCACTCAAAACGTATCTGTCCATAAAGCCTATAAAGAATTATTCTTAATATACAGTTCAAAATACTTCAGCTTGTTATTCTAATTAAGTGAGGGTCATTTTATCAGTAAAATATATACAATTCATTTTTTTTTTGAAAGATTTCTATAAATGATTTAAATCATACTCGTTTCTACAATAATTATTTAAAAGTAATCCTATAGCTCCCTCTGGTGGCCATTATAGGTACTAAGAATTGCAAGCTTGATTTATAAGTTATGATAGTTTAAATTTTATGCTGGCTCTTGAAAGTGATAAAGCTATGAAACTTACTGTGCTTCCTTCAAATGAGGACTTCTACTTATATAAAAAATTATGAAGATTTAGAATGAAAAATTGTAAAGATATAGTAAAATAACTATTGTATTTTTTTATGTTACTTTAATAAATCTCTATGGCAACACCATTTAAGCTATCCTAAACCCATTCACAATTTAACATCTCAGTATATTGGCATCATGTTGAAAAAGGAGTATGGAGTAGTATGAGGAGGAGTATGAATTCATTTACAGGCTTTATCATAAATCCACAATAAAATTTCTGAGTTCTGTATCAATCTGTGTTGTTGTTTGTTTATTTTTATCTTTTATTTTTCATAGGAAGATAACTTACTCTCATTTTTAATAAATGTGCTTATAAACCAAGGACAAGCTATTTATAGCTGTATTTATAAACTGCTTACTACTGACTATTAATATTGGGACAAGGCTTTATAAAGCATGAACTTAATAATGAGTGCAGTTATTATAAAGTGTTATCAATGAATTTGCTAATGTTAACAAATTAGACATTATTTTACAGTGTTATCAAATCCTTAAATGACTCATAAGCATTTGTGAAAGTTCTGCTTGTATTACAGCTTAGTATTGATCTGTGAGCTGAACAGATTTACTGTTACATCCATGAGATTATGTAAGTTAAAATAAATATAATGTCACAGGATGTCATAGGTCAGTATCAAATGAGTTTGAAATTATTATTTGCAGCACAAATAAGGTTTTTTTAGGATTTTTAAAAATCCCTAAAACTGTCAGAAAAAGGTTAAGGCCTAAGCTATTTCTATGTGAGTGGCTAATTTTATTTTTGTTTTTATAATTGTAATACACAAACTATGAAATTATACAAAATGTATAAAAAGATAAATAAATAAATACGCACACATTAAAAAAGCAGCCAAGTCGAATGAGTTTCCTTTTTTATATAGATTAAAATTGAAGACAGAAGCAAGTGGTAAATGTGGTCACTTTAATATTCAAATCCAGTAGATCCAGTTTATGTTCACGTGGCTGTTTTCGTTTATAGTCGCCAAGCTATTATGTGTTTTGAAATAATCTTGTCCGTTATGTGTTCGTTCGTACGACGAAAGGCAGAATCCTGCAGCTCGAGAGATATATGTTATTCTGCCAGTCGCGCTTTCAAATAGTCTTGCACACTTAAACGGGTCACAAACACCTGCATTTAGCTCTTGTAGTGTTACAATGGGTTTATTGTGTGCATTTGTGGTAATATTTTATTTAAAAAAGCTCTTAAACAAGAATAAATTCGTTTGTTTTGAGCTGGACACTGTACGCGCTGATCGGAGGCGGTGATTTCAGATAGGCAGCTGCAAATATTTCATTTTCACACAAACAGTTCAAAAACATCTTAATTTAACTCTTGGTGTGTTCTAATTGGTTGATTGTGTGATATCGCTGTAATAATTTATTTTTAAAAGCTTTAAAACAGGAATAAATTCGTTTTCTCTGAGCTCTTTACTCCAGACGCTCGTGATCACAGCGGTGATTCATCTCTCCTATTTCTCACGTATCTCTGGCCAGAAATAATTTATCCATGAGCCCTGAACCGGTAATAATCAGATATGTTGGTTTAGCTTGTCAGTGTGAATTAAATCTAAGTATTTGTTTGTATTTTTAACCGATTTAAAAGTGAAAGTAAAAGTCCGGGAATTGAACCTGTAGGGGCGCTATTTCTCTCAGACAATGGAAGTCTGAAGCACATATACTCAAACAGAGGGACAGAGTGAGATGAGATGAGATGTCTGACAGTTTTTTTAATTTTCTGTTATCCATACAGTGTTGTAAAGTCGTGAAACTATGCATATTTCCTCAGAATGACTTTTTCATCTGTATGAAAAAATTCTTTGACGTGTTTGGAAGCTGCAATTTAAAAATACAATAATGATTCCCTTTGTAAGGTCATTTAAAAAAATCACCACGGCAAAACCATTCAAGCTATCCAAAATCCATTCACAATTTAAGTTCCTATCAGAAATACTGATGTGTGTTCAGAGTTTTGTGAAATTCTAAGTATGTTATTTGCCTCAAAATCACCTGAGAAGTATTCCAGTTTGACATGTTGCCACGGCAACAATTTTTTAGATATCAATATCCCCCCAGCAGATTTATATCAGCTGTGTTTTAACATTATTCTGATGAAGTTTGAAGCAAATCGAGTAATAATAAGATGCTGAATTCAAATCATTTTGAAAATGACACACTTCCTTCTGCCAGTTGGTGGCGCTATAACTTTGACTCCTAATAGTCACATATATGCGATCGACATCATACAACGAATAATCTGATGAAGTTTGATTAAAATCAGGAAATGTATGTGGATGGTATTAGACACTTCCTGTTTCTAATTTCTCGCCATAATTTCAACGCCTCGCCACGAGCAAACCGTTCGAGATATCAAAAATCCCCTGGCAATTTTTCATCCCCAGTGTCTTGAGATCATGTTGACCGAGTTTGGCGGCAATCGAGAAAAAAACCTATGACAAGTATTTCAAATTCCAGAGCATGCGCTTTTTACATAACTCTAAATAGCTGACTTCCTGTTGGGTGGAGCCTATGACATGCAATACGCAAGTTGTTCGGCACGATGAGATCTATATGTGTACTGAGTTTCATATGAATATGTGCAAGTATGTGTGAGCTATACATCAAAATTTTTGACTGTGTTCCAGGGGGCGCCGTAGAGCCCCTGTGCCACGCCCGGGTCCCAGCCTCTGCAGGCTCCTAAAGGCCACAGATTCCAAAGTGTGCGCAAATTTTCAAGAGTTTTTGAGTATGTTAAGGACCCCAAAAGCCCCCACAACTTTGACGAAAAATTTGAATACTAAACCCTAAATAGCCAACTTCCTGTTGGGCAGAGCCTATGATATGTAATACAAAAGTTGTTTGGATTGATGAGATTTATATGTGTACCGAGTTTCATACGTCTACGAGCAAGAATGTATGATATATGGCCCTCCATATTCCAGGGGGCGCTGTAGAGCCCCTGTGCCACGCCCGTGTATCAGTCTCTGCCCGGCCCTAATGGCCGCAGGTTCCAATCTGTGTGCCAATTTTCAAGACTTTTTAAGCACGTTAAGGGCCCCAAAAGCCCCCGAGACGTTGGAAAAAAAAAAAAAAAATAATAATAATAATAATAATAATAATAATAAAAAATAATCCTAAGGAAAACAATAGGCCTCTCGCCCTTTGGGCTTGAGCCCTAAATATAGCTGCAAGCAGCGATGGCGGGCTCAAGCCGTCAGTGCAACACCACCCCGGTGGCATCGGGAAAACTGTGCCCAGCGGGCATAAGCATTTACAGTAACCCTCTGGCAATCAAATTTTAAGGGATATGGCAGTTAAAGGGTTAATCCGGTTATGCCTGTTTTTGTTTTGTTTTTTTACTTTATTTTTCTTTTCTCTGTGCCGGATTGCTGATGTCTTTTACCCGGGCATAGATGTCCATCCATCAATTACGAACATTCATCCGCAAATGTCAGAGCGGTCGCGAGCGCGGATGGGAGAATGGCGCATGTTTTATTTTTTTTGAGCTACTGGGATGGTGCCCCCTCTGGGAGTTGGTGCCCTACGAAGACTGCGTATTTTGCATATAGGGAGCGGCGGTACTATCTGGAAAATATATTCCTCAAACCATCATACAAGAGGAGGTGATGCTAGTACTTCAAGAATCTCTCAAAACCTATCTGTTCATAAAGCCTATATATAAAGTCTTAATATAGTATTCCACAATATGTTGTGCTATTCTAATATTATTGTGGTTTTTTACTGACATTGTTATTTGCTGTTATTTTTTGTTTTAATATTGTTACTGTTGTTACTTGTTGTACGGTGACCTTGAGTGGTTTGAAAGGCGCCTTAAATAAAATGCATTATTATTATTATTATTATTATTAGCTGTACACTTGATGAAAAAAATTAAATATAAACTTATGCAATTGTATATATATATATATATATATATATATATATATATATATATATATATATATATATATATATATATATATATAGTGTACAGTTTTCTTTTATTGCATCTTGAAATAAATGTTTCTGAGTTCTGTGTTTGTTTTTTTATTTATTTTTTTTTTATTTATTTATTTTTTAGGAAGATTACAGCCTTTAATCTCCTCAAAATAAATGTGCATATAAACCATGAACAATTTAATTATAGCTGTATTTATAAAATGCTTACTAATGACTATTAATTTTGGGAGTAGGCTAGCAACAGTTGATGTTGAGGCCTAAGATATTTTTTAAGCTGTAATGATGAAAAAACAACAACAACAACACAAAATTGCTTTTTTTTCTGCTGGTGATTAAAGAGATGATTAAGTCTCCCTCCCTCTCTCTCTCTATCTCTCTCTCTCTCTCTGACACCAAGCCCATCCCCTCTCCCACACATTCACACAAACTCAGCACACACACTTAACACACACACACTTAACACACAAACACACACACACACATACACATTACCCAGAGGGACAGAGTGACATCAGATGTATGGTAGTTTTTTTAATTTTCTATCATCCATATAGTGTTGTATAGTCATGAAACTATGCATATTTCCTCAGCATGACTTGTCTTCTATGTGTACATTTTGTTGAATTGTTTAGAACTTGCACTTAAAAAAATAAAAGACATTTACTGGTTCCTTTTTTACTGTTATTTCAAAAAATCACCATGACAAAACCATTCAAGCTATCCAAAATTCATTCGCACCTGTTCTGTAAGATAAATTCTTTAAACAGTGGTAAAAGAGGATGTGGTGCTGATCCTTCAAGAGTCACTCCAAACTTATCTGTCCATAAAGCCTATAAAGAATTATTCTTAATACACAGTATTTCACAATACTTCAGCATATTATTCTAATTAAGTGAGGGTCATTTTATCAGTAAAATACATATTATTTTTCTTTGAAAGATTTCTATAAATGATTTAAATCATACTTGTTTCTACAATAATTATTTAAAAGTAATCATATAGCGCCATCTGGTGGCCATTATTGGTACTAAGAATTGCAAGCTTGATTTATATGTTATGATAGTTTAAATTTTAAGCTGGCTCTTGAAAATGATACAGCTATGAAACTTGCTGTGCTTCTTTCAAATGATGACTTCTACGTATATAAAAAATTATGAAGAGTTGGAATGAAGAATGTTAAAGATATAGTAAAATAACTATTGTATTTTTTTATGTTACTTTAATAAATCGGTATGGCCACACCATTTAAGGTATCCTAAACCCATTCGCAATTTAACATCTTCAGTATATTGGCATCATGTTGAAAAAGTTTGGTGTGAACTACTTGTGTCTTCTTGGAGGAGTATGATTCATTTACAGGCTGATTTGATCATAAATCCACAATAAAATTTCTGAGTTCTGTATCAATCTGTGTTGTTGTTTGTTTATTTTCATTTTTTTATTTTTCATAGGAAGATAACTGGCCCTTTACTCTCCTTTTTAATAAATGTGCTTATAAACCAAGATCAAGCTATTTATAGCTGTATTTATAAGCTGCTTATTAATGACTATTTAAGTTGGGACAAGACTTTATAAAGCATGAACTGACTATTTACTAATGAGTGCAGTTATTATAAAGTGTTACCAATGCATTTACTAATGTTAACAAATTAGACATTATTTTACAGTGTTATAAAATCCTTTAATGACTTATAAGCATTTGTTAAAGTTCTGCTTGCATTACAGCTTAGTCTTGATCTGTGAACTGAACAGTTTTACTGTTACATCCATGAGATTATGTAAATTAAGATAAATGTCATGTCACAGGATGGAATAGGTCAGTATCAAATGAGATTGAAATTATTATTTGCAGCACAAATAAGTATTTTTAGAATTTTGTTTTTAATTCCTGAAACTGTCAGAAAAGGATAAGGCCTAAGAGATTTCTTAAGCTGTAATGAAAACAGCAATGTTAGCAACAGCAACAAAAAACAACAATTTAAAATACATTTTTTTTCTGGTGATTAAAGAGATGATTAAGTCTCTCTCTCTCTCTCTCTCTCTCTCTCTTTCTCTCTCTCATTGTGACTGCCACTCAGCTCATGCCCATCCCCCACTTACAGACACACACACACACACTCAGTCAGCACACATACATTCCTCAAACAGAGGGACAGAGTGAGTTGAGATGTCTGACAGTTTTTTTTATTTTCTTTTAGTCATACAGTGTTGTAAAGTCATGAAACTATGCATATGTCCTCAGAATGATTTGATCTCTGTATGATTTTTTTTTAAGTGTTTGGAAGCTGCAATTTAAAAATACAAGACAATTAATGATTCCCTTTTTACTGTCATTTAAAAAAATCACCACGACAAAACCGTTCAAGCTAACCAAAATCCGTTCGCAATTTAAGTTCCTCAATGTTTTTTCAACATGTAGACAAAGTTTGGTGAGTATAGTGAACATTTCCTGTGAGGAGTATGCATTAAATCAGAGCTCAATTTAAATATTCAAATCAAAATAGCCGACTTCCTGTTGGTCGTAGCTGATGACTGTGAATTAGAAAGTTGTCCGTCTTGAAAAGAACAATTTATGTACCAAGTTTGGTGTCTGTAGCTAAAACTAACCCCCCCACTTTTGACAAAAGGTGGCGCTATAGAGTGCCTCCTTCACGCCCTTTTAAAAGCTTTTGCCATTGTCTAGCTATCACTAATACTGATATGTGTTTTGAGTTTAATGTAAATCTGAGCTTGTTGTCTGCCTCAAACTCACCACAACAGAACATTCAAGTTTGACACGTTGCCATGGCAACACTATATCAGATATCAATATCCCCACAACA